>NC_061772.1:30800505-31100505 GCF_022458985.1 Mugil cephalus | reverse complement strand
GATCTCAGCGGGCGAGTGGGCGACAGAACAGAGCAGCGCCAGGACGAAGGAAGACAAACAGCTGAAGTGTTTATTTTTATCAACGCTGCTGCGACACTAACCTTTAAAGCACAGGTGTCAAACATATGACCCGTGGGCCAAAAGCGGCCGCCAGGGGTCCGACTCGTACCGAGTGTTCATTAATGTGCAGTGTCCTCACCACATAAACACAAATACAAATAAACTTAAAGGTCATTATGTTACTGGGTTACTGAGATCAAACTGTGCCTCCTTGCTTTAATATGACATGATGTTCAGTCTTTTTATCCTTTATCTTTCTCATGTTTCTGTCTGGGATAGAAGCATTTATTCAGACCTCTTATGTATTTTATGTATTTCTACGTTTTCCCTCCTATGAGCTGTTTCTGAGGTTTATTCCTGACTCAAGCTGTTGCTTCTAGAAGAAGTTAATTAGTGTTAAACTCACAGATGTTCCTGGTAAGAACCCAAACTCATTTCATCCAGTGTTATTCTTTCATTTAAACCACGGCCTGAATGAGCTGCAGCTTCCTGAACAGCAACATAAAATATGAGATTCTGAAAACAGATGGAAACATAAAGTTCGCTTTTATTTTGCAGCACAAATCATTTCACAAATAAAAGTCGACAGCAATGAAAAAGTCTTTTCTGATATAAAAATATATCTTTTTTCTTTTTAGGGAACGACCAACCAATCAGCTGCTCTGAGCGAGGTCACCTGACCTGTCCTCATCAGGCGCAGACGGTGCTCCAGTTAATAGCCTGGGTCACGAGCTTCTTCATGGCCGGGTCATGATGTCATGATGTCAGGGGTCAGGGGTCAGGGGTCAGGGCCTCTTCTGGGAAAACACACTTCCTGTTTCGGACCTGAACTACTTCCCTCCTTTCCTTCAGGAAGTTACCGAAGGCGTCGGTCTCTTTGCTCTCCTCTGTCGCTGAAGATGAAAATTTAAAGAATTTATTAATATTGTTACAGTGGTTTGTTTGGTTACAGTGTGTGTTTCAGGTGTTTGTTTGTTACAGTGTTGTTTGACAGTGTGTTTGTTTTTTCAGTTTTTTATTGACAGTGTGTTTTTGTTTTACTGTGTTTGTTTACAGTGTGTGTTTGTTTACAGTGTGTTTTTGTTTGTTTACAGTGTGTGTTTGTTTACAGTGTGTTTTTTTTGTTTACAGTGTGTGTTTGTTTGTTTACAGTGTGTTTGTTTACAGTGTGTGTTTGTTTGTTTACAGTGTGTTTTTGTTTAGTTTGTTTACAGTGTGTTTTTGTTTGTTTACAGTGTGTGTTTGTTTACAGTGTGTTTTTTTTGTTTACAGTGTGTGTTTGTTTGTTTACAGTGTGTTTGTTTACAGTGTGTTTGTTTACAGTGTGTTCCATTTACCGCTGTGGTCGATGTCGTCCGTGTCGCTCTCCTCTTCCTCCTCTTCTTCGTCGTCATGGTTACCTCGCATCATGATGAGGTCACTGGGTCCGGGGACATCAGCGTCCCCTGAGGACGGAGAGTTGGACATGTCCACGGCCCCGAGGTCCTTCCTCAGACGCTCCAGCTGCTGCTGCTGCTTCTTAGCCTGAGAGTCGACCTGGAGGACAGGAGATACACACTCTGATACACACACTAACACACACTAACACACACACTAACACACACACTAACACACACTGATACACACTCTGATACACACACTGATACACACTCTGATACACACACTAACACACACACTAACACACTGATACACACTCTGATACACACTCTGATACACACACTAACACACTGATACACACTGATACACACACTGATACACACTAACACACACTGATACACACAATAACACACACTGATACACACAATAACACACACTGACACACACTGATACACACTCTGATACACACACTGATACACACACTGATACACACACTAACACACACTGATACACACACTGATACACACACTGACACACACTGACACACACACTGACACACACTGATACACACACTGATACACACACTGATACACACACTGACACACACTGATACACACACTGACACACACTGACACACACTGATACACACACTGATACACACACTGATACACACACTGACACACACTGATACACACACTGACACACACTCACCAGCTGCTGACGGAGTCGCTCATATTCAGGCCGATAGTCTCTGTAGAAGAAGAAGGAGGAGGATCCTGATTATCAACTGGTTACCACGACAACGCTGCTCAGGGATCCTTCATTAAGGACGGAAGGAAGGACGGAAGGAAGGAAGGAAGGAAGGAAGGAAGGATTTTACTTTAGGACTAATATTCTGACTCACGTCTCGTACTCCTTGGCTGCGTCCTCCACCTGAACGAACAGCTCGTCCAGGCCACTTCCTGTCACTGCGGACACGCCCACAACCTGCACACACACACCGACCAATCAGAGGCTCTGATTGGCTGCAGCGCTGTTCTCGCTGTCAACTTTCAGGATGTGTGTGTCTGTGTGTGTCTGTGTTAATGTGTGTGTTAATGTGTTAATGTGTGTGTTAATGTGTGTGTCTGTGTGTGTCTCTGTGTGTTAATGTGTGTCTGTGTGTGTTAATGTGTGTCTGTGTGTGTGTGTCTCTGTGTGTGTCTGTGTGTCTCTGTGTGTCTCTCTGTGTGTGTGTCTGTGTGTGTTAATGTGTGTCTGTGTGTGTCTCTGTGTGTCTCTGTGTGTGTGTCTCTGTGTGTGTGTGTGTGTGTTAATGTGTGTCTGTGTGTGTCTCTGTGTGTCTCTGTGTCTCTCTGTGTGTGTGTGTGTGTCCGTGTGTCTCTGTGTGTTAATGTGTGTCTGTGTGTGTCTGTGTGTGTGTCTGTGTGTGTTAATGTGTGTCTGTGTGTGTTCTTGTGGTGTCTGTGTGTGTTAATGTGTGTCTGTGTGTGTCTCTGTGTGTCTCTGTGTGTGTGCGTGTGTCTCTGTGTGTCTCTGTGTGTGTGTCTCTGTGTGTTAATGTGTGTCTGTGTGTGTCTCTGTGTGTCTCTGTGTCTCTCTGTGTGTGTGTCTGTGTGTGTCTGTGTGTGTGTCTGTGTGTGTTAATGTGTGTCTGTGTGTGTTAATGTGTGTCTGTGTGTGTCTCTGTGTGTGTCTGTGTGTGTGTGTGTGTGTCGTGTGTCTCTGTGTGTCTGTGTGTGTCTCTGTGTGTCTCTGTGTGTGTGTCTGTGTGTGTCTCTGTGTGTCTGTGTGTGTGTGTGTGTGTGTGTTAATGTGTGTCTGTGTGTGTCTCTGTGTGTGTGTCTGTGTGTGTTAATGTGTGTTAATGTGTGTCTGTGTGTGTTAATGTGTGTCTGTGTGTGTCTCTGTGTCTCTCTGTGTGTGTGTCTGTGTGTGTTAATGTGTGATATTGTGTGCGTGTGTCGTACCCTGAGGCTGGTGTAGATGTCCAGGAGGCTCATTGTGTGATAATGTGTGACGTGTGTCTCCTG
This sequence comes from Mugil cephalus, assembly GCF_022458985.1. Classification (NCBI taxonomy): domain Eukaryota; kingdom Metazoa; phylum Chordata; class Actinopteri; order Mugiliformes; family Mugilidae; genus Mugil; species Mugil cephalus. The sequence goes on along the minus strand of NC_061772.1, from coordinate 31,097,035 downwards.
GGCTGGTGTAACCGTCCTGGACCCAGTCATTGCATCCGCTCCAAACGCGAAGCTGTACGATGTTCCGGTTCCCGTCCAGGAACCTGAGTCCTGACACACGGGTGTTCAGTGGGGAGACCAGAACGACAGACAAAAGACACAACTGTCCAACCATGAGGGGACAACGTGATACAGTCCTCACCTTGTTCATGACCACGATGAAAGGAAGCTTGGTCTTATAGAGGATACTGGAAGAGACACAGACCAGTCAGAGGAAGCAGGAAGGAACCATCAGCACAACGCGTCCTTACCTGCAGGCGTACAACATGTTGGACATGAAGGTGACGGGGTTGACGCTGCGGGACGTGTCCATCACGTACACAACCACGCAGGGGAAGGACGACGCCTGGGACACGAAGACGGACGTTAAACCTGAATCTGAGACATTATCTCCAGGACAAAGAGACAAGAAGAAGAAGAAGAACCAACCAGAGCCTCTGTGATGATGGTTCCAGACGCCGACCAGGTGAAGACCTCAATCTGCCCCGGAGTGTCCATCAGCACATACCTGCAGGACATAGGACGGTTCATTAGGGACACCTGGACAGCTGAGAGGACTGGTCTCCATAGGACGACGCTCACCTGTGATTCTGCTGCTTCTTCTCGATGAACTGCATCACCTGAAGACAACAAACAAACACAAACACACTGTTCTGAGATCAGCTGCAGCTCATCTGGTCTGTGCTGGAGTGGACGGTTCTGGTTCTGGTTCTGGTTCTGGTTCTAGTTCTGGACAAACTACAAGACTTTTAGAGCCTCCATCAGACTAAAGACGCTCCGGCTCCAGCATGAGACAACACTGACATCTTCAGGTCAGACTGTGAATTACACACACGCTTTTTACAAAAACACAAACAATATTTGTTTCTATCTAAGATTCATTTTATTGATTTTTGTTACTTTTTATTTCTTGTTGTAAATAAATTAAAGCTGCATTGTGTGTTTTTTTGTTTGTTTTTCAAAAGGCTAAATAGTTTGAGTTTTTAGTTTTTGATTCCTGCGTCTCTACTCCAACCATTTAAACGTTAAACCACGCCTCCTCCTCTCTGACGTCACTGGTCACCTGATCAAAGCGAGTTGCGAACAGGTTGAGTGACGTCACGATGCCGCCGTTGGGTCCGAGGCCGTACTGCTTCATCACCTCCTTGTAGTTGACGGTGTCCCGGATGTCTGCGGACGAGAGGACGGAGTGAATGCTAATGCTAATGCTGAAGCTAACTGTGAGGCTAACCATAGGCTAGGCGCATGAATGACACGCCCCCAACGCCATTTTGGATGGTCACCAGAGGATAAACGCTAAACCTGATGCTAACGCTAAAGAAAGACCTAGTCTCATTTCTCTCCTCTCCTAATGGAGATGCTCATGCTAATGCTAACAGACTTACTAATGGCGACGCTCATGACCAGCACGTAAAAGTAACGTTCAGCTCTAAGTGGGAAGTTAGAAATCTTTAGCATTTAGCATCACAGACTTCTCAAAGCTACAGAGGCAAATGACTAAATAATAAATGAATAAATAACTGAGTTTTCTGAATCTGAACTGTTTGATATTATATGTATGTTTATAGATATAAATATTCACTGGTTAAAGTTTAGCTGCAGAAATGAACCTAAACTGCATCTGTTTCCTGTCAAATAAAACCTGAAATGATGCTCAGTGAAGAGTCTTTGTTGGTGAATATATTAGTGTGGAAGTTAAAGAACGAGTTTCCCTTTGTTTAAAGTTGAACGTGTATCTGAGTGAATCTGATCTGGATCCAGGTCTCTGGACTCCCTGGTCCAGTTCCCCGGTCTCTCACCGATGTTTGCAGGGAAGGGGACCTCGTGGACCGCGGGGTCCAGGTTGATCACGTAGGGAGGAGACTTCAGGGAGTGAAGATGGGCTGTGAGTCTCTGCAGGAAACAAACAGACCAGAGGGAAACATCAGATTTTTATTTAGGTCGACAGAAACAGAAATGATGGCTGGTCTGGTCCCTGTAGCTTCCTGAAGTCTGTCCTCGTCTTCTCCTGGATTCAGTCCGATAAACCCTCCAGTCAGAGTTAATGAGGAGGAGCTCGGACCTGGTGTCCTCTACTCCAGAAATGTTCATGAACTCAGTGACCCTCCAGGAAACGTTTCTCTTCTTTTAAATGTTGTCGTTGTGTGTCTGCAGCCTTTGTCTGTGTGACTCCATGGATTGTGTTTAGATGATCTCCTACCACACACACACACTAGAGACTAACGCCTCGATCCCTGCGTTTACACAGGACACATGAATGGACACATGGTCCTGGTTCTTTTCACATGTTTTGCTGCTACAGGGAAGAGGTTTCGCTTTATGGCAGAACCAAAATACACAACTACTGAACCTGATACCAACCAGGACATCGGGCTGGATGAGCATTTTAGAGGAATTAATAACGTAGCCCACTGAGCACGATGTCAAAATATTAGGAACATGATTCAGGTCAATTATTCTATAAAACATAGTTGAATCAACATCTCTGAGTCATTAGAAACTAACCCGAACCAACATGTTGACTGGAGTTAGCGCAGGGCTGCTGTACCTAATAAAGTGGCCACGTTATAAAGTAATATCCCATGAGGATGTCCCATATGTCTCATGTCTCTCTTTTGTCCGGGTGTCCACCTGTCCCCCGACTCGCTGCTGTCTCGCCTCCTTCCTCACCATGCTAACTCGCTTAGCTTGTGTTAGCCGTACCTGAACCAGGCTGGTTTTCCCGGAGCCCGCCATCCCCAGGACGATCAGACACACGGGTTTGTCCCGGGCAGCGGCCCCCGGAGCCCCGCCGCTCCCCCCCGCAGCTGAACCCCCCCGGTTCTCCGTGAAACCCGCCTCGGTACCGGGACACTGCGATGGGACATCCATGTTGTTGGATGTCTTGGCAACCTGCCGTCAAGCCTTTTACTGTCGTAAAACGCAGTGTGCGTAGCACGGGATCCCGTGTCTATGACGAGAACCGACCAGCAGGGGGCAGCAACGAGTTTACGTCACATTAACATAAATATGATGATAACATACATTTTAACCGAATACACAACTAACAGTCTGACTTTTATAATTCTGTAATTAACCAGTATATAGTATATTGAGTTTTTCCTGTTGTATATAGTGTGTATAGTGTTGAGTGCCTGTTCATTGCTGCTTCAACGGTGAAATTTGCCAGTTTGGGATTAATAAAACATCCATCCATCCATCCATCCATCCATCCATCCATCCATCCATCCATCCATCCATCCATCCCTCCATTGTACAAAATAGATGTAAAATAAGATGTTACCTGGTATAAGGATTTAATTCTTCATATAAATATAACATTTACATAAATAACATTTGAACAGGTGTAAGGATATAAGTCCATATAAGGACAAGGGACACTGAAGGAAAGTCTTTTATTTTTTCTTAATAATCATTGGATGCATAAATGAGAAAGGACATGAATGCAGCAGGTCTGAATTGCTGAAGCAAATCTAAAGAAGCAGCTTAATTAGTTACAGTACAGTGATGAAATGTGATCACGATAAGAAAACAACTGCAAATATAAATATATATGTATATATAAATAAATTATCGATGAAACACTCAGCAGATAATACTGTCCAGTTTTAAAAGAAAACATTAAACGCAAACACAAATTTTGAATAGACTGAGCAAGAACAACAAACTTCAGAAATTTTGGTTCAGAGAAAATAAATAATAATTATTCACATTAAAATCTTACTTGAAACTTGTCCTTTTATCCAGCGTTTATCTGAATGAACCGTTTGAGCCCTGAAGCAATAAAACGATTCAAGATTTCAAAATCATCAGGAGCGTGGTCCTAAGAAATTATGTGAAAAACGGGAGCTAAACCAGAACTAGCCTGGAACCTCCTACTTAGCTTGTTAGCTTATTTAGGTTAACATAAAAACTAGAACTGTCTCCCTTAGCTCATATATCTTCAAGAAATTCTACAAGTCCAGTTGCCTTATTTAAAGGCCTTTTGGACATTCACGACCTGATAATCTTCACAGAAATGAGCTAATATAGCTGCTTAAATGATCTTTCCCAGGCTAACATTATCTTGTTTAACATTACCTTGTGTAGCCTAACATAGCTGCTAACATTATCTTGTTTAACATTACCTTGTGTAGCCTAACATAGCTGCTAACATTATCTTGTTTAACATTATCGTGTTTAGGCTAACATAGCAGCTAATATTAACGTGCCTCGGCTAACATAGTAGCTAACATTATCTTGTATAGGCTAACATAGTAGCTAACATTACCTTGTGTAGCCTAACATAGCAGCTAACATTATCTTGTGTAGCCTAACATAGCAGCTAACATTATCTTGTTTAACATTATCGTGTTTAGGCTAACATAGCAGCTAACATTATTACGTTGCTGATGTTGTTTAGCCACATCTTTCCTGCACTACCATTAGCTTGTTTAGCCTAACGTAGCCAGTGATGTTATTAAAATCATTTTTCATAGTTGGCAAATGATAAACTCTGACCCTGCGATAGAAAATCTACCTGAATATTCAGGTAATGTGAGGAATGCTGGTGCAATAAATGCTGAATGAAATGGAAAGTGAAGTGGTGAGACGGAGGCTAGCGGTGATGGTTCCTAATCACGGGCCGAACACATGTGCAGGCCACAGGGACTTTGATTAACTCCTTTGTAAGTTTGTATTTGCTTGGATCGCGTGGACACTGAGACTTTCTCAGGACCAGCAGGGAGGCGTGAACCTTCACCGAGTTGTAGCTCAGGTTCTCCCTCTGGCCGATGATGCAGCCTTGACAAAGACACTCGGCCACGTAGATTTCTGGTGGAAATCTGGTGTCATCTCGGTCTGTCCTGGGAAGAGAAGACAACATGAGACTAAAGGCTTTAAAGCTTAAGATGTTGAGCCTGAAATAGTGGCCGCAAAGATGTTTAACCTTTTCAAGGTTTTTTTTCTATGCATTCAACCAGTCAAAATGTTTTTTGGTTTTTTGTGCTGTTTTTATTTCGTTTTTTCTGGACTTTTTGTGTTTGTCTGTATGGTTGGTTGTGTAGTTGTGTGGAGCGGCCATTGTGTCCGGTGATGTGTTCCTGCGACATGATCAATGCCGCTGTTGCTATGCAACTGGCCAAACAACCACATCACCGTGGACACTGTTTTGCCAGCTACTTTTGCACATTTATCCATAATGCTAATTCTGTAAATGTTATAATTGTTTAAATGTGTTTACTTTTATGTGACAAAGTCATTTCCCTCGTGGATCATTAACGTCTGTCTGAGTCTACGTCGAGTAGCGCAGGTCAGGAGAGGAGCAAAGTTCACAGCAGACTCTCCTTCTGAGGATGCTTTACTTTCCTGCATCACTCTGGGAGTTACTTGGTTATCAAAGCAATAAAACGAGCAGAACGTTTGTGACTCCGGCCACGTGCATAAACTCATTAACCGTTGTTTTAGTTTTCTCACAAGCACAAAGTGCACAAAAACTAAACTAAACTAAACTAAATGAAATTACATATGTTGTATAAATGGCTGATTTAGTGTTGAACACTAAAAATTACAAATTTGACCATTTTTGTCATGATTTAAACTCTAACATCAGAGAATTAATGATTTTGGCTGAGAAATAAAAAAAATGTAGTTCAATGGTCAATGGGACATAAATTTTAAATCTGATGCTGCACAAAAGCTAATAATGCAGTAGTCAGTATTTTAAATAATCTTGGTCTGATTTTAAAAATCAACGTCCCAACATTAGTGTTATGGAAATTATCTATATTTTATGTTTTGTTGTTTCGTTAAAAAAAAAAAACAGTTACTTTAAATAATGAAAGTAGCTCTTAAAGGTTTACAATCCAACAAGTAAATAGAAAACACTTTACTATAACAATGAAAACTTCTGTTCAGAAACAAAACATAATTATCGTTTCAGAACAAGTGAATACAAATTATTTTTTTCAAACGCTTCAACGTTGGTATCGACATGATGGATGATTGTATCGATCCGCGCTCTACTACCACCTGTCACCTGTGCTCACCTGAGCCTCCACGGGGAAAGGGCGCGGTCGCTCGGGTCCTCGCTCATCTCTCTAGCCGCCTGGTCGCACGTCCGTTTCGCATCCGGCGTCGCGTTGCCGCTTGTCTGGTTCTTGATGAGCTGCCACGCTTTTTCGCGGCGCTGCCAGTTGTCACTGTCGACGCACCTGGCGGAGGACGCGCGGCCGAAGCAGAGCAGCGAGCCCAGGAAGATCTGCGGAGATTCAGAGTCAGAGTCAGAGTCAGAACCCGGAGCCTGGAGCCTGGAGCCTCCCCCTCCTCCCCTGTCTCCCCCCGTGTTTACCATGTGGAAGCCGGTCGGAGTCATGTCGGGCGGAGCGGAGCGCAGCGGAGGGCGCAGTGTGTCCGGAGCCTCCATTGGAGCCGCTTTAAATAGAGCTTGAATGGATGTAGCCGCAGAACCACTACCTCCTTGGCCACGCCCGAGACACATTCAGGTCTGAGTAATATTTATCAAAGATTAAAAGGCTTTCTAAAATAGCTCCAGCTTTTTCTCTTTGTTGTTGTTTGTTGTTTTTTTTTTTTTTTTACTTCAGAAGTGGGCGGGGCGTTGGGAGGGTGAAATGATTGGACAGGAACTGTATGACAAACAGAAAAAACGTTTCTAGTACAAGTTATGTACATATTTTTCTAGTGTGATCATGTTTGTTTTATCTGATTTAAATGTCCATTTATATGTGTGTCTTTTAATCCTTTAAATGTCTTCACAAAGTGATGTTTTCACAATGACAATAAGGATGAATTTTAATAAACAACAAATATTTTCTCAACTGTTTGTTCAGCTACATCTTTAGTCAGGACAGGAAATAAAAAATAATCAACTTAATTAAGTTTGTGATTGTCTAGGACCAAAAAGTTGCACTTGAACACACCACAAAGATGGGACGGCAGGGGGAGCTACTGCTAGCTGGGAGGCTAGGAAGCTAACCAGAGCTACTATTAGCATTCTTAAGGCTCATTGCAGCACTGCAGGACGGTTGTAGTTCAGTCTCATTAGATGTTTCCTCTGCTTGATGCAGCCACTGATTTGACCCTTCTCCACCAGACTAACATCTCCTCCACCACCAGACTAACATCTCCTCCTCCACCAGACTAACATCTCCTCCACCAGACTAACATCTCCTCCTCCTCCAGACTAACATCTCCTCCACCAGACTAACACCTCCTCCACCAGACTAACATCTCCTCCTCCACCAGACTAACACTCCTCCTCCACCAGACTAACATCTCTCCCTTCTCCCAGACAACATTCCTCACCAGACTAACACTCTCCTCCACCAGACTAACATCTCCCTCCACCAGACTAACATCTCCTCCACCAGACTAACATCTCCTCCTCCTCCAGACTAACATCTCCTCCACACTACACCTCTCTCCACCAGACTAACACTCTCCTCCACCAGACTAACATCTCCTCCACAGATACATCTCCTCCACCAGACTAACATCTCCCTCCACCAGACTAACATCTCCTCCACTTCCACCAGACTAACTTTCCTCCACCAGACTAACATCTCCTCCACCAGACTAACATCTCCTCCACTTCTCCACCAGACTAACTTCCCTCACCAGACTAACATCTCCTCCACCAGACTAACATATTCTCCATCACTAACATCTCCCACCAGACTAACTTCTCCTCCACATAACATCTCCTCCACCAGACTAACATCTTCTCCACCAGACTAACATTTCCTCCACCACCACGGGATGTGGAGGAAACGAGAAGCTCCTCATGCATCAGTTGGTCTTAAAGAACTTGTTGTAGAAAGTCACCATGAACCAGGAGGCTCTGAACTCTACGACGGCCACAATACCTTAAGTTCTGTGTTACACTCAAGTGCAATATCACGTCCTCTTGTGCAATAGTCACTTTAACTACAATGTGACTTTCAATTTTAATTTTTATTTTATTTTTTTTTCATACTGTATCTGCTGTTTACAGTTTTTACATATTGGCCTTGATATTATTTCCCACATTCATCTCTCTCCTGTCACTGCACATAATATGCAGTTTTTCCACTTTTGCAATGTTTTATTCTTTTTGTTATTTTATGTCCCTGCTCTTATTTTCTTCGGGGATAAATCAAGTTTTTTCTGATTCTGATTGTGAACTATGAGCTCAGTTAGATGCCGGTGGAGGACAGACTTCTTGTGTCCAGGCTGTGTATAAAAACACAGGAGGAAACAACCCACGTCCATCCTGCACAATATTAGGGCGGTGGTCATAACGTTATGGCTGATGGGTGTGTGAACCCAAACCACCAGCTTCATTGGGGACTGTTCTCCTCATGAGTTGGAAGAAGGAGAGCAGGAAAACTCCTCCTTAATAGTTACAGGAAGGTTTTCTGTGTATTTTTCACTACGGACAAAACTTGTCATCATTTGGTTTTTGTTGTCATGGTGACTCCTCCTCTCCTTATCAGCGTGGTGACACATCAGGGACGACGCAAACTCAGCTCCAGCGTTTGCAGCTGGGACGGCGGTTTCGGACCACTTCCTCCTCGATGGGCCGCCCACCTCCTTTGTCCAGGACAGGAAACGTAGCCAAGTATTGTATTTGACTGCCTCAGACTGTGAGTCACGTTAACCTCTCGTCGGTAAAAGTTGATTCAACTGCAGCACTGCTGGCTGGACTACACATAGTTTTTGGAATCTCCTTTTTCCTGCCAACACAAAAATGTAACAGGGCGCTGGGCCTGTCTGCTGAGTTTCAGGGACATTCCCAGTGATCTAGAGAGAACACAATGCTGATGATTCAGAAGGGGTCAACACCTCCCACCTCCCTGCTAACAGTAGCTCTTTCTACCCTCAAAGCTAACAGCAGTTCTTGGAAATACTAAGGTTTCACACTTTGAACATCAGCTCAGGTGTTTGATTCATTTTTATTGTCTTTATTTATTGTTTTCTATGTGTATCAGGCAGTTGTAGAGAGGAACGCTGGAGTCGTCTGACGGACTTCGATTGCACACATTCCTGCAGGTGTTTTATTTGCATAAGTGGTGAAACCTGTAGGGTGACGCAACGTCCCGGCCGTCTCCTCCCCCTCGCTATAAAGCCTCCTGTCCTGCATTTAGACCAGATTACGCTGCAACGAGCCACTGACCTGATGCAACTCAGTGAGCGGAAAACATTCCCGCAACACTTTCAGCAGGAACTTCCTGCAGCTCTGTTGTGATTCGATGCTGTACAACAAAAAAACCCTCTCTGGAGTCATTTACTGTCTTGTCATAGTTTTGTTGTTTGTTAAAAGAGACACGGAAGTGAAGTGGACAACTTCACCCTGAGAAATTCCACCTGGGTTCAGATGCTGACGTCCTGGTTTCGACTCTCCGGGAGCTGAGCTAAACGGTTCTGGACTAGTTTTTGGGCTGGTTTTAGGTTGGATTTGGAAATGTTTTGCGGTTGTTTGTGGCATCATTGGACCTGTTTGCAGATTTACAATAACTTTATATTCATGGTGGAGTTGAAAATCTACCTAGAAACAATAAGCACTCATCAAAACAAACAGCTCAGGCGTCTCAAAGATGTAGAAAGTGAACGTTGTGGTAAAGACGCTGCTGCTTCCTTTGGGATTTCTTCCTGAAACAAACCTCAGTTTTCTCATTGTTGATTAAAGAGTAAATATCACTGTGAAAGAATCTAAACTCAGACCTGTGTCATGTTTCTGCTCTAGATTTTATAAAACATCCATCCTGAGCTGATTGACAGGATTTGAACCCATCAGAATTTCTTCTCCCGTCCTGAAAGTAGACGAAGAAAAACACATGAAACATTTTGACATCTGTCCACGAGCTGAATGTGAAGAGGAAACAGGCCAATATATAGTTGTGGGACTTTTTGACTTTGTCATAGTTGATCACATTCTGTCTGTTTTCATTCATAAAATCAACATGGCCGCCCAGAACCACATGGTCTCTCTACAGATTCTTCTAAATACTATCTGTACAACTGAGTACACCGAAACTGAGGAGAGGAGGGAGGAGCCAAACAAACGCACAGGTGATGGTGATTGGCTGAGGTGCAGCAGACTTTCACGATAACCAATCACAGGCAGAGTTCAGTTTAAACACAAACCACACCCACCAGCAGAGGGAAGCGGCAGCAGGATGTGGAGGAAAAGCTGCAGTGGAGATAAACCCGGTTCACGGGTCGACCCGGGTTTTTCTCTCTGACTCATATCTGCCTGTTACACTCAGACTGGATCCGTGTAGAAGCTCCATCCAAAACAAGCTGTGATCTTCTCCCATAAACACTGATCTGTGAAGGACACAGACTGTTGATCCTTTTCTTTCAATCAAACTAATCAAATGTGTTGTTACACGATGGTTAATGAAGCTGATAGATGAACAGTGACTGTGTTTCTGTCCAGCTCGTACAGCGACGTCTCACACTTTGAGCATCATGGCAGCGCTGTGCAGAAAAGGGGGATTTGGAGGCAGATATGAGGCTCTGTACAGGACACAGTGATTCATTCTAATATCAGCCTTTAGAAAGGGGCGGGGCTTTGACGGCTCCATTCTTCAGGTCATCAACAAACTGAAACTTTTTCTGTAAAGTACATGATGAAGTGTGAGGGAGGAAAAAACAGGTGGACGTCCAACTTTTTGAGCCGATGAAAGCGACTCATCTTACTAGAGTCTGAGGGGCAGTAAATATTAACAGTTCTGTGTCAGTGTGTTTCTGTATAATTATATATGCAACTGGCTGAAACCTGCTAAGAAAAAATTCTAATTATTAGACACATTTAAACTTAAAATAGGAAGAGTAACGCGATAGTTACTTTCCCTGGTAACTGCGCTGATGCTTCCCAGCCAGAAGGTCCGGGTTCGAGTCCAGCTCGGGTCTTTCTGGGCGGAGCTCACATGTTCTCCCTGTGTCTGTGTGGGTTCCCTCCGGGTTCTCCGGGTTCCTCCCCCCTCCAGAGACCTGCTCCTTAGGCTGGTTTACATTGACCCCAGGTGTGAGTGTGAATGTCTGTCTCTGTGTTTGTCCTGTGATGGACTGGACACCTGTCCAGAGTGGACTCCGCCTTCGCCTGATGGTGGGACGGACTCCAGCAACCCCCCCCCCCCCCCCCCCCCACCCCTGATGATCACAATGAACATGAAAAACATTAGTCTTTTTACTTTTAATAAAAATGTATATAGATTTATCCCATGGACTTCAAACGTCCCACAGAGGGTGTGTCTGTGATGTCACAGGGAGCCGAGGTCTCCATGGTTACGGCCCCTGAGTGACAGGTGAACATGCAGATCAGCAGCATTAGTTTGAATCATCGGCTTTAACAGCATCTAAACTGGGAAACTCAATAAAAACACGGTGAAGAGCTGTTGTGTGACTGAAGCAAGAGGTCTGAAAAACAGTCAGAGATATGTTTTATATTTTCACAGATATCAGCCAGAGAACAGAGAAGTAAACGTTTCACTGCTTTAGAAGAAACAACTGGAATCCAGACTCAGAAACCTGGTGCTGTGGTTCATTTAGTGTCAGCTGATATTAATTTATGCTGTTTTTACTGATGAAGTCACATCAGGTTCTGGATGTTGTTGTTTTGTCGTAGTTACAGGAACTATTTCAGTTCAGCGATAAATAACAATAAAATAATACAGTGAATGTTTGTTAACGCTACGTCTCAGTGAAGCTCTTAGCGTTAGCATCTTTTATTTAGCTGCATTTATCAGAGCTGAAACTAACTGAAACTGAGGCTGAAACACTTTTCCTATTAAAGGCTGTGTGGTGTAAAGAAGCTAAAGGTCACACTTTACTATCAGTGGAGCTTTTACCATATAAATATCAGTCCTTGTTTCCCTCGTGGGTCATTAAAGTCTAAATCTAAATGCTCTCAACCAGCTCCTAAATAAACTTTAAATTAAAAAGTCAAGGAACTATATTCAATTCAATTCAAACTACTTTATTTATCCCAAATAGGGAAATTCAGTTTGAGTCTCCAGTCAGACAGCACGCGAACAAACAAACAAACAAACAAACAAACAAACAAACAGGGCAGCACATAAAGCAACAGTTCCCTCTGTCAGTAGCAACAACATCCAGTCCCCAATGCACCACAGTGCAAAGAGTCACAGGACTAAAAATAAATACATTTCCACATTGTGACTGGAATAAATCAATGACTAATTGCTGCTAACAGTAGCATTTAGCAGCTTGACTGAGGAGATAAAGAAACTGGTGCATCTGTTTTCCTTGGAGGGGAAAGACAGCGACATCAGGACGGTGCTAAATCAAACCTCGGCCTAAGAAACGCTCAGGTTTACCTGTGACCTGTTCTGCTTCTGGACCACACGTCTTTCTAGAGGTGAAGTAAATCACATGAGCAGTGTGTATGCAGTAATATTTGCTTTGCTAGGATACGTTAGCTCATCTTTTTATTACTCATCCGATAAACTAGGAGAAATGAGGAGGTTGCTTTAACGTCACTTTACTGAGTTCATCCTAAACTTGAGGCGTGTTTCTCTCTCCTTTCCCAAAGGTCCTCACATGACTCAGAGCGCTGAAGGAAAAAGACCGAGTTTGTCATTGTGTTGTTGTGCGTGAAAAATGGGAGATGACGGCAGGTTTATCATCACGAAACTATGTGGCACCGAAATATCTATATCTAACAACAAAGCCTCTGGTTTTATCTGTGTTATGGAGTCTTTGAACTTTTTATGAGTCTCTGGCCAAACACGTAACCATGGTCCCCTCCTCACCCTCCTCACCCCTCCTCACCCCTCCTCACCCTCCTCACCCCTCCTCACTCCTCCTCACCCCTCCTCACCCCTCCTCCCCCTCCTCACCAAGGAATCACTTCCCAGTTAAACTCAACATGTGCCAACATCCTGGACTCTATCGCTCGTCTCAAACTCAAAACCCCCCAAAACAAACTGTGCCCTGGTGAAACACCGGCTGCATCCGTACTCTCAGGAAACCGTGCAGAAAGGCAGATCCCAGATCCCAACACATCACTCACACAAATGTGACGAAGCAAGAACCAAATACTTCTCCAGTTTCATTTCCAATAGTGCCAATAATCCAAAGCTTTTATTTAACACCGTGAACTATCATTTGTCCTCCTGCAAACAAGTTCTCCAGGTTTTTCATCAGCAGAGTGGAAGCCTTCAGAAACCGGTCTGCTCCTCCTGCTCCTGTCCCCCTTCCCCCCCCGACAGGTGCAGATCCTGCAGATCCATCCAGGTGTTCACACACAGTGATGTGATGTGTCTGGTGGCTGCGCCCGGGGAGTTTGCTCAGGGCGCCACAGCCATGGACGGGGCGGGAGTTGAACCTGTGACCCTCTGAACCCCCCTCACCACTGCGCCACAGCTCCCTTCTTCTCTCGGTCTTTGGTTCAGTCTTTTCTGGTCTAATTAAGCGATATTAACATGTTTAGACTCTTTTTAAGAAAATGAAATCAAAGAAATGCAAAGACAGGCAGCGTCCAGCAGGTGGTGCTGTTTGTTAGAGTTACAGTTTATTTGTCAGGACGCATCTAAAAAAACAAACAAACAGACTAAACCCTGTGGAGCGAAGCTTTTCTGTCTTTAAAGCATGAAAACTGAATTTAATTTTCTTTCACTTTACCTAAACCAGCAGACATGAAGCCGCCCTGGGGGGTCGACCCGAGCAGACGGATGAGTTTTTCCTCCCTTCGACCTGATGGTGCAGTGGAGCAGAAACCTGACGGAGGTTCAGAGGAACGTTCTGCTCCGGCTTCAACATGAGTAAATAAAGGCCGGACCTGCAGGGATGGGAACCAGAACCCAGGTGGACACCATGAAAACAGCTTCAGTGGAACAGTCAGAACTTTAACTGGGTTTAGGTTCGGTCTGGTTTTGGTCCGATGTGGTTTCAGAACGGTTTCACACAGGTTTTAACAGATTTTAGACTTTATATTTGAACTGGTTTCAGCGTGATTTGGAACTGGTTTTAGATTAGACCTGGGCTAGAATTTAGTTTGGACCTGGTGTCAGACTTGGTTCAAGTTGTTGAACTGGTTTGAACTTGGAGCAGTTACAGACTCATCAGGTTCAGTTCAGTTTTTAGACTGAATTTGGATTCATTTTAGACTGGTTTCAGATTTGAGTCTGGACAGGTTGAAACTGGTTTGACTACAGTTTGGACTGTTTCTATTTTGGAGCTGGTTGCAGGTTTGAACAGAGTTTGAATTTTAACTGGTTTGGACTTGGTTTCACACTGGATCTGAATCTGGTTTTAAATTAGACCTGGACGAGGTTTTGTTCTGTTTTTGGCCCGATGTTTGGACCTGGTTTAGAACTGGTTTTAGTTTCTGTATTTGAATGGGTCTGGACTTGGTTTCTCACTGTTTTACAAGTGGTTTCAGACTTGGTTTGATGCTGGATGTTGTTTATGTTATCTCTCCCTTCCTCCCTCCCTTCCTCCCCCCCTTCCTTCCTTCCTTCCTTCCTCCCTTTCCTGCCTTCCTTCCTCCCCTCCTTTCCTTCCTCCCCTTCGTGGAATTGTTGTCATATCTTTGATCTGGAACCAGGTGACATGAGATGAGGAGTTAAATGCTGCAGGTTGTCATCAGTTCATCGTCTGTGATTCAAATCTCTGCAGCTTCGTTGAGCTTCGTTTCACTTTCATCAGATTTGTTGCAGCTGATGATGAGTCAGTTCTCAGATTCAAAGAGCAGCCGTGAACTTTTGACTTCAGTCGATAAAAATGTTATCTCCACTGGTGAAATGAAACCAGCTCAGGCTTCACTAACATGACTCGTTCCTTCCTTCCTTCCTTCCTTCCTTCCTTCCCTCCCTCCTTCCTTCCTTCCTTCCTTCCTTCCTTCCTCCCTCCTTCCTTCCTTCCTTCCTTCCTTCCTTCCTTCCTTGCCAGTCTCTCATGGAACCAGCTCAGTCTTCACTAACCTGACGCCACTTTCCCCCTAATGAGGTGATCTTAATTGGGATTAGAGCGTTTATTGAGCCACATGACCAGGTCAGATAATCCCCTGAAAGGGACCCAAACATTCTTTGTGAATAAATCTCATTCGCCTGCTCCACTGAGTCCACGCAAACACTCACTCCTCCCACTCCAGGAACTCGGTTCGACCGGTCCTGCAGACCTGCGACGCCTCCTTCCTCTTCCCTTCTTCTTTTTTTTTTGCTCCGGTGTGTACTTGTGACTTCCAGACGTATCTGTTGGTCCTGGTATCTGAAGCATGTTTCTCACGCTCTCTGAGGTCTATAAGAGGCGTGAGGCGGCGGGTCGGCTGCAGACGGACCGGAGGACTCACCATGGGTAAGACTCGCATTCAGCCTCCGCATAGAAACGTCTGCAGGTCGTCTCTGATCATTCACTTTAATTATTACAATACATGTTGACTCTTCTGAAAACTGCAACTCTCCGGTTCTACTGGTTTCTGTGTCTCGCTCTTTCTTGCTGTCTTTATAATGGACAGGTGTCTCTTTGTGGTAGTTTTCTGTCTCTTCAACCAAAGATTTAATTTAATTGTTGTGACAGGACCTGATTCTCTCTGGTTCAGGGTTCAGAAGGAAACAGGTTAAAGTCTGTTCCACAGCAAAGAAACAGGAACATTATGTTTTTATTTGAGCTGTCAAACGATTTTAATTAATTCTCATTAATCAGATTAATTCTGATTAATCAGATTAAATCTCCTTCATGTTTAATCTCTATTGATTCGTTTCATTGTTCATAAACAAACAGACTCCAGGAAGAAGAGAATAAATCTGCACTGAACGTGTTGATTCAACACCTTCGACAGTTTCTTTTTGTGTCTTTTTTGTGTCCACATCAATGTGTCCCTGTTGCTACGGAGACAAACTAACTTGTGGACATTGTCCAACCAGAGGAGAGCTGACGCTTCTTATTGAGAACAGTGTCTCCCAGTGAACAGTGGCTGCAGGAGTGGACACATATTAGCAGCAGCATTGGCAGCTTGTCTTTGTCTTGGTTTGTCTTGGTTTGTCTCCAGCTGTTAGCCGCGTTAGCCCAAGTGCTAGCAGAATCCCCGGCTAACGTATGCTTGGCTTGGTTCATGTGCTGTTTGAAGCTGGAAAGAAAACTCCTTCCTGCAGAGTGTGATGATACTTTATGTGTCTCCACTGGTCCCTCTTGGTGTCTTTGTCCTCAAATGTCCCATGGAGAGGACCAACGTGCTGTTTAGCGTCTTCCATCTTTATGGGTTGGTTCTGCTGCCTGTCACTACCGGATCAGCTGGTGCTAACGCTAACGCTACTTGGACAAACTGAGACACGTTCACAGTCGTTCTGCTGCAGATGCTTCACTGATGATGGATTAATCCATGTTCACTCATTGAAGATGAAGTGTTGTGTCCTTGTGTCCAGCTCAGAAGACGGCTCTGATCGTGTTCGCCCACCAGAGTCCAGCTTCTTTCAACGCCGCCGTCCTGGACGTGTCTGTTCAGGAGTTGACCCAGCAGGGCTACAGGGTCATCGTGTCCGACCTTTACGCCACGAACTTCAGAGCCAACGCCACCAGAGACGACATCATCGGTGAGATGCCACCAACCTCCAAACCCACATAGTTCACTGTAGATAACTGAGAGATCAACGAGAAGGAAGGACGGTCACATTAAAAGCCTCCAGAAGTTTCTCTCTCTCTGATTCTGGTTCTGGTTCTGGTTCTGGTTCTGGTTCTGGTGGTGTTCAGGGGACCTGAGGAACCCGGATCTGTTCCAGTATGGAGAGGAGACCATGTGGGCCTGGAAGGAGAGACGCCTCAGCTCTGACATCATGGAGGAGCAGAGGAAAGTGGAGGAGGCGGAGCTAGTCATCTTCCAGGTCAGACAGACTCCACCCACCCTCCGTCCCTCCCTTCCTTCCTTCCTTCCTTCCTTCCTTCCTTCCTTCCTTCCTTCTTCCAGCTAAATGTTCTGTCTCCATATTGTTCTAGTTTCCTTTGTACTGGTTCAGTGTTCCTGCCGTCATGAAGGGCTGGATGGACCGAGTCCTCACACAAGGCTTCGCTTTCTCCCTGGAGAAGATGTACAACAACGGCATCTTCAAGGTTAGTTTGATCTGGTCTGGAAGGAAGGAAGGAAGGAAGGAAGGGAGGAAGGAAGGGAGGAAGGAAGGAAGGAGGGAAGGAGGTGGTTCTAGTCTCATGTTAAAGCGGTACCAGGACTAGTTTTAGAGCTTGACTCTTTCTTCCCTGTGTTGTAGGATAAGAAAGCCATGTTGTCTTTCACCACTGGAGCAACACAGACGATGTTTCAGGCCGACGGCATCAATGGAGACATCAACGTCACTCTGTGGCCTCTGCAGGTGACTATTTTTTCATTTTTCTGTTATTTTCAAAATGTAAAAGGTGAAAATAAAAGGTGATTTTGTTTAAATTGTAAAGGGAATGGTCTGTAACTTCATGGCTTGTGGACATCGTTTCATTTCCCACTTGCCTGAACCCTCCATGGTTCCTCGGGTGGTTTATGGGACGGCAGCAGCTCTTTGAGTAAATGCTGCATGATGTAATACGTCATTTTCTTCTGGTTCCACTGATAAAAGTCATTATAGGATTCAACCAACACAACAACTTGTTATTTTTCACTGTGTTCCAGCTTTGATTCGTCCAGAACTAAACCACTTAGAGAGATTCTGACTGTAGTGACGGAAACTTCAGAGTCTTGTCTTTAAACAGAGACTGAGACCATGAATGAGCTCCAACATGTTCATGAGCAGCGTTCAGTTATTTGGCTACGTCCTAAACAGGCTGGAATGATGAGAGGTTAAATGTTTGGTTGCCTCTTACATGCTTCTTCTTCTCTGTTTCCTTCAGAACGGCACGCTGCATTTCTGTGGTTTCCAGGTTCTGGCTCCTCAGATCTTCTGGAGTCCGGCTCACTGTCCGGCCGCCGGTCGAGCCGCGATGCTCGAGGCTTGGCGAGCTCGGCTCAAAGGCCTGCAGGAAGAGAAGCCTTTGACCTTTGCCCCCTGCGAGCTCTTCGACCTCAGCTTTGCCGGGGGGTTCCTGCTGAGGCCCGAGGTGAAGAAGGAGAAAGAGCTGCAGCCGTTTGGCATCACCACGGGACATCACCTCGGGAAACCGCTGCCGCCCGACAACCAGACCAGAGCCTCGCAGGACCAAGAGCCAGGCTGCAGCTCCAACCTCTGACATGTGAGACGCACATGTTCCTCTTTTACTGAAGCTGAAATAAAAAAATAAAACCCTCCTGAAAACAATAAACTAGTAGTTTTCTACTTCCTACAGATTTTAAAGTTAACTCCAAATCAAATCTACCCTCGATAGCCCACAATATTTAATCATAGAGGGTCTGAATAGTTTCTGAGTGGAGCTGGAAGGATGTTTCACTTTGTGGTCATGAAGAAAAACATCTGTAAAAAATAAAGTTCTTTCAACCAGAGTGTTGTCAGTGTGTGAATGAAGCAGCCACAAACCTGCCTGACGCCTCCGTATGTAAAGGGGAGAAAAAACTACAACGAATCTTAACGTCTGCATGTGTTCACTGTTTCATGTTGGAAAGTAAAGAAAGGAAACATGCAGAGAGGTAAAGGTACCGGGGGTGAAGACTAAAAATAACTACTGCCTGCAAAGAGACACAAGGCAACTAAAACTAGGCACATAAAGAGACTCAAAATAAAAGCTATTCATTGCCATTATTTAGAATTTAAATGTCCAACGTCTGTTTTCTCCCCTTCCCCTATTACGGAGGAACATTTTAAGTAATTAATCTGTAATAAAAGTTAGAATTATTCCCATTAACCGTGGATGCTCCAGGCCTGGATGACGCACATGTGCATACGAGACATGTTTACTGTACATTCTACGTGAATATACGTAGAACTATACATTTTATTTCATTATATTTCATTTTATTTTATTTTATGTTATTTTTTCCTCATTTGGTTTCATGGTTGTGTTTATATTCCAGAGGGGGGCCGCACCATAGACTGAACAAGGGGTGGAACACATTACTTCATCGGAAAACATTGTCTCTGAAATAAAGAAAGTCTGTGTGTTATTTCCGTGTGTGTAACTAATACATATAAATTATAGTCGTACACTTTGGTTGAATGTCGTTAATTGTTTATTAAACTTTAAATATTTACCGTCGGATCTCCCCAGTGTGCGACAGATGGTATGTCCTTTATGGGCGGGGCTGACCGTGAGGGGGCGGGCTCAGCTGTATCATAGACTGTAAGGGGGGGCGCACATTTTATAATCGGAAGACATTTTCTCTGAATTGTAGAAATTCCGTGTGTTTAAAGTTTTTAATACACATAATAGCTTAAAATTCTTATATATTTTGATTAAATGTCATTAACGGTTTATTCATTTAAATTTAACTATTTACTGTTGGATCTGAGAGCGGTACAGACCCCCCCCCCCATCCTGTGGGTGGTACAGGCCGTGATGACGGGGGCGGGGCTCCCGGGCTGACCGTGAAGAGGAGGCTGCTTGTTGTTTGTTGTTTTGTTGAACCGTTGAAAAGCTTCGCTTGACTTTTACCAGATAATTTAAGAGGTCGAACCGAAGGGACGCGTTAGAAGCGAGCGGTTTACTCCCGGAACCTGAAAGTATCCGCGGCTCGAGGTTATAATCTGCTCCGTGGAGGGAAAAGAGCCCGGCAACGGCAAACATGAAATGGATGTTCAAAGAGGATCACTCGTTGGGTGAGAGGCGGAAGCTGCTGCTCATGTTGTTTTGATGATTTATATATATATTAAAAAATATCACCACAGATTTAATTTAGCCTTTAACTTAGGCCACTAGCAAACGATTTGGGTGTTTAAGAGTGTGAGAAGTGTCGCTAATAAACGGGTCGTGGCCTCAGCTCGGCCCTGTCCTTCAGGCTCCTGCTGCTGCTGTTGTTGTTGTTGTTGTTGTTGTTGTTGTAGCTTTGTGTTTAGCTCAGACCGAACATTAATATTAAATGATATTAAAGACTCTGTCTCTGCTTTAAAAACATATCGGCCTCCTTTGTGTTCTCCAGTTTGATGTTGGATATTGACACAGAGCAGAAAACCACGAACAGCTGTTTGTTGTTTGTGCGTCATGACGTAGGGGCATGTGACGTATTTAGGAACAAGCTGTAAAATCTGTCTTTAAAGTTTAGGGCTGCAACAAACGATTTATTTATATCCAGTTGATTCATTTCTGGATTATTTTGCACTGGTTTCTGTTATTTTTTTGTTTGTGTGTTTGTTGAATCCTATAATGACTTTTATCAATGAAACCAGAAGAAAATGACATGTTGCATCATGCAGCATCTACTCAAACACAACTGGTGTCCAGAGCTCTGATTGGTTCATGAAGCTGCTGCTTTCCCATAAAGAGGAACCATGGAGGGTTAAACAGGTTCATTCTGGAGTTATTGATAAGCTGATCTTCATAGTCACAAAGATCCACTCATCATCTGTGGTTTCAAGGTTCAGGTTCTTTTTAAAACCTTCTCAGCTTGTAGAAGGTGTAGCTCGTCTCTTTGTTGGTCTTTGATTAACCTGTTCAGTGACTGATGGACTCAGCTGGAGCTAGTTGCAGGTTTTTCTTAATCGATGCATCAGCCTGAGAGTCTCACAGAGCCTCTTTCAGAAATTGATTGTTGTCGTGTTCCTGTCTGCACCATTCGAGCTTTAAACTCACCAACACTGACCTTCAATCATTGTATTCTCATATATTCAAACATTTTAAATGTATTTCTCTTGTTTTTCTGCAGAACATCGGTGCATAGAATCCGCCAAGATCCGCAGCAAGTACCCTGACAGGGTCCCGGTGAGTGAATAGGAAGGATCATCTGCTCCAATATCAGTCAATACATGTTCATGGTCTTCTGCAATAAAGTCTAATTAGACAGAAAATGTATTAATGGGTATAAAATCCGTCAAGTACCACATACGAAATTTCTTTGAGTAACTATTGATGAAAATTTAACTCAGAAACAACATGTAAATCTTGGATACAGAAGGTCGATGAATTTTGTGAAAAGTTAATACGTCTCTTACAGTTTGAGTTTTTCTCAATTATTGTCATATTGTCTGGGGCTCTATCTATCCATCCATCTTTTCTTTCTAACTACTCCTCGTACAGAAGAAACTCTTTAGATTAATTTCTCCCTCCATCTCACTAGAATCTTCTGCCTCTGGCTGCAGGACGAGTCTCTGAACTCTGTTGTAGCTTCTCAGTGGACTTGTTGTTTTTCTCCATGAACGGCTTCTTTAAGGACGTTCTGTTGTAAACTATTCATTGTTTGTGTTTCCTTTTTTAAATATGCTGTAAATAAATAACTAAACTAAAACCAAAGAGCTGGTTTGGATGAATCTGACGTGTTGAGCCTGTGTGTTTGCTTCCAGGTGATCGTGGAGAAGGTGTCCGGGTCTCAGATAGTCGACATCGATAAGAGGAAGTACCTGGTGCCCTCGGACATCACAGTGGCTCAGTTCATGTGGATCATCAGGAAACGCATCCAGCTGCCATCAGAGAAGGCCATCTTCCTGTTTGTGGACAAGACGGTGCCTCAGTCCAGGTCAGATGTGACTCTTCAACAAAATCAGCCTTAATTTAACCCTTCATAGGCCTCTTATTGAAATATGTGGAAATTCACAGTGTCAACTCCAGGCTGATATTATACAGGCCACAAGAAGACTTATTTACTTTTGTGAAATTTTTCAAAACTTCTAATTTTCCGACCTTGTAGACCACATTAGACCCTGATTAGACCTGACAGAGTTTCCTTGATCTTCTCTGATTGGCTCAATGAAAACCACATGACACTAAACCTCACTGAGAGGAACCAGGAACCACGTTACCACATATGGTTCCTGGACCATGGAGGTTTAACCATAACATATTTAATTAAAATGAGCCATCAATAAATAATTTAGGATTTTGGAGATATCGAGCTAACATTAGCCGCTACATTAGCCAAAATGCTATGAAATTAGCTGGTATTTAGCCTTAATGAGCTAAAGTTAGCCTAAACTAAGTCATTTTAGCTTTCGTGTTATTCTCAAGAAGATGTTAGCTTATTCAAGCTCACATTAGCTGGTACATTAGCCAAAATGCTATGAACCTAGCTGCTATATTATCTTAAATTAGATAAGGCTAGCTATCATATTACACTTAACAAGCCTTTAACCTAAACAAGGTAAATTTAGCCTATTCAAGATGGCATTAGCCGCTAATTAGCCTAAATGAGCTAAAGTTAGCTGTTGCAATTGTCTTAAGAAGATAACTTTAACTGCTAAACAAGGTAATTTTAGCTTCAACAAATCTCATCACGATGCTAACCTAATTAAACTCATCTAGCCTCTGCATTAGCCAAAATGCTATGAAATTAGCTGCTGCAATGACCTAAATAAGGTAAATTTCGCCTATTCAAGATTGCATTAGCTGCTACTTAACCATGATGAGTTAAAATTAGCCTAAACAAATGTTATTTTAGCCTGTTAAAGATGGCATTAGCTGCTAATTAGCTTAAATGAGCTAAAGTTGGCTGTTGTCTTCATGTTTCAGTATCACGATGGGGCAGCTGTACGAGAAGGAGAAGGACGAGGACGGCTTTTTATACGTGGCGTACAGCGGCGAAAACACCTTTGGTTTTTAGCAAAAGACATGAAGCCACAGCGTCCAATCACAGTCCTCACCTGGCCCCTGAAAACAGCGAGGGAAACCCCAGAGAGATTCAGACGGGAACACACCTGGAGGACAGATCAGCTGACTGGATAAACAAAGCAAATGCACCTGTGTGTTTTTTAGTTTTTATTCTGGCTCGTGTTGCACCAGATGAATCTGTCGCGTTACATCCTCTGTTCGATGTTTTAGTGTTTGAATGTTTTAGAAGGAATCTTGATTTTATTATTTTTCTCTGTTTAAACCTTGAAAACCAAGTTTGTGTGAATGAGATTTTCTGCTTTCTTTCTATATTTAAAGGACTTTAATTTAATTATTTGAAGGTAAGGTAGCTGGATGACCGTACCAATAAAAAGATACAAATAAAACTGACTCCTATTTTTTCTTACACTCCCTGAAATAAGTTTAATTCCTTATTTCTTGAACAAAAAGTTCACATAAAACAACAGGAAGCAACAAGATCAGCTGAAAAGTTTCATTACATTTGTTTTATTAGCAAACGTGACATGAATTTACCACATGTGGTTCCTGGACCATGGAGGTTTAATCATAAAATGTTTAATGAAAACAAGCCATCAATTAATAGTTTAGAATTTGGAGATGTCGAGCTAACATTAGCCAAAATGCTATGAAATTAGCTGCTAAATTTGGAATATTTGTGATAACATTAGCTGCTATTTAGCCTTAATGAGATAAAGTTGGCCTAATCTAAGTCGTTTTAGCTTTCATGTTATTTTCTCAACAAGATGTCAGCCTAGTCAAGTTCACATTAGCCAAAATGCTATGAAACTAGCTGCTGTTTGAAATAGATAAGGCTAGCTATTCAACCCAACAAGATAACCTTAACCAAATCCAGTGACTTAACAAGCCTTTAACCTAAACAGGGTACGTTTAGCCGCTAATTAACCCAAATGAGCTAACGTTAGCTGCAATAGTCTTAAGAAGATAACATTAGCTGCTAAATAAGGCCATTTTAGCTTCAACAAATCTCAACAAGATGCTAACCTAATAAAGCCCACCTTCGCTTAGCGAAATTGCTATGAAGTTAGCTGCTACATTGCCCCAAATAAGGTAAATTTAGGAACATTTATTTAAGATAGCATTAGCTGTTACTTAACCTTGATGAGTTAACATTAGACTTCAACATCAACATTCATCTTATTTAGTCTATTGCAACAGCTAACATTAGCTCATTTAGGCTAATTAGCCGCTGATGCTATCTTGTTGAATCTATCTTGAATAGGTTAAATAAACCTTGTTTAATCTCTTGATTTGGTTATGGTTGTCTTGTTTTTGTTTTGTCTAATACCATAGCTAGATTAATCTAACTTAAGCTAATATAGCAGTTGATTTTATAGCATTTTGTCTAATTTAGCAGCTAATGTGAGCTCAATTAGGCTAACATCTGGTTGAAATTAATGTGAAAGCCAAAATGACCTTGTTTATGCTAATTTAGCAGCTAATATTATTTTGTTAAGAGTATTGCAACAGCTAACGCCAGCTCATTTAGGCTAAGTAGCGGCTCTAAATTTCCCTTGTTTAGGCAAAAAATAAATAAATAGCATTTATCTAAGATAATATAGCAGCTGATTAGACTTAGAAAACCTTTATTCTATGTTCTATAATTCAATAGTATTTTGGCTAATGTAGCAAAGTGAGCCTGATTAGGCTAACATCCTGTTGAAACTAGTGTGAAAGCTAAAATTACCTTGTTTATGCTAATGTAGCAGCTAATGTCAGCTAATGACATTCATTGTAACTCTATCTCACTTAACCAGAAACATGAATGATGATGAAAATAGTTTTTTAGACTAATTAAAACAACACAAAGATTGAAAGCTAATATCTAGAACAATATTTAATCACTAAGAAGCTGGGACCGAACCTTTGGTTGACTGTTATTCCAGAATGTTCGTCCACTAGATGGTGTTGGAGAGTCAGGGCCGATGGATGGGCCAATACAGCCTCATGGCTGGAAAGCTTCAGAGCTAACACACTGGCATTTTGTTTTCTGTTGATCCGGACACATCTCCTCCTTCCAACGCTAGCTGAGTTGAGTGTGAGCTGTTTCTCTTCACATTGTAAACTAATGACTGAATCAGGTCTCATGTGAATCATTATGCGGTTCGGTTTTCAGATGACCTCAGCCTTAAAGCTGCCGTGGATGCGTTAGTTGACTGGTTAATGACGTTGGACCCCAGGTCAGTGACTGTGACTGTACATGGCAACAGCATCAGTCAGTCACCAAACATCTGGACAGTGACCGTAGTCGACACACACAGGTGGAAAGTGTTTGTGTCAGGGTCCATCAGCGACTGACCCCCCTTTCCTGTTTGAGCAGGCTGCTATCAGACCGACCAACAACATCCCGACTGACACATCACATGACCTCAGTTCATTCACAGTACATGTTATTAACGTCAGGAAGAAGGTGCAGAGTTCCTGTCTGCAAACAGGGCCGTGATGTTGCTGCTGGTCTATACTACTCTTTGTTATTATTTTAATTTACTTGATATTTTATTTGAATTGTATTTCATATATCATCGTTCTTTTTACTTGTGGTTCTTAAGTGTGTGTTACATGTGCAGATAAGGATCATTAAAGTCTATTTATTGAACATGTTTATACATACATTCACTACCTGGCCAAAGAATGAAGTCTCCACCTGGATGTAACTGATCCAATAGTTCAGAGCCTCCTGGTGGATCATTAGTTCATGGTGATTATCTTCAGCAAGTTCTTTAAGACCAACTGATGCAATGAGGAGCTTCTCATTTCCTCTACATCCCGTGGTGGTGGAGAAGATGTTAGTCTGGTGGAGGAGATGTTAGTCTGGTGGAGGAGAAGATGTTAGTCTGGTGGAGGAGATGTTATTCTGGTGGAGGAGAAGATGTTAGTCTGGTGGAGGAGATGTTAGTCTGGAGGAGATGTTAGTCTGGTGGAGAAGATGTTAGTCTGGTGGAGGAGATGTTAGTCTGGAGGAGGAGATGTTAGTCTGGTGGAGAAGATGTTAGTCTGGTGGAGGAGAAGATGTTAGTCTGGTGGAGGAGATGTTATTCTGGTGGAGGAGAAGATGTTAGTCTGGTGGAGGAGAAGATGTTAGTCTGGTGGAGGAGATGTTAGTCTGGTGGAGGAGAAGATGTTAGTCTGGTGGAGGAGATGTTAGTCTGGAGGAGATGTTAGTCTGGTGGAGAAGATGTTAGTCTGGTGGAGGAGATGTTAGTCTGGTGGAGGAGATGTTAGTCTGGTGGAGGAGGAGATGTTATTCTGGTGGAGGAGAAGATGTTAGTCTGGTGGAGGAGATGTTAGTCTGGTGGAGAAGATGTTAGTCTGGTGGAGAAGGTGTTAGTCTGGTGGAGGAGAAGATGTTAGTCTGGTGGAGGAGATGTTAGTCTGGTGGAGGAGATGTTAGTCTGGAGGAGATGTTAGTCTGGTGGAGGAGATGTTATTCTGGTGGAGGAGAAGATGTTAGTCTGGTGGAGGAGATGTTAGTCTGGTGGAGGAGAAGATGTTAGTCTGGTGGAGGAGATGTTATTCTGGTGGAGGAGGAGATGTTATTCTGGTGGAGGAGAAGATGTTAGTCTGGTGGAGGAGAAGATGTTAGTCTGGTGGAAGAGATGTTAGTCTGGAGGAGATGTTAGTCTGGTGGAGGAGATGTTAGTCTGGTGGAGGAGGAGATGTTAGTCTGGTGGAGGAGGAGGTGTTAGTCTGGAGGAGATGTTAGTCTGGAGGAGGAGGTGTTAGTCTGGTGAAGGAGGAGATGTTAGTCTGGTGGAGGAGATGTTAGTCTGGTGGAGGAGAAGATGTTAGTCTGGGGGAGAAGGGTCAAATCATTGGCTGCATCAAGCAGAGAAAACATCTAGAAACTACTAAACTACTGGGTTAAGACCTTTATTAAAGACTGGAAGGACAGTGGAGAACCATGGTCTACCAGGAAGAAATAAATCCTGATTGATGGAGAAACGTTTGGAAGAAAAGCAGCAGTAGAACTCAGGGCTGTGTTTAAAAGTGAAAGGACGCTTATGTTCACATGGAAGCTTTTTCTGGTCGTTGTTTCACTTCCTCGTGTCGTTTCTCTGAACCGACTTTATGTTCCACGACTTCAAATTCAGACAAAGAAGAAGAAGAAGCTGCAGGGAAATTACTTTCCTTAAAGTGAATGAACCCTTCGGCCCTCTGGGATTCTGGGAGATGAAGTTTATGCCCGTGGCATAAAGTAGAACTCAGATATCCAGGATAAGTGACTAAGCCTGGGATCAGCAGCAGACATGGATTCATTAAACCAGGTTAAACTAATCTTGGCTCAGTGCGCACACGGCTCCTCAGACAGACAGATCACAGATTCACTGACAGTGGTCGGCTGGTCAGACACCAAAACGTCTTAAGTTATTTCAGGTAAAATACATTCTGTTGAATAGAACCTGTAATGGCAGAGACACATGATTTAGAGTTAAATTAACATGGGTCTGCAATGGTAAAGGAATGTGTATTATTTTATATTATTTGGCCCATTGTGCTGTTTACTGTGTACAGGCCTCACATTTATCTGTTCATTTAAGGTGGATTTGTCCTGCATTTATTTGTGTGTTGTATAATATGCTGTGAGCTCTGTGTGACTTCAGTTTACTGGCTTTGATTTATTCTTATTCAATAAAGGAACATCATGTCA
The DNA here is from genome assembly GCF_022458985.1 of Mugil cephalus. NCBI lineage: Eukaryota > Metazoa > Chordata > Actinopteri > Mugiliformes > Mugilidae > Mugil > Mugil cephalus. The sequence continues at coordinate 31,069,701 of NC_061772.1, read as the reverse complement.
CTCTCTGATGTGTATTTATATGTGTGTATTTTATATATAGTCTATGGAAACTAAACCATCTACTGACTGAAAAATCATCTCTGAATCGTCTAGTTGAATGTGATAACGATGTGTAGTGGGCAGTGGAATAAATATTGGTTCCATTTGTGGTGACTGAGATTAAATAGATCCTGGAAGTTATCCTGGTCTGGAGCAGGTTAACTCCACAGGATAAATCTCCATGGTAACTTATGTCACAACATATCCCACTTTTGTGCGACCGGATCATAAAATAAGATCAGATCAGTACTTTATTGATCCCATTGGGGAAATTCAAATGTTACAGCAGCACAACAGCGACCAGAAAGAAATGAAACAATTAAATAAATTAAATAGGACAACAGGCAACAAAAAGTACAGTAGTAGTAGTAGTAGTTGTGCGTCTACATGTGGGCTCAGTGAGGTCAGAGCTGATATCTGTGGCCACTAAGCAGCGTCTGAAGCTTCACTTCTGCTCTGGGGTGAATGATCCTCTGAATGCAGGAGATGAACATCAGAGAATGAGAGCGATTGTCCAACATTAAACAGATTTTGTCCTTCGTCCTCCTCTCAGCCACTGTTTCCAACCAGTCCAAGTTCAGTCCCAGCACCGAGCAGCTTTCCTCCCCAGTTAGTTTATTCCCCCCCATCACACCACAGGGAAGGAGAGCCCACTGGCCACCATAGACTGGTAGAAGGTCTAGAGGAGTCAGTCTCCTCAGGAAGATCGTCCTGCTCTGTCCTTTCCTGTAGGGGGCGTCTGCATCATGTGACCAGTTTATAGTTGATGTGGACCCCAAGGTTCTTGTACGAGTCCACAGCCTCCACCTCCTCACCCTGGATGGTGACTGGGACAGGACTCCTCCGGTTCCTCCTGTGGTCCTCCACCACCTCCTCGTCTGACTATGGAAGAGTCGTCATCATGGATAAGTTCATCCAGGATAACCAACATATCCAGGATTAATCCCTTATCCTGGTTTTGTGCAGCAGCCCTCTGGTCTCTATGGAGCTTTACCTCCTGCTGATGTCTTTATTTATTCTTAAATGACTGAATTACTTTATATTGAATCATAGAAAAACATTTAATGAAGGAAACAGGAACGTGAACCAGGAGTTAGCAGGAAGTAGAATGTGATGAGGTTTCATGTTTCTCGTGGAATAAGGAAGTGTAGAGTGTTTTTCTTCCGATGTCTTTAAAAGTGAAATGTGTTGGAGGATGTTCTAAGAAACACTGCCACGTTCAGGACAAGAAACGTCTTCCCGTCAGGCCCAAACTTTCTTTTCATTTCCAGTCTCAGTGGTGGAGTTTCTTACATTAGAGCTTTTATCCATCATCATGTTTCAAATAGAAAACAAGATAAGAAGGTTTAGAAAGTTTAAAACTTCTTAGATGGAGAATCAAAAATTGTACTAAAAAGAAATGTTTTTGGAAATAGTCGGTGGGTTGTGGGTCTATCTCCCGTGGTCTTAGGTCTGGTTCTGGAAGGGAGCGTGATGTGTTCTTTGAGGTGGTGGTGGAATCCTGGTGGAAACAGGAAGCCAGGGGAGTGAGCGGAGGATGGGGATGATGAGGTTTGGATGTACTGGAGCCTCTGCAGGCTCTTGCTGGGGATCCCGATGAGAAGTTGCAGTAATCTAGTCTGGAGGAGACAAAGGCACGGACCAGGTGGTAGACGTGGGATTCAGAGTTGATTTGATTTGTGACTGTTGATGACAGAGTGATACTGGAGCCAGAGGAGGTGATGCTGGTTATGGATGATGATAGGGTTTGGTGTGATCTGACACACCAAGGTCATGTACCTGCAGGTTGGTGAGAGGGGCAGAGTTTGTGATGACCAAGTCCAGGGTGTGTCCTTCGATGATGTACAGTTGTGAGAAGATTTGATTTCTCAGAGATGAATGACGAGTTTGGTTTGGATGGTCGGTAGATGAGGAGGAGCAGCACAGGGGAAGGGAACTTACATTTAAATGCAAGGCATTCAAATGAAGAGAGTTCGGGGAGCGGCTGCAGAGATAGTTCCAGATCACGGCCATGGATGAATAAGTCTGGGGCCGTGGCATGAAACCAGGATAAGGATTAATCCAGGATATGTTGGTTGTGTGTTTTTCCTGTTGGTGAAATGTGTACAAAATCTAAAGGTTAAAAGGTTATTTACCAGATGTCAGCTCGTAAAACCAACTGGACGTCAGGAGATAAGTTTTCCTTGTTCATGAATGGTGGTTCTTGGGGATAAGAATCACATATAAGGCGACAGTTTTTGACATTGTTCTTTCTTGTAATAAACCCTTTTAAATGCAAGAGAAGACTTGTCAGTGGTGATCACACTGATGTCCTCCCTGGTGATTAGCATAGTAGGATGCTAACAAGCTGCTAAGAAGTAGCATATTAGGAGAGTAGCGTGCTAACAAGCTGCAAAGAAGTAGCACATTAGCAGAGAGGAATGCTAATGAGCTACTAGAAATGAGCAGATTGACCTGAAACCTAAAAGCACAGTTCAACATTTTCATTGAACTTGATGCAAAAGTTGGATCCAAACTTCAGATCCGTTCATCTGAAAAACCACAACGTTTTAAGCCTCGAAGAAAAAGCATTCAGCAGATTAATTCACGTGAACAGACGAGGAAGTGAAAGAGGAAACACCTCAGTTCATTCATTGACTGAGAAATGACTTCATGAGCTCAGCTCAGGACTAAAAACACGACTCCAGACGTCAGGATATCAGAACCAAAGAACAAGAAACTAATGAATGAATTAAATGAGTGTAAACTCCAACGTGACTCTTTCTTCATCTGAGTAAAGTCATAATAAATAAGTCGAGTGTTTAAATCAAAGCTCAGAGTGAAGTGACTGGTGTTGACTCATCAGTCCAGATGGTTCTGAGCCCAGGTCCTGGTTCTGGTTCTGGTTCTGGTTCTGGTCCATGGTGGAGTCTCTTGGTCTTGTTTCCATGTCAGAGGGACGGATGTTTGGCTGCAGCTCTTCCATGAAGACCACTTGTGTCCAGACTGGTCCAGACAGTAGCTGGTGGACCTGGGTCAGTTCTGAGCTCATGTCTCTGCTGGACGTCTTCACATTTAGAAGACAAATAATCTGGACGTGTTTTTCATCCTCTGAGTTTCCACTGAGTCTCTGATCCTACTGGACCCTGACGTAGAGCCAGAGGACCTGGACCCTGACATAGAACCAGAGGACCTAGACCCTGACGTAGAACCAGAGGACCTGGACCCTGACGTAGAGCCAGAGAACCTAGACCCTGACGTAGAACCAGAGGACCTGGACCCTGACGTAGAGCCAGAGAACATGGACCCTGACGTAGAACCAGAGGACATGGACCCTGACGTAGAACCAGAGGACATGGACCCTGACGTAGAACCAGAGGACATGGACCCTGACGTAGAACCAGAGGACCTGGACCCTGACATTCTATGGTTTCAATTTTGAACTGGATACCATTGTATTTACTTGTTGTGTTACCCATGAAATGACATTTAATGCATGTTGTATTCTATTCTGTTCTCTTCTATTCTATTCTATTCTATTCTATTCTATTCTATTCTATTCTATTCTATGATCCAGGTTGAGTTTTCTGATTTAAGGCTGAACGTATCCAGATGTGTTTTCTGTGTACGAGTTTTCTCTGTACTGCAAAAAATGACCAGAGAAAGAGAAAAGAGAAGCAGTGGCAGAACTGAAGGAGGAAGCAGACTGTTCTCAGAATAATTCTCTCCGAGAAAGACAAGCTGGGCATGCATATAAAGAGAGGACGGAGCCTCTCAGAGCTCATCCTCCAGCTCCATCTCATTAGAGAGCTTCACCCAGCTTCATCCAGCTTCATCCAGCTTCATCCAGCTTCATCCAGCTTCATCCAGCTCCATCCAGCTTCACCCAGCTCCATCCAGCTTCACCCAGCTCCATCCAGCTTCATCCAGCTCCATCCAGCTCCACCCAGACTCCAGCCTGAAGCATGAAGACACTACTGATCCTCACACTCCTGACTCTTGACTGCTTTCTGCTTCTTCGTCATGTTGCTGCCGGTAAGTGTCTCTCTGTCCTCTCTGAGTTCATGTCTCTGTGTCCTCTATGAGTTCATGTCTCTGTCCTCTATGAGTTCATGTCTCTGTCCTCTATGAGTTCATGTCTCTGTGTCCTCTCTGAGTTCATGTCTCTGTGTCCTCCATGAGTTCATGTCTCTGTGTCCTCCATGAGTTCATGTCTCTGTGTCCTCTCTGAGTTCATGTCTCTGTGTCCTCTCTGAGTTCATGTCTCCAGCCTGTCCATGCTTCATATTAAATGAGCATGTTTGTGTTTTCAGCTTCAGTTGCTGTGGACTTATTGAGTAAAAGCAGCTGCTGTCCAGAGGATATCAAACCAGTAATCATCCCCAAGCACATGGTGCAGCGTGTAGAGATGAGCCCAGACCACTGCAAAACCAAAGCCATGATGTGAGTAGAAACAGGAAGTGCTGTTGGTCCCTTTCTTCAGGTTCATTGTCTGGACGTCTTATCTGAGGGCGCTGATCTCACAGTCGACTTCTTGTGTTTCTTACAGAGTCACAACTAAGAAGAATGTTGTCATCTGCGTTGATCCTGAATCAAAGTTTGCACAGAAGCATCTGAAAGACTTCCTGAAATCAACTCCACCACCCAACTCCACCACATCCAGCTCCACCACATCCAGCTCCACCACATCCAGCTCCAAGAAGAATTAATGAATGAATGAATCCATCATCACTGAGCTCATGGAAATGAAACAACTGGAATTAGTTCTCACATCTTTTTTATTTTCGTATTTTGGCCGTTTCATCTGTTTGGTTTCTGCTGGATGCTGGAGATGGGCGCCGCCATCTTGTACTGGGCTAAACCAGTTTTTTATTTATCTTTGTTTTTGTGCCGAGTGTGTAAATAGATTCACCGTAGTTGTGTGATTGTCTCATTGTATTTAAAAGTCTGGCCAGGGACAAAGAAGCAACAAGTCTTAAAGACATGACGTCCTCCCAGTCGTCTCTGGTGATGTCGTTTGTTTTGTCCCTGTTAAATGAAATAAATAAATGAATAAATGAATCATGAGCGTGCTCTCTTTGAACTCCCTGCAGTGTGGGTAGCTAGGACGCTAGAAGGAGATGCTATTAGCTTGGAGGCTAGGAAGCTCCTGGGAAGTAGCATATTAGCAGAGTAGTAGGAGAGAGCTAGCCAGCTACACATGATAGAAAGAAACACAACATGACAGCCTCTTTCCTATTGGTGGAAACATGCATCCATCAACCAATCAGGACATGATGTGTCAATGGTTAGATTTACATTCTTAGTTCTAAAATGGTTGGTTCTACACGTTTGTGGTTTTCTAACTTTTTCCCACCGGGATTTGATGGATTTAGTCTGGTTTTAGGTCAATGTGTTTATACAGTTTGACAGAATGAAAAAAATAAGTGTAGAGTCGCACATGAGAGGTTGAGCTGAAAAGAATGAAACCAAACCAGGGTAGCTGGAACAAGGTGAAACAGTTTTTAACAGGAAATAGAAAGAGAAAACCAGAAGGAGATACAGTCTACAGCTAAATATAATGTTTGCCAATGAAATGACATCTGTAAGGCAGTAAATCAGATATTTAGGTTTCTAGATCAACATCTGACTCAGATTAGTGTTTATAATCAGCAGCATGAAGCACCACAGCTGATTAGAGTCATTTCAGACCTGATGAGGCTCTGAAGAACAACGTCATCCACCAGGATTCTTCACTTGATGTTTCTGTGTAAGATGGAGAGGCTGTGCAGGGAGGAGGGAAATAAGAGGTGATAGAGGAGGACGAGAATAAAAGCCTGTTGGACTCTTCAATGCTTCCATTGTTTGATGTAAAGTAGTCGTGCCAACACCAGTTCTACAGAGACGAGAGAAACTCTTGAAAACACTCCATCTGTCTCCAGACACCGACGATTACACAGAGATGAATGTTCACTTCAGCAGGAAATAGAAGAAATAGAAAAAATACTGGTTTGAAAATGTCACAGCAACTGAACACAAGCTGAGAAAATAATAAAAATATTAAAACGTCTCAATGTTTCAAGCTTTGTTTAAGATTGAATTGATGTCACAGGAGAATTTACAGCGACAAAGCTAGCTAGGAGGAGCTACTATTAGCTGGGAGGCTAGGAGGAGCTGCTATTAGCTGGGAGGCTAGGAGGAGCTGCTATTAGCTGGGAGGCTAGGAGGAGCTACTATAAGTTGGGAGGCTAGGAGGAGCTACTATTAGCTGGAAGCTACTATTAGCTGAGAAGCTAGGAGGAGCTGCTATTAGCTGGGAGCTACTATTAGCTGAGAAGCTAGGAGGAGCTGCTATTAGCTGGGAGCTACTATTAGCTGGGAAGCTAGGAGGAGCCGCTATTAGCCGGGAGCTACTCTGAAGGACTTTCCTACTATGAAAGGGTCTCCAAGGCGTTTTTCCAATAGCTGCCAGGCTGAGTCATAAGCTGTCTCTGTCCCTAGTAGGAAGAAACCTTCCACCGCCTTCTTTGCTGGGTCACCTAGATATTGTCTTAGGTAGAACAATTTTTCATTCTTGGAAATGTTTTTCCTGTGAATTAATGTTTCAAATGACAATCGCCAATCATTAAACTTCAAGGAGTCTCCAGTAAACACTGCAGGTTCTGGTGTAGGAAGACGATTAGCATTAATAGCTTCAGCTAGCACACTGACCAAAGCAATGTCTGAATTTCTCTGAGTTTGAGTCGGGAATGTTGGAATCACTGGAGCTAGGGGTGTAGGTGGCAGACTTGAGGGACTCGGGGCCTGAGTTATGACTGGATGAGGTTGTGGTATGAATGTTGAACCATTGGGGTCAGGAACTTTAAAGGAACTTTAAAGTCTGCTCCTGATTCGGCATCATTCAGCAGTTGAAGCGTGCTGCAGTTCTCAACTTGGGCATAGACCTTTGTTCGAGCCATTGCAGCATTCAGTTTCTTTACTTCCTCTAGGCGTTCAATCTTTCTGCGCCTTTCTTGGATCGCTTGTTGTCTAGCTAGCTTCTCATACTAGAACTGTGGCAGCTGATGTTTATCTTCAGCTTCTAATCTTTGCAGTTCTGTTGCTTCCTTATCTTGTTCATCCAACACCGCCAGCACTTCTTGAGAGCCTCATTTCTTTTTACAGAGAAGATGCTGGAGTGGACAGAACCATACCTTGACTTGTGAGACTTTGATGAAGAACTTGTGGAATCTAGGATTGATCCAACGTCAGGCCAGGGTTCTGCCTTTTCCTGCTCTGGGTGTCCTGTCAGATTTCTCACTGCCCTTTGTATAATATGATCGGAGAGGGATACACATGTGTCGACTCTACGCCTCACATCTGGGTCTGGTGCTTGAACTCTACGTAACTCTTCATAGATAGTCTTAACATTAGAGCAAGCAACTTTAATATCTTCAATCAATGACTTTTAAATCATCTTCTGAGGCCGTATCAGACAGTATTTCTTTGCCTACCCTTGCATGGTACCCTCCATTTCTCATAGATGATTTTGTATCTATGCTGCAAAGTCTTCAGCCTTTTCTCTTTAAGTTCCTGTCCCTTTTCTGTCCAAGTTCGGTTTCTTCGACTTCTTCGCAGAATTTGTGCTTCTGCTGATTGTGTGTTTGTGGCTTCAGGTTCAGCAGGTGATCCTACATCTTTATGGCAGGACTCAGTGTTTGTGTCAGACATTTTGAGAAATCTTCAGCGCCTCTGTTATGTGTGTATATGTTGTTATCTGTGTTAAACTGAGTTACAGTAGGTTTAAGAGAGATTCTTTAATCACTGTATGTAGACAAAGTGATTATGCTTGACTTGATTTGTAAACACAAATCGTATCAGATGACTGTTTTAGCATTAGCAACTTATCAAACTTAAAGCTAGTGTCAATTTAAACCCAGTGAAATCACAAACACAAATACTCTGAACATTCATTGAAAAGATAATGGGTTTAAATTACAGATGCATCAAGTACACAATATAAAATGATTCCCCTTAACCTCTAACAAAAATCACTTATCAACATCCACTCTTTCCTTATCCCAAAACTTTTGCTTAGTGTAGTTCGGGTCTCTCTCTCACTTTACTTAGGCAGGCGGGGAGAGTTTCCTGGCCTCACTTTAAAAAGTTACGCTTCAGACTCAGTCTAATCACCATAATGCAGCAGCACATGTATGGACTTCACTTAATGTTACACCGGTCTCTTCCTCTCCTCCCGTGTGGAGCAGACACGGATCGGGTTCTTTGAAACTGGCATTTATCAGGCTTTTCTCCATCCATCTCGCCCTCTTGCTTTCATGCCGTGAGAACTAAGACATAAACAATAAAATATATCAGTTTGCAATAATGACTGCACAGAAAATAACAAAGCATAAAAATTGCGCTGTGTAAATATAAACAAAATACATCACGAATGTAACGAAAAATACCTTGTTGGCCGCTTGTCATGAGAGACGTCCTTAACACATCTCAGGCCATGCTTTGCATGCAGCGTTATCACTTTAGCTGCTGTAGCAACACAATTAACTGATTACAACTGCAGCCATTAAACAAATTATGTAAATACAATTAAATTAACCCCTTCTTCTTAAACACATGAATTAACATTTTTAACATTTTATCCTGTCCAACAACATATTTATGAATTATTATCAAAGGCAAATACAATGGCATTTACAAGTACAGTACACAAAGTGGCAGCAGTTGTGCGTCTACATGTGGGCTCAGTGAGGTCAGAGCTGATGTCTGTGGCCACTAAGCAGCGTCTGAAGCTTCAGTTCTGCTCTGGGGTGAATGATCCTCTGAATGCAGGAGATGAACATCAGAGAATGAGAGCGATTGTCCAACATTAAACAGATTTTGTCCTTCGTCCTCCTCTCAGCCACTGTTTCCAACCAGTCCAAGTTCAGTCCCAGCACCGAGCAGCTTTCCTCCCCAGTTAGTTTATTCCCCCCCATCACACCACAGGGAAGAGAGCCCACTGGCCACCATAGACTGGTAGAAGGTCTAGAGGAGTCAGTCTCCTCAGGAAGATCGTCCTGCTCTGTCCTTTCCTGTAGGGGGCGTCTGCATCATGTGACCAGTTTATAGTTGATGTGGACCCCAAGGTTCTTGTACGAGTCCACAGCCTCCACCTCCTCACCCTGGATGGTGACTGGGACAGGACTCCTCCGGTTCCTCCTGTGGTCCTCCACCACCTCCTCGTCTGACTATGGAAGAGTCGTCATCATGGATAAGTTCATCCAGGATAACCAACATATCCAGGATTAATCCCTTATCCTGGTTTTGTGCAGCAGCCCTCTGGTCTCTATTGAGCTTTACCTCCTGCTGATGTCTGTATTTATTCTTAAATGACTGAATTACTTTATATTGAATCATAGAAAAACATTTAATGAAGGAAACAGGAACGTGAACCAGGAGTTAGCAGGAAGTAGAATGTGATGAGGTTTCATGTTTCTCGTGGAATAAGGAAGTGCAGAGTGTTTTTCTTCCGATGTCTTTAAAAGTGAAATGTGTTGGAGGATGTTCTAAGAAACACTGCCACGTTCAGGACAAGAAACGTCTTCCCATCAGGCCCAAACTTTCTTTTCATTTCCAGTCTCAGTGGTGGAGTTTCTTACATTAGAGCTTTTATCCATCATCATGTTTCAAATAGAAAACAAGATAAGAAGGTTTAGAAAGTTTAAAACTTCTTAGATGGAGAATCAAAAATTGTACTAAAAAGAAATGTTTTTGGAAACAGTCGGTGGGTTGTGGGCCTATCTCCCGTGGTCTTAGGTCTGGTTCTGGAAGGGAGCGTGATGTGTTCTTTGAGGTGGTGGTGGAATCCTGGTGGAAACAGGAAGCCAGGGGAGTGAGCGGAGGATGGGGATGATGTGCTCATGTTTACGCACTCTCACCAGGATCCTGGCTGCAGAGGTTTGGATGTACTGGAGCCTCTGCAGGCTCTTGCTGGGGATCCCGATGAGAAGTTGCAGTAATCTAGTCTGGAGGAGACAAAGGCACGGACCAGGTGGTAGACGTGGGATTCAGAGTTGATTTGATTTGTGACTGTTGATGACAGAGTGATACTGGAGCCAGAGGAGGTGATGCTGGTTATGGATGATGATAGGGTTTGGTGTGATCTGACACACCAAGGTCATGTACCTGCAGGTTGGTGAGAGGGGCAGAGTTTGTGATGACCAAGTCCAGGGTGTGTCCTTCGATGATGTACAGTTGTGAGAAGATTTGATTTCTCAGAGATGAATGACGAGTTTGGTTTGGATGGTCGGTAGATGAGGAGGAGCAGCACAGGGGAAGGGAACTTACATTTAAATGCAAGGCATTCAAATGAAGAGAGTTCGGGGAGCGGCTGCAGAGATAGTTCCAGATCACGGCCATGGATGAATAAGTCTGGGGCCGTGGCATGAAACCAGGATAAGGGATTAATCCAGGATATGTTGGTTGTGTGTTTTTCCTGTTGGTGAAATGTGTACAAAATCTAAAGGTTAAAAGGTTATTTACCAGATGTCAGCTCGTAAAACCAACTGGACGTCAGGAGATAAGTTTTCCTTGTTCATGAATGGTGGTTCTTGGGGATAAGAATCACATATAAAGGCGTACAGTTTTTGACATTGTTCTTTCTTGTAATAAACCCTTTTAAATGCAAGAGAAGACTTGTCAGTGGTGATCACACTGATGTCCTCCCTGGTGATTAGCATAGTAGGATGCTAACAAGCTGCTAAGAAGTAGCATATTAGGAGAGTAGCGTGCTAACAAGCTGCTAAGAAGTAGCACATTAGCAGAGAGGAATGCTAATGAGCGACTAGAAATGAGCAGATTGACCTGAAACCTAAAAGCACAGTTCAACATTTTCATTGAACTTGATGCAAAAGTTGGATCCAAACTTCAGATCCGTTCATCTGAAAAACCACAACGTTTAAGCCTCGAAGAAAAAGCATTCAGCAGATTAATTCACGTGAACAGACGAGGAAGTGAAAGAGGAAACACCTCAGTTCATTCATTGACTGAGAAATGACTTCATGAGCTCAGCTCAGGACTAAAAACACGACTCCAGACGTCAGGATATCAGAACCAAAGAACAAGAAACTAATGAATGAATTAAATGAGTGTAAACTCCAACGTGACTCTTTCTTCATCTGAGTAAAGTCATAATAAATAAGTCGAGTGTTTAAATCAAAGCTCAGAGTGAAGTGACTGGTGTTGACTCATCAGTCCAGATGGTTTTGAGCCCAGGTCCTGGTTCTGGTTCTGGTTCTGGTCCATGGTGGAGTCTCTTGGTCTTGTTTCCATGTCAGAGGGACGGATGTTTGGCTGCAGCTCTTCCATGAAGACCACTTGTGTCCAGACTGGTCCAGACAGTAGCTGGTGGACCTGGGTCAGTTCTGAGCTCATGTCTCTGCTGGACGTCTTCACATTTAGAAGACAAATAATCTGGACGTCTTTTCATCCTCTGAGTTTCCACTGAGTCTCTGATCTACTGGACCTGACTAGACCGGACCTGACCGACTAGAACCAGAGGACCTGACCCTGAGTAGACCAGAGACCTGGACCCTGAGTAGAACCAGAGGACATGGACCCTGACGTAGAACCAGAGGATCTAGACCCTGACGAGACCAGAGACTGACCCTGACGTAGAACCAGAGACCTGACCCTGACGTAGAACCAGAGGACATGGACCCTGACGTAGAACCAGAGGATCTAGACCCTGACGTAGAACCAGAGGACCTGGACCCTGACATTCTATGGTTTCAATTTGAACTGGATACCATTGTATTTACTTGTTGTGTTACCCATGAAATGACATTTAATGCATGTTGTATTCTATTCTGTTCTCTTCTATTCTATTATTCTATTCTATTCTATTCTATTCTATTCTATTCTATGATCCAGGTTGAGTTTTCTGATTTAAGGCTGAACGTATCCAGATGTGTTTTCTGTGTACGAGTTTTCTCTGTACTGCAAAAAATGACCAGAGAAAGAGAAAAGAGAAGCAGTGGCAGAACTGAAGGAGGAAGCAGACTGTTCTCAGAATAATTCTCTCCGAGAAAGACAAGCTGGGCATGCATATAAAGAGAGGACGGAGCCTCTCAGAGCTCATATCCATCCAAAGGCTTCCATCTCCTTCATAGAGAAAGCTTCATCCAGCTCCATCCAGCTTCAATCCCAGCTTCACCAGCCTCAGCTCATCCAGCTTCATCCAGCTCCATCCAGCTCACCAGACTCCAGCCTGAAGCATGAAGACACTACTGATCCTCACACTCCTGACTCTTGACTGCTTTCTGCTTCTTCGTCATGTTGCTGCCGTAAGTGTCTCTGTTCTCGGTCATGTCTCTGTGTCCTCTATGAGTTCATGTCTCTGTGTCCTCTATGAGTTCATGTCTCTGCTGGTTCACCTCTCATGAGTTCATGTCTCTGTGTCCTCTCTGAGTTCTGTGTCTCCAGCTGTCCATGCTTCATATTAAATGAGCATGTTTGTGTTTTCAGCTTCAGTTGCTGTGGACTTATTGAGTAAAAGCAGCTGCTGTCCAGAGGATATCAAACCAGTAATCATCCCCAAGCACATGGTGCAGCGTGTAGAGATGAGCCCAGACCACTGCAAAACCAAAGCCATGATGTGAGTAGAAACAGGAAGTGCTGCTGGACTCTGTTGGTCCCTTTCTTCAGGTTCATTGTCTGGACGTCTTATCTGAGGGCGCTGATCTCACAGTCGACTTCTTGTGTTTCTTACAGAGTCACAACTAAGAAGAATGTTGTCATCTGCGTTGATCCTGAATCAAAGTTTGCACAGAAGCATCTGAAAGACTTCCTGAAATCAACTCCACCACCCAACTCCACCACATCCAGCTCCACCACATCCAGCTCCACCACATCCAGCTCCAAGAAGAATTAATGAATGAATGAATCCATCATCACTGAGCTCATGGAAATGAAACAACTGGAATTAGTTCTCACATCTTTTTTATTTTCGTATTTTGGCCGTTTCATCTGTTTGGTTTCTGCTGGATGCTGGAGATGGGCGCCGCCATCTTGTACTGGGCTAAACCAGTTTTTTATTTATCTTTGTTTTTGTGCCGAGTGTGTAAATAGATTCACCGTAGTTGTGTGATTGTCTCATTGTATTTAAAAGTCTGGCCAGGGACAAAGAAGCAACAAGTCTTAAAGACATGACGTCCTCCCAGTCGTCTCTGGTGATGTCGTTTGTTTTGTCCCTGTTAAATAAAATAAATAAATGAATAAATGAATCATGAGCGTGCTCTCTTTGAACTCCCTGCAGTGTGGGTAGCTAGGACGCTAGAAGGAGATGCTATTAGCTTGGAGGCTAGGAAGCTCCTGGGAAGTAGCATATTAGCAGAGTAGTAGGAAGAGAGCTAGCCAGCTACACATGATAGAAAGAAACACAACATGACAGCCTCTTTCCTATTGGTGGAAACATGCATCCATCAACCAATCAGGACATGATGTGTCAATGGTTAGATTTACATTCTTAGTTCTAAAATGGTTGGTTCTACACGTTTGTGGTTTTCTAACTTTTTCCCACCGGGATTTGATGGATTTAGTCTGGTTTTAGGTCAATGTGTTTATACAGTTTGACAGAATGAAAAAAATAAGTGTAGAGTCGCACATGAGAGGTTGAGCTGAAAAGAATGAAACCAAACCAGGTTAACTGGAACAAGGTGAAACAGTTTTTAACAGGAAATAGAAAGAGAAAACCAGAAGGAGATACAGTCTACAGCTAAAATAAATGTTTGCCAATGAAATGACATCTGTAAGGCAGTAAATCAGATATTTAGGTTTCTAGATCAACATCTGACTCAGATTAGTGTTTATAATCAGCAGCATGAAGCACCACAGCTGATTAGAGTCATTTCAGACCTGATGAGGCTCTGAAGAACAACGTCATCCACCAGGATTCTTCACTTGATGTTTCTGTGTAAGATGGAGAGGCTGTGCAGGGAGGAGGGAAATAAGAGGTGATAGAGGAGGACGAGAATAAAAGCCTGTTGGACTCTTCAATGCTTCCATTGTTTGATGTAAAGTAGTCGTGCCAACACCAGTTCTACAGAGACGAGAGAAACTCTTGAAAACACTCCATCTGTCTCCAGACACCGACGATTACACAGAGATGAATGTTCACTTCAGCAGGAAATAGAAGAAATAGAAAAAATACTGGTTTGAAAATGTCACAGCAACTGAACACAAGCTGAGAAATAATAAAAATATTAAAACGTCTCAATGTTTCAAGCTTTGTTTAAGATTGAATTGATGTCACAGGAGAATTTACAGCGACAAAGCTAGCTAGGAGGAGCTACTATTAGCTGGGAGGCTAGGAGGAGCTGCTATTAGCTGGGAGGCTAGGAGGAGCTGCTATTAGCTGGGAGGCTAGGAGGAGCTACTATAAGTTGGGAGGCTAGGAGGAGCTACTATTAGCTGGAAGCTACTATTAGCTGAGAAGCTAGGAGGAGCTGCTATTAGCTGGGAGCTACTATTAGCTGAGAAGCTAGGAGGAGCTGCTATTAGCTGGGAGCTACTATTAGCTGGGAAGCTAGGAGGAGCTGCTATTAGCCGGGAGCTACTCTGAAGGACTTTCCTACTATGAAAGGGTCTCCAAAGCGTTTTTCCAATAGCTGCCAGGCTGAGTCATAAGCTGTCTCTGTCCCTAGTAGGAAGAAACCTTCCACCGCCTTCTTTGCTGGGTCACCTCGATATTGTCTTAGGTAGAACAATTTTTCATTCTTGGAAATGTTTTTCCTGTGAATTAATGTTTCAAATGACAATCGCCAATCATTAAACTTCAAGGAGTCTCCAGTAAACACTGCAGGTTCTGGTGTAGGAAGACGATTAGCATTAATAGCTTCAGCTAGCACACTGACCAAAGCAATGTCTGAATTTCTCTGAGTTTGAGTCGTCGGAATGTTGGAATCACTGGAGCTAGGGGTGTAGGTGGCAGACTTGAGGGACTAGGGGCCTGAGTTATGACTGGATGAGGTTGTGGTATGAATGTTGAACCATTGGGGTCAGGAACTTTAAAGGAACTTTAAAGTCCGCTCCTGATTCTGCATCATTCAGCAGTTGAAGCGTGCTGCAGTTCTCAACTTGGGCATAGACCTTTGTTCGAGCCATTGCAGCATTCAGTTTCTTTACTTCCTCTAGGCGTTCAGTCTTTCTGCGCCTTTCTTGGATCGCTTGTTGTCTAGCTAGCTTCTCATACTAGAACTGTGGCAGCTGATGTTTATCTTCAGCTTCTAATCTTTGCAGTTCTGTTGCTTCCTTATCTTGTTCATCCAACACCGCCAGCACTTCTTGAGAGCCTCATTTCTTTTTACAGAGAAGATGCTGGAGTGGACAGAACCATACCTTGACTTGTGAGACTTTGATGAAGAAGTTGTGGAATCTAGGATTGATCCAACGTCAGGCCAGGGTTCTGCCTTTTCCTGCTCTGGGTGTCCTGTCAGATTTCTCACTGCCCTTTGTATAATATGATCGGAGAGGGATACACATGTGTCGACTCTACGCCTCACATCTGGGTCTGGTGCTTGAACTCTACGTAACTCTTCATAGATAGTCTTAACATTAGAGCAAGCAACTTTAATATCTTCAATCAATGACTTTAAATCATCTTCTGAGGCCGTATCAGACAGTATTTCTTTGCCTACCCTTGCATGGTACCTCCATTTCTCATAGATGATTTTGTATCTATGCTGCAAAGTCTTCAGCCTTTTCTCTTTAAGTTCCTGTCCCTTTTCTGTCCAAGTTCGGTTTCTTCGACTTCTTCGCAGAATTTGTGCTTCTGCTGATTGTGTGTTTGTGGCTTCAGGTTCAGCAGGTGATCCTACATCTTTATGGCAGGACTCAGTGTTTGTGTCAGACATTTTGAGAAATCTTCAGCGCCTCTGTTATGTGTGTATATGTTGTTATCTGTGTTAAACTGACTTACAGTAGGTTTAAGAGAGATTCTTTAATCACTGTATGTAGACAAAGTGATTATGCTTGACTTGATTTGTAAACACAAATCGTATCAGATGACTGTTTTAGCATTAGCAACTTATCAAACTTAAAGCTAGTGTCAATTTAAACCCAGTGAAATCACAAACACAAATACTCTGAACATTCATTGAAAAGATAATGGGTTTAAATTACAGATGCATCAAGTACACAATATAAAATGATTCCCCTTAACCTCTAACAAAAATCACTTATCAACATCCACTCTTTCCTTATCCCAAAACTTTTGCTTAGTGTAGTTCGGGTCTCTCTCCACTTTACTTAGGCAGGCGGAGAGTTTCCTGGCTTCACTTTAAAAAGTTACGCTTCAGACTCAGTCTAATCACCATAATGCAGCAGCACATGTATGGACTTCACTTAATGTTACACCGGTCTCTTCCTCTCCTCCCGTGTGGAGCAGACACGGATCGGGTTCTTTGAAACTGGCATTTATCAGGCTTTTCTCCATCCATCTCGCCCTCTTGCTTTCATGCCGTGAGAACTAAGACATAAACAATAAAATATATCAGTTTGCAATAATGACTGCACAGAAAATAACAAAGCATAAAAATTGCGCTGTGTAAATATAAACAAAATACATCACGAATGTAACGAAAAATACCTTGTTGGCCGCTTGTCATGAGAGACGTCCTTAACACATCTCAGGCCATGCTTTGCATGCAGCGTTATCACTTTAGCTGCGTAGCAACACAATTAACTGATTACAACTGCAGCCATTAAACAAATTATGTAAATACAATTAAATTAACCCCTTCTTCTTAAAACACATGAATTAACATTTTTAACATTTTATCCTGTCCAACAACATATTTATGAATTATTATCAAAGGCAAATACAATGGCATTTACAAGTACAGTACACAAAGTGGCAGCAGTTGTGCGTCTACATGTGGGCTCAGTGAGGTCAGAGCTGATGTCTGTGGCCACTAAGCAGCGTCTGAAGCTTCAGTTCTGCTCTGGGGTGAATGATCCTCTGAATGCAGGAGATGAACATCAGAGAATGAGAGCGATTGTCCAACATTAAACAGATTTTGTCCTTCGTCCTCCTCTCAGCCACTGTTTCCAACCAGTCCAAGTTCAGTCCCAGCACCGAGCAGCTTTCCTCCCCAGTTAGTTTATTCCCCCCCATCACACCACAGGGAAGGAGAGCCCACTGGCCACCATAGACTGGTAGAAGGTCTAGAGGAGTCAGTCTCCTCAGGAAGATCGTCCTGCTCTGTCCTTTCCTGTAGGGGGCGTCTGCATCATGTGACCAGTTTATGTTGATGTGGACCCCAAGGTTCTTGTACGAGTCCACAGCCTCCACCTCCTCACCCTGGATGGTGACTGGGACAGGACTCCTCCGGTTCCTCCTGTGGTCCTCCACCACCTCCTCGTCTGACTATGGAAGAGTCGTCATCATGGATAAGTTCATCCAGGATAACCAACATATCCAGGATTAATCCCTTATCCTGGTTTTGTGCAGCAGCCCTCTGGTCTCTATGAGCTTTACCTCCTGCTGATGTCTTTATTTATTCTTAAATGACTGAATTACTTTATATTGAATCATAGAAAAACATTTAATGAAGGAAACAGGAACGTGAACCAGGAGTTAGCAGGAAGTAGAATGTGATGAGGTTTCATGTTTCTCGTGGAATAAGGAAGTGCAGAGTGTTTTTCTTCCGATGTCTTTAAAAGTGAAATGTGTTGGAGGATGTTCTAAGAAACACTGCCACGTTCAGGACAAGAAACGTCTTCCCATCAGGCCCAAACTTTCTTTTCATTTCCAGTCTCAGTGGTGGAGTTTCTTACATTAGAGCTTTTATCCATCATCATGTTTCAAATAGAAAACAAGATAAGAAGGTTTAGAAAGTTTAAAACTTCTTAGATGGAGAATCAAAAATTGTACTAAAAAGAAATGTTTTTGGAAACAGTCGGTGGGTTGTGGGCCTATCTCCCGTGGTCTTAGGTCTGGTTCTGGAAGGGAGCGTGATGTGTTCTTTGAGGTGGTGGTGGAATCCTGGTGGAAACAGGAAGCCAGGGGAGTGAGCGGAGGATGGGGATGATGTGCTCATGTTTACGCACTCTCACCAGGATCCTGGCTGCAGAGGTTTGGATGTACTGGAGCCTCTGCAGGCTCTTGCTGGGGATCCCGATGAGAAGTTGCAGTAATCTAGTCTGGAGGAGACAAAGGCACGGACCAGGTGGTAGACGTGGGATTCAGAGTTGATTTGATTTGTGACTGTTGATGACAGAGTGATACTGGAGCCAGAGGAGGTGATGCTGGTTATGGATGATGATGGGTTTGGTGTGATCTGACACACCAAGGTCATGTACCTGCAGGTTGGTGAGAGGGGCAGAGTTTGTGATGACCAAGTCCAGGGTGTGTCCTTCGATGATGTACAGTTGTGAGAAGATTTGATTTTCAGAGATGAATGACGAGTTTGGTTTGGATGGTCGGTAGATGAGGAGGAGCAGCACAGGGGAAGGGAACTTACATTTAAATGCAAGGCATTCAAATGAAGAGAGTTCGGGGAGCGGCTGCAGAGATAGTTCCAGATCACGGCCATGGATGAATAAGTCTGGGGCTGTGGCATGAAACCAGGATAAGGGATTAATCCAGGATATGCTGGTTGTGTGTTTTTCCTGTTGGTGAAATCTGTACAAAATCTAAAGGTTAAAAGGTTATTTACCAGATGTCAGCTCGTAAAACCAACTAGTTTTCCTTGTTCATGAATGGTGGTTCTTGGGGATAAGAATCACATATAAGGCGACTGTAGCAGCTGAACGACAGAGAGGATTCAACAACTGAGTTTTTGACATTGTTCTTTCTTGTAATAAACCCTTTTAAATGCAAGAGAAGACTTGTCAGTGGTGATCACACTGATGTCCTCCCTGGTGATTAGCATAGTAGGATGCTAACAAGCTGCTAAGAAGTAGCATATTAGGAGAGTAGCGTGCTAACAAGCTGCTAAGAAGTAGCACATTAGCAGAGAGGAATGCTAATGAGCGACTAGAAATGAGCAGATTGACCTGAAACCTAAAAGCACAGTTCAACATTTTCATTGAACTTGATGCAGAAGTTGGATCCAAACTTCAGATCCGTTCATCTGAAAAACCACAACGTTTAAGCCTCGAAGAAAAAGCATTCAGCAGATTAATTCACGTGAACAGACGAGGAAGTGAAAGAGGAAACACCTCAGTTCATTCATTGACTGAGAAATGACTTCATGAGCTCAGCTCAGGACTAAAAACACGACTCCAGACGTCAGGATATCAGAACCAAAGAACAAGAAACTAATGAATGAATTAAATGAGTGTAAACTCCAACGTGACTCTTTCTTCATCTGAGTAAAGTCATATAAATAAGTCGAGTGTTTAAATCAAAGCTCAGAGTGAAGTGACTGGTGTTGACTCATCAGTCCAGATGGTTCTGAGCCCAGGTCCTGGTTCTGGTTCTGGTTCTGGTCCATGGTGGAGTCTCTTGGTCTTGTTTCCATGTCAGAGGGACGGATGTTTGGCTGCAGCTCTTCCATGAAGACCACTTGTGTCCAGACTGGTCCAGACAGTAGCTGGTGGACCTGGGTCGTTCTGAGCTCATGTCTCTGCTGGACGTCTTCACATTTAGACAGACATAATCTGGACGTGTTTTATCCTCTATTCACTGAGTCTCTGACTACTACTGATAACCTAGACCTGAGTAAACGAGGACTGCCCTGACGTAGAGCCGAGACTAACCCTGACTAGAACCAAGACATGACCGACGTAGAACCAGAGAGGACCTGCGAACCAGGACCCGACCCTATGCCAGACTGACCCTATAGACAAGGCATGACCCTACTGAACCAAGGCATGACCTGACGTAGACAGAACTGACCTGAATCTATGGTTTCAATTGACTGATACCATTGTATTTACTTGTTGTGTTACCCATGAAATGACATTTAATGCATTTGTATTCTATTGTCTCTTCTATTCTATTCTATTCTATTCTAATTCTATTCTATGATCCAGGTTGAGTTTTCTGATTTAAGGCTGAACGTATCCAGATGTGTTTTCTGTGTACGAGTTTTCTCTGTACTGCAAAAAATGACCAGAGAAAGAGAAAAGAGAAGCAGTGGCAGAACTGAAGGAGGAAGCAGACTGTTCTCAGAATAATTCTCTCCGAGAAAGACAAGCTGGGCATGCATATAAAGAGAGGACGGAGCCTCTCAGAGCTCACCTCACTCCATCTCTTAGAAGCTTCACCACTTCATCCTTCATCCAGCTTCATCCAGCTTCATCCCTTCACAGCTTCATCCCATCCAGCTTCATCCAGCTCCATCCAGCTTCATCCAGCTTCATCCAGCTTCCACTCCAGACTCCAGCCTGAAGCATGAAGACACTACTGATCCTCACACTCCTGACTCTTGACTGCTTTCTGCTTTTCGTCATGTTGCTGCCGTAATGTCTCCTGCCTCTATGAGTTCATGTCTCTGTGTCCTCTATGAGTTCATGTCTCTGTGTCCTCTCTGAGTTCATGTCTCTGTGTCCTCTCTGAGTTCTTGTCTCCAGCATGTCCATGCTTCATATTAAATGAGCATGTTTGTGTTTTCAGCTTCAGTTGCTGTGGACTTATTGAGTAAAAGCAGCTGCTGTCCAGAGGATATCAAACCAGTAATCATCCCCAAGCACATGGTGCAGCGTGTAGAGATGAGCCCAGACCACTGCAAAACCAAAGCCATGATGTGAGTAGAAACAGGAAGTGCTGCTGGACTCTGTTGGTCCCTTTCTTCAGGTTCATTGTCTGGACGTCTTATCTGAGGGCGCTGATCTCACAGTCGACTTCTTGTGTTTCTTACAGAGTCACAACTAAGAGGAATGTTGTCATCTGCGTTGATCCTGAATCAAAGTTTGCACAGAAGCATCTGAAAGACTTCCTGAAATCAACTCCACCACCCAACTCCACCACCTCCAGCTCCACCACATCCAGCTCCACCACCTCCAGCTCCACCACATCCAGCTCCACCACCTCCAGCTCCAAGAAGAATTAATGAATGAATGAATCCGTCATCACTGAGCTCATGGAAATGAAACAACTGGAATTAGTTCTCACATCTTTTTTATTTTTGTATTTTGGCCGTTTCATCTGTTTGGTTTCTGCTGGATGCTGGAGATGGGCGCCGCCATCTTGTACTGGGCTAAACCAGTTTTTTATTTATCTTTGTTTTTGTGTGTAAATAGATTCACCGTAGTTGTGTGATTGTCTCATTGTATTTAAAAGTCTGGCCAGGGACAAAGAAGCAACAAGTCTTAAAGACATGACGTCCTCCCAGTCGTCTCTGGTGATGTCGTTTGTTTTGTCCCTGTTAAATAAAATAAATAAATGAATAAATGAATCATGAGCGTGCTCTCTTTGAACTCCCTGCAGTGTGGGTAGCTAGGACGCTAGAAGGAGATGCTATTAGCTTGGAGGCTAGGAAGCTCCTGGGAAGTAGCATATTAGACAGAGTTAATAGAGAGTGCAAAGCCAGCTACACTTAAGAAAGACGATATCTGAAATACTTGGAAATTCAGACCATGAACATCGGATCATTTTCTAATAGTGCTGGACTCTATCATCATTCACCATATGGCCTGGCATTTGACCTTCTCTTCTTATCTGTTTTCCTTAGATTTCATTCTTAGCTTCTACAAATGGTTTCGTCTTTCTTCACGTTTTGTGGTTTTTCTAACTTTTCCCCCGGTTTGATGGTTTGTGTCTGGTTGTCAAGTGTTTATCAGTATTGACAGATGAAAAAAAATAAGTGTAAGAGTCCACATAGAGGTTGATCCTGAAAGAAGAAACCAAACAGTTACTGGACAAGGTGAAACAGTTTAAAAGAAATAGAAAGAGAAAACCTGAAGAGAATACAGTCTACAGCTAAAAAAATGTTTGCATGAATGACATCTGGTAAGAGCATAAATCAGATATTTAGGTTTCTAGATCACTCTGACTCAGATAGTGTTTTAATCAGCGCTCATGAAGCCCCGCTGATTAGAGTCATTTCAACCTGATGAGGCTCTGAAAACAACGTCATCCACCAGATCTGCACTTGATGTTCTGTGTAAATGAAGAGGCTGTCAGAAGAGGAATAAGGTGATAGAGGAGGCGAGACTTAAAAGCTGGTTGGACTCTTCAATGCTTCCATGGTTGATTAATTAAGCTTCGTGCCTAAACCACTCTACAAGAGAGGAAACTCTTTAAAAATACTCCATCTGCTCCAACACCGTTACGATTACACAGAGATGAATGTTTCACTTCAGTCAGAAATAGCATAGAAATACTGTTTTAAAATGTACAGTAACTGAACACAAGCTGAGAAATAGATTAAATATAAAATGCCATGTTTCAAGCATTTGTAAGTATGAATTGATGTCACAGGAGAAATTTACTAGCGACAAAGCTAGCTAGAGGAGAGCTACAAATAGTGAGGAGCTAGGAGGAGCTGAGTAAGCTGGAGGCTAGGAGGAGCTGCTATATAGCAGGAGGAGCTACTAAAGTGAGAGCTAGGAGGAGCTAATTAGCTGGAAGCTACATTAGCTGAGAAGCTAGAGGAGTGCTATTAGGGGAGCTACAATTAGCTGAGATAGCTAGGAGGAGCTGCTATAGCTGGGAGCTACTATTAGCTGGGAAGCTAGGAGGAGGCTATTAGCCGGGAGCTACTCTGAAGGACTTCTACTAGGAAAGGTCTCCAAGAGGTTCAATAGCTGCCAGGCTGAGTCATAAGCTGTCACTGTCCTAGAAAGAAAAACCTTACCACCGCCTTCTTTCTGGGACACCTGATTGTCTTAGTAAACCAATTCATCTTGGAATGTTTTCCATGTGATGTAATGTTCAAATGACAATCCAATCATTAAACTTCAAAGGGGTCACCAGTAAACATGCAGTTTCTGGTTGAAGGAAGACGATTCAGTTAGATTTCATAGTCTTTAACCAGCATGAACGTAGCATGCTGAACACAGAGGACCAACCTAACTGTGTTCTTGACATTTTCTCTGTATTAGCAAATTTGATCAAAGAGAGAGGTATGAAGCAGTGGCAGAACTGAACTCGGGGCCTGAGTTATGACTGGATGAGGTTGTGGTATGAATGTTGAACACCATTGAGATAGGAATTTAAAGCAACTTTAAAGTCGACTCCTGATCTGCATCATTCAGCATTGAAGAGTGCTGCAGTTACTCAACTGGGCATAGACCTTTTTCAGCATTGCAAGCATTCAGTTTCTTTACTCCTCTAAGAGCTTCAGTCTTTCTGCGCCTTTCTTGGATCGCTTGTTGTCTACTAGCTTCTCATACTCAACTGTGCACTGATGTTTATCTTCAGCTTCTAATCTTTGCAGTTCTGTTGCTTCCTATCTTGTTCATCCAACACGCCAGCACTACTTGAGAGCTCATTCTTTTTACAGAGAAAGCTGGAGTGGACAGAACCATACCTTGACTTGTGAGACTTTGATGAAGAAGTTGTGGAATCTAGGATTGATCCAACGTCAGGCCAGGGTTCTGCCTTTTCCTGCTCTGGGTGTCCTGTCAGATTTCTCACTGCCCTTTGTATAATATGATCGGAGAGGGATACACATGTGTCGACTCTACGCCTCACATCTGGGTCTGGTGCTTGAACTCTACGTAACTCTTCATAGATAGTCTTAACATTAGAGCAAGCAACTTTAATATCTTCAATCAATGACTTTAAATCATCTTCTGAGGCCGTATCAGACAGTATTTCTTTGCCTACCCTTGCATGGTACCTCCATTTCTCATAGATGATTTTGTATCTATGCTGCAAAGTCTTCAGCCTTTTCTCTTTAAGTTCCTGTCCCTTTTCTGTCCAAGTTCGGTTTCTTCCGCTTCTTCGCAGAATTTGTGCTTCTGCTGATTGTGTGTTTGTGGCTTCAGGTTCAGCAGGTGATCCTACATCTTTATGGCAGGACTCAGTGTTTGTGTCAGACATTTTGAGAAATCTTCAGCGCCTCTGTTATGTGTGTATATGTTGTTATCTGTGTTAAACTGAGTTACAGTAGGTTTAAGAGAGATTCTTTAATCACTGTATGTAGACAAAGTGATTATGCTTGACTTGATTTGTAAACACAAATCGTATCAGATGACTGTTTTAGCATTAGCAACTTATCAAACTTAAAGCTAGTGTCAATTTAAAACCCAGTGAAATCACAAACACAAATACTCTGAACATTCATTGAAAAGATAATGGTTTTAAATTACAGATGCATCAAGTACACAATATAAAATGATTCCCCTTAACCTCTAACAAAAATCACTTATCAACATCCACTCTTTCCTTATCCCAAAACTTTTGCTTAGTGTAGTTCGGGTCTCTCTCCACTTTACTTAGGCAGGCGGAGAGTTTCCTGGCTTCACTTTGAAAGTTACGCTTCAGACTCAGTCTAATCACCATAATGCAGCAGCACATGTATGGACTTCACTTAATGTTACACCGGTCTCTTCCTCTCCTCCCGTGTGGAGCAGACACGGATCGGGTTCTTTGAAACTGGCATTTATCAGGCTTTTCTCCATCCATCTCGCCCTCTTGCTTTCATGCCGTGAGAACTAAGACATAAACAATAAAATATATCAGTTTGCAATAATGACTGCACAGAAAATAACAAAGCATAAAAATTGCGCTGTGTAAATATAAACAAAATACATCACGAATGTAACGAAAAATACCTTGTTGGCCGCTTGTCATGAGAGACGTCTTTAACACATCTCAGGCCATGCTTTGCATGCAGCGTTATCACTTTAGCTGCCGTAGCAACACAATTAACTGATTACAACTGCAGCCATTAAACAAATTATGTAAATACAATTAAATTAACCCCTTCTTCTTAAACACATGAATTAACATTTTTAACATTTTATCCTGTCCAACAACATATTTATGAATTATTATCAAAGGCAAATACAATGGCATTTACAAGTACAGTACACAAAGTGGCAGCAGTTGTGCGTCTACATGTGGGCTCAGTGAGGTCAGAGCTGATGTCTGTGGCCACTAAGCAGCGTCTGAAGCTTCAGTTCTGCTCTGGGGTGAATGATCCTCTGAATGCAGGAGATGAACATCAGAGAATGAGAGCGATTGTCCAACATTAAACAGATTTTGTCCTTCGTCCTCCTCTCAGCCACTGTTTCCAACCAGTCCAAGTTTCAACCAATATATCCAAACCAAACATACATCCAGGATTGAACTCCTCCTTAGTCCTGGTTTTTTGTGGTCAGGCAGCCCTACTGGATGTCTACATGGAGTCCTTGTCTACCACTCTCTCTGCATGATGTCTTTAGTTATATATTTTAATTAATGAGCTGATATTACTATTCATAATTGAATTACTATAGAATAAACATTTAATGAAGGAAACAGGAACGCGAACCAGGAGTTAGCAGGAAGTAGAATGTGATGAGGTTTCATGTTTCTCGTGGAATAAGGAAGTGTAGAGTGTTTTTCTTCCAATGTCTTTAAAAGTGAAATGTGTTGGAGGATGTTCTAAGAAACACTGCCACGTTCAGGACAAGAAACGTCTTCCCGTCAGG
Organism: Mugil cephalus; assembly: GCF_022458985.1. Classification (NCBI taxonomy): domain Eukaryota; kingdom Metazoa; phylum Chordata; class Actinopteri; order Mugiliformes; family Mugilidae; genus Mugil; species Mugil cephalus. The sequence goes on along the minus strand of NC_061772.1, from coordinate 31,044,138 downwards.
CCCAAACTTTCTTTTCATTTCCAGTCTCAGTGGTGGAGTTTCTTACATTAGAGCTTTTATCCATCATCATGTTTCAAATAGAAAACAAGATAAGAAGGTTTAGAAAGTTTAAAACTTCTTAGATGGAGAATCAAAAATTGTACTAAAAAGAAATGTTTTTGGAAACAGTCGGTGGGTTGTGGGCCTATCTCCCGTGGTCTTAGGTCTGGTTCTGGAAGGGAGCGTGATGTGTTCTTTGAGGTGGTGGTGGAATCCTGGTGGAAACAGGAAGCCAGGGGAGTGAGCGGAGGATGGGGATGATGTGCTCATGTTTACGCACTCTCACCAGGATCCTGGCTGCAGAGGTTTGGATGTACTGGAGCCTCTGCAGGCTCTTGCTGGGGATCCCGATGAGAAGTTGCAGTAATCTAGTCTGGAGGAGACAAAGGCACGGACCAGGTGGTAGACGTGGGATTCAGAGTTGATTTGATTTGTGACTGTTGATGACAGAGTGATACTGGAGCCAGAGGAGGTGATGCTGGTTATGGATGATGATTGGGTTTGGTGTGATCTGACACACCAAGGTCATGTACCTGCAGGTTGGTGAGAGGGGCAGAGTTTGTGATGACCAAGTCCAGGGTGTGTCCTTCGATGATGTACAGTTGTGAGAAGATTTGATTTCTCAGAGATGAATGACGAGTTTGGTTTGGATGGTCGGTAGATGAGGAGGAGCAGCACAGGGGAAGGGAACTTACATTTAAATGCAAAGCATTCAAATGAAGAGAGTTCGGGGAGCGGCTGCAGAGATAGTTCCAGATCACGGCCATGGATGAATAAGTCTGGGGCCGTGGCATGAAACCAGGATAAGGGATTCATCCAGGATATGCTGGTTGTGTGTTTTTCCTGTTGGTGAAATGTGTGCAAAATCTAAAGGTTAAAATGTTATTTACCAGATGTCAGCTCGTAAAACCAACTGGACGTCAGGAGAAAAGTTTTCCTTGTTCATGAATGGTGGTTCTTGGGGATAAGAATCACATATAAGGCGACTGCAGCAGCTGAACGACAGAGAGGATTCAACAACTGAGTTTTTGACATTGTTCTTTCTTGTAATAAACCCTTTTAAATGCAAGAGAAGACTTGTCAGTGGTTTATCGGTGGTGATCACACTGATGTCCTCCCTGGCGATTAGCATAGTAGGATGCTAACAAGCTGCTAAGAAGTAGCATATTAGGAGAGTAGCATGCTAACAAGCTGCTAAGAAGTAGCATATTAGCAGAGAGGAATGCTAATGAGCTACTAGAAATGAGCAGATTGACCTGAAACCTAAAAGCACAGTTCAACATTTTCATTGAACTTGATGCAGAAGTTGGATCCAAACTTCAGATCCGTTCATCTGAAAAACCACAACGTTTAAGCCTCGAAGAAAAAGCATTCAGCAGATTTAATTCACGTGAACGGAGGAGGAAGTGAAAGAGGAAACACCTCAGTTCATTCATTGACTGAGAAATGACTTGATGAGCTCAGCTCAGGACTAAAAACACGACTCCAGACGTCAGGATATCAGAACCAAAGAACAAGAAACTAATGAATGAATTAAATGAGCGTAAACTCCAACGTGACTCTTTCTTCATCTGAGTAAAGTCATGATAAATAAGTCGAGTGTTTAAATCAAAGCTCAGAGTGAAGTGACTGGTGTTGACTCATCAGTCCAGATGGTTCTAAACCCAGGTCCTGGTCCTGGTTCTGGTTCTGGTCCATGGTGGAGTCTCTTGGTCTTGTTTCCATGTCAGAGGGATGTTTGGCTGCAGCTCTTCCATGAAGACCACTTGTGTCCAGACTGGTCCAGACAGTAGCTGGTGGACCTGGGTCGGTTCTGAGCTCATGTCTCTGCTGGACGTCTTCACATTTAGACAAATAATCTGGACGTCTTTTTCATCCTCTGAGTTTCCACTGAGTCTCTGATCCTACTGGACCCTGACGTAGAACCAGAGGACCTGGACCCTGACGTTCTATGGTTTCAATTATGAACTGGATACCATTGTATTTACTTGTTGTGTTACCCATGAAATGACATTTAATGCATGTTCTATTCTATTCTATTCTATGATCCAGGTTGAGTTTTTCTGATTTAAGGCTGAACGTATCCAGATGTGTTTTCTGTGTACGAGTTTTCTCTGTACTGCAAAAAATGACCAGAGAGAGAGAAAAGAGAAGCAGTGGCAGAACTGAAGGAGGAAGCAGACTGTTCTCAGAATAATCCTCTCCGAGAAAGACAAGCTGGGCATGCATATAAAGAGAGGACGGAGCCTCTCAGAGCTCATCCTCCAGCTCCATCTCATTAGAGAGCTTCACCCAGCTTCATCCAGCTTCATCCAGCTCCATCCAGCTTCATCCAGCTTCATCCAGCTCCATCCAGACTCCAGCCTGAAGCATGAAGACACTACTGATCCTCACACTCCTGACTCTTGACTGCTTCCTGCTTTTTCGTCATGTTGCTGCCGGTAAGTGTCTCTGTGTCCTCTATGAGTTCATGTCTCTGTGTCCTCTCTGAGTTCTTGTCTCCAGCATTTCCATGCTTCATATTAAATGAGCATGTTTGTGTTTTCAGCTTCAGTTGCTGTGGACTTATTGAGTAAAAGCAGCTGCTGTCCAGAGGATATCAAACCAGTAATCATCCCCAAGCACATGGTGCAGCGTGTAGAGATGAGCCCAGACCACTGCAAAACCAAAGCCATGATGTGAGTAGAAACAGGAAGTGCTGCTGGACTCTGTTGGTCCCTTTTTCAGGTTCATTGTCTGGATGTCTTATCTGAGGGCGCTGACCTCACAGTCGACTTCTTGTGTTTCTTACAGAGTCACAACTAAGAGGAATGTTGTCATCTGCGTTGATCCTGAATCAAAGTTTGCACAGAAGCATCTGAAAGACTTCCTGAAATCAACTCCACCACCACCACCTCCCCACCACATCCAGCTCCACCACCTCCAGCTCCACCACCTCCAGCTCCAAGAAGAATTAATGAATGAATGAATCCGTCATCACTGAGCTCATGGAAATGAAACAACTGGAATTAGTTCTCACATCTTTTTTATTTTCGTATTTTGGCCGTTTCATCTGTTTGGTTTCTGCTGGATGCTGGAGATGGGCGCCGCCATCTTGTACTGGGCTAAACCAGTTTTTTATTTATCTTTGTTTTTGTGCCGAGTGTGTAAATAGATTCACCGTAGTTGTGTGATTGTCTCATTGTATTTAAAAGTCTGGCCAGGGACAAAGAAGCAACAAGTCTTAAAGACATGACGTCCTCCCAGTCGTCTCTGGTGATGTCGTTTGTTTTGTCCCTGTTAAATAAAATAAATAAATGAATAAATGAATCATGAGCGTGCTCTCTTTGAACTCCCTGCAGTGTGGGTAGCTAGGACGCTAGAAGGAGATGCTATTAGCTTGGAGGCTAGGAAGCTCCTGGGAAGTAGCATATTAGCAGTAGTAGCAGCTAAGAGCAGGTGCAAAAGTACACATTTGTACTACTAAAGAAAACCTAACTGATAGCTTCTGTAAAATACTCTGTATTAGTTCAAACCAGTGAATCATTCTGATCATTTTTCTTAAATAGGATCTGACTCTGACTCATCACCTTTTCACCATTACGCCCTTGTGCTCCTTCCTCTCCTCCTCCTCTGCATCCTGACTACTCTTGCTTCTCACATTCATTCTGTTTAATTCCCGTTCCTCCTCTCCTCCTCCTCTTCTCCTTCTTCCTCTAAACCTCCGTCCTGCCTCTTCCTCCTCCCTTCCTCCTCTTCTTCCTAACTTCCTCCTCCTCTTCTTCGCGTCCTCTTCCTTTCCTCCTCCTAGCTCTTTCCTCCTCTCCTCTTCTCCTCTCTAGTTCTCCTCTTACCTTCCTCTTCGATAATTCTTTCATTAAGTCCACATGCTAGTCGTGTGCTGATCATGTAAGTATTGACATCATTCCAATCTTGCAGGTTAAAAAGTAAAAAGTTAAAAAGTAATGAGCTGTTTGTCCAGTGGAAGGACAGAAAGTCCTGATATTTGTGGACAAACGTGGGGAGAAAGAGTAAAAAGAAATAAAATTAAAGTTTGCCGAAAAATGACACTTAATTACAGTAAAAGTATATTGTACTGGTTACTGAGCTAGATGTTAGAACATCTGCTACTCATGACCCTCTGTTGTTCAGACGCCATTCCATGTGTCGGACTCAGAGCCCACATGCTATTAGAGTCAAGCTATCTAGAGCCTCATGAACACGTCCTGAAGCACAGAAGTCAATGCCAGTGATTTGGTCCTGATGAAAATGATTAAATAATTCAACAGCTAGCTAACCTCATAGCGTATCAGTGGAGTCGCGTTCATCGCTTCTTAATGGGGACCATTAAATGCTGGAGATATTTCAGCGTGGACAGATCTCAAGCTATATTGCTATACCACTAAGGTTTGAAATAAATATTCAATCCTCTAGACTCTTAAATAAAAAACCATTTAAACGACTACATCAGACTCTTCTCCATGATCTCTGTTTCTATTAGTAGAAACTTCAGCCTATAGATCATTTAACAGTGTTCTAGACCAAGTAAAACTAGACTGTTCTAATAACTGAGCTTGTTCTGAAATTGTCGTCATGTTTGGTTCGCGATGAAACACTAGCTAGAGGAAGAGCTAGCAAAGGAGAGAGCTAGCAAAAGAGAGAGCTAGCAAAGGAGTCAGAGCTTAGGAGGAGAGAGCTAGCAAGAGGGAGAGCTACAGGAGAATTGAGCTAGCAGACAGAGAGCTAGCCAGAGGAGAGAGCTAGCAAAAGGAGAGAGCTAGCAGAGAGGAGGAGCTAGCTAAGTGGAAGAGCTAGCAGGAGGAGGATATAGCAAGGTGGAGAGCTAGCAGGAGGATGAGAGCTAGCAGGAGGAGGAGCTAGCAACTACACATGATGAAAGAAACACAACTGCAGGCGCTTTCTATCGTGGAGACATGGCTCATCAACCAATCAGCCATGAGTTCAGTGGTTGCTAAGGAACAGTGAGGCTATATTCAGTCTATGGAGACAGGAGACAGTTTAGAGACATTTAGACATTATTACTGGTTGAAAAATGTCCAGGTTAGATTTACATACAACCACATATAAGGAGACTGTAGCAGCTGAACGACAGAGAGGATTCAACAACTGAGTTTTTGACATTGTTCTTTCTTGTAATAAACCTTTTTAAATGCAAGAGAAGACTTGTCATCGATGATCATGCTGATGTCCTCCCTGGTGATTAGCAGAGTGGCATGCTAACATGCTGCTAAGAAGTAGCACATTAGCAGAGAGGAATGCTAATGAGCTACTAGAAATGAGCAGATTGACCTGAAACCTAAAAGCACAGTTCAACATTTTCATTGAACTTGATGCAGAAGTTGGATCCAAACTTCAGATCCGTTCATCTGAAAAACCACAACGTTTAAGCCTCGAAGAAAAAGCATTCAGCAGATTAATTCACGTGAACAGAGGAGGAAGTGAAAGAGGAAACACCTCAGTTCATTCATTGACTGAGAAATGACTTCATGAGTTCAGCTCAGGACTAAAAACACGACTCCAGACGTCAGGATATCAGAACCAAAGAACAAGAAACTAATGAATGAATTAAATGAGCGTAAACTCCAACGTGACTCTTTCTTCATCTGAGTAAAGTCATGATAAATAAGTCGAGTGTTTAAATCAAAGCTCAGAGTGAAGTGACTGGTGTTGACTCATCAGTCCAGATGGTTCTGAGCCCAGGTCCTGGTCCTGGTTCTGGTTCTGGTTCATGGTGGAGTCTCTTGGTCTTGTTTCCATGTCAGAGGGATGTTTGGCTGCAGCTCTTCCATGAAGACCACTTGTGTCCAGACTGGTCCAGACAGTAGCTGGTGGACCTGGGTCGGTTCTGAGCTCATGTCTCTGCTGGACGTCTTCACATTTAGACAAATAATCTGGACGTGTTTTTCATCCTCTGAGTTTCCACTGAGTCTCTGATCCTACTGGACCCAGAGACTAGAGCCAGAGGACCTAGACCCTGACGTAGATCCAGACGACCTAGACCCTGACGTTCTATGGTTTCAATTATGAACTGGATACCATTGTATTTACTTGTTGTGTTACCCATGAAATGACATTTAATGCATGTTCTCTTCTCTTCTCTTCTCTTCTCTTCTCTTCTCTTCTCTTCTCTTCTCTTCTCTTCTCTTCTCTTCTCTTCTATTCTATTCTATGATCCAGGTTGAGTTTTCTGATTTAAGGCTGAACGTATCCAGATGTGTTTTCTGTGTACGAGTCTTTTCGGAATAGTCTTCATCAACTTCACGTTTTCTCTGTACTGCAAAAAATAACCCGAGAGAGAGAAAAGAGAAGCAGTGGCAGAACTGAAGGAGGAAGCAGACTGTTCTTAGAATAATTCTCTCCGAGAAAGACAAGCTGGGCATGCATATAAAGAGAGGACGGAGCCTCTCAGAGCTCATCCTCCAGCTCCATCTCATTAGAGAGCTTCACCCAGCTTCACCCAGCTTCATCCAGCTTCACCCAGCTCCATCCAGCTTCATCCAGCTTCATCCAGCTTCATCCAGCTCCATCCAGACTCCAGCCTGAAGCATGAAGACACTACTGATCCTCACACTCCTGACTCTTGACTGCTTCCTGCTTTTTCGTCATGTTGCTGCCGGTAAGTGTCTCTGTGTCCTCTCTGAGTTCATGTCTCTCTGTCCTCTCTGAGTTCATGTCTCTGTGTCCTCTCTGAGTTCTTGTCTCTGTGTCCTCTATGAGTTCATGTCTCTGTGTCCTCTCTGAGTTCATGTCTCCAGCCTGTCCATGCTTCATATTAAATGAGTGTGTTTGTGTTTTCAGCTTCATTTGCTATGGACGAGTTGAGTAGAAGCAGCTGCTGTCCAGAGGATATCAAACCAGTAATCATCCCCAAGCGCATGGTGCAGCGTGTAGAGATGAGCCCAGACCACTGCAAAACCAAAGCCATGATGTGAGTAGAAACAGGAAGTGCTGCTGGACTCTGTTGGTCCCTTTCTCAGGTTCATTGTCTGGATGTCTTATCTGAGGGCGCTGACCTCACAGTCGACTTCTCTGTGTTTCTTACAGAGTCACAACTAAGAAGAATGTTGTCATCTGCGTTGATCCTGAATCAAAGTTTGCACAGAAGCATCTGAAAGACTTCCTGAAATCAACTCCACCACCCAACTCCACCACCTCCAGCTCCACCACATCCAGCTCCACCACCTCCAGCTCCAAGAAGAATTAATGAATGAATGAATCCGTCATCACTGAGCTCATGGAAATGAAACAACTGGAATTAGTTCTCACATCTTTTTTATTTTCGTATTTTGGCTGTTTCATCTGTTTGGTTTCTGCTGGATGCTGGAGATGGGCCCGCCATCTTGTACTGGGCTAAACCAGTTATTTATTTATCTTTGTTTTTGTGCCGAGTGTGTAAATAGATTCACCGTAGTTGTGTGATTGTCTCATTGTATTTAAAAGTCTGGCCAGGGACAAAGAAGCAACAAGTCTTAAAGACATGACGTCCTCCCAGTCGTCTCTGGTGATGTCGTTTGTTTTGTTCCTGTTAAATAAAATAAATAAATGAATAAATGAATCATGAGCGTGCTCTCTTTGAACTCCCTGCAGTGTGGGTAGCTAGGACGCTAGAAGGAGATGCTATTTAGCATTTGGAGGCTAGGAAGCTCTGGGAAGTAGCATATTAGCAGAGTAGTAGGAGAGAGCTAGCCAACTACACATGATAGAAAGAAACACAACATGACAGCCCCTTTCCTATTGGTGGAAACATGCATCCATCAACCAATCAGGACATGATGTGTCAATGGCTGCTAGGGAACAGTGAGGCTATATTCAATCTATGGAGACAGGAGACAGTTTAGAGACATTTAGACATTATTACTGGTTGAAAATGATCCAGGTTAGATTTACAATCTTAGTTCTAAAATGGTTGGTTCTACATGTTTGTGGTTTTCTAACTTTTTCCCACCGGGATTTGATGGTTTTAGTCTGGTTTTAGGTCAATGTGTTTATACAGTTTGACAGAATGAAAAAAATAAGTGTAGAGTCGCACATGAGAGGTTGAGCTGAAAAGAATGAAACCAAACCAGGGTAGCTGGAACAAGGTGAAACAGTTTTTAACAGGAAATAGAAAGAGAAAACCAGAAGGAGACACAGTCTACAGCTAAAATAAATGTTTGCCAATGAAATGACATCTGTAAGACAGTAAATCAGATATTTAGGTTTCTAGATCAACATCTGACTCAGATTAGTGTTTATAATCAGCAGCATGAAGCACCACAGCTGATTAGAGTCATTTCAGACCTGATGAGGCTCTGAAGAACAACGTCATCCACCAGGATTCTTCACTTGATGTTTCTGTGTAAGATGGAGAGGCTGTGCAGGGAAGAGGGAAATAAGAGGTGATAGAGGAGGACGAGAATAAAAGCCTGTTGGACTCTTCAATGCTTCCATTGTTTGATGTAAAGTAGTCGTGCCAACACCAGTTCTACAGAGACGAGAGAAACTCTTGAAAACACTCCATCTGTCTCCAGACACCGATGATTACACAGAGATGAATGTTCACTTCAGCAGGAAATAGAAGAAATAGAAGAAATACTGGTTTGAAAATGTCACAGCAACTGAACACAAGCTGAGAAAATAATAAAAATATTAAAATGTCTCAATGTTTCAAGCTTTGTTTAAGATTGAATTGATGTCATAGGAGAATTTAGAGCGACAAAGCTAGCTAGGAGGAGCTACTATTAGCTGGGAGGCTAGGAGGAGCTACTGTTAGCTGGGAGGTTTAGGAGGAGCTAGCTATTAGTCTAGCTGGAGGCTAGGAGGAGCTGCTATTAGCTGGGAGCTAGGAGGAGCTGCTAGGAGAGCTAATTAGCTGGAGCTTACGAAGCTAGGAGGAGCTGCTATACAACTGTGGGAGTAGGAGTGAGCTGCTATTAGCTGGAGAGCTACTTCTGAAGGACTTTCCTACTATGAAAGGGTCTCCAAAGCGTTTTTCCAATAGCTGCCAGGCTGAGTCATAAGCTGTCTCTGTCCCTAGTAGGAAGAAACCTTCCACCGCCTTCTTTGCTGGGTCACCTAGATATTGTCTTAGGTAGAACAATTTTTCATTCTTGGAAATGTTTTTCCTGTGAATTAATGTTTCAAATGACAATCGCCAATCATTAAACTTCAAGGAGTCTCCAGTAAACACTGCAGGTTCTGGTGTAGGAGACGATTAGCATTAATAGCTTCAGCTAGCACACTGACCAAAGCAATGTCTGAATTTCTCTGAGTTTGAGTCGGGAATGTTGGAATCACTGGAGCTAGGGGTGTAGGTGGCAGACTTGAGGGACTGGGGCCTGAGTTATGACTGGATGAGGTTGTGGTATGAATGTTGAACCATTGGGGTCAGGAACTTTAAAGGAACTTTAAAGTCTGCTCCTGATTCTGCATCATTCAGCAGTTGAAGTGTGCTGCAGTTCTCAACTTGGGCATAGACCTTTGTTCGAGTCATTGCAGCATTCAGTTTCTTTACTTCCTCTAGGCGTTCAATCTTTCTGCGCCTTTCTTGGATCGCTTGTTGTCTAGCTAGCTTCTCATACTCGAACTGTGGCAGCTGATGTTTATCTTCAGCTTCTAATCTTTGCAGTTCTGTTGCTTCCTTATCTTGTTCATCCAACACCGCCAGCACTTCTTGAGAGCCTCATTTCTTTTTACAGAGAGGATGCTGGAGTGGACAGAACCATACCTTGACTTGTGAGACTTTGATGAAGAAGTTGTGGAATCTAGGATTGATCCAACGTCAGGCCAGGGTTCTGCCTTTTCCTGCTCTGGGTGTCCTGTCAGATTTCTCACTGCCCTTTGTATAATATGATCGGAGAGGGATACACATGTGTCGACTCTACGCTTCACATCTGGGTCTGGTGCTTGAACTCTACGTAACTCTTCATAGATAGTCTTAACATTAGAGCAAGCAACTTTAATATCTTCAATCAATGACTTTAAATCATCTTCTGAGGCCGTATCAGACAGTATTTCTTTGCCTACCCTTGCATGGTACCTCCATTTCTCATAGATGATTTTGTATCTATGCTGCAGAGTCTTCAGCCTTTTCTCTTTAAGTTCCTGTTCCTTTTCTGTCCAAGTTCGGTTTCTTCTGCTTCTTCGCAGAATTTGTGCTTCTGCTGATTGTGTGTTTGTGGCTTCAGGTTCAGCAGGTGATCCTACATCTTTATGGCAGGACTCAGTGTTTGTGTCAGACATTTTGAGAAATCTTCAGCGCCTCTGTTATGTGTGTATATGTTGTTATCTGTGTTAAACTGAGTTACAGTAGGTTTAAGAGAGATTCTTTAATCACTGTATGTAGACAAAGTGATTATGCTTGACTTGATTTGTAAACACAAATCGTATCAGATGACTGTTTTAGCATTAGCAACTTATCAAACTTAAAGCTAGTGTCAATTTAAACCCAGTGAAATCACAAACACAAATACTCTGAACATTCATTGAAAAGATAATGGGTTTAAATTACAGATGCATCAAGTACACAATATAAAATGATTCCCCTTAACTTCTAACAAAAATCACTTATCAACATCCACTCTTTCCTTATCCCAAAACTTTTGCTTAGTGTAGTTCGGGTCTCTCTCCACTTTACTTAGGCAGGCGGAGAGTTTCCTGGCTTCACTTTAAAAAGTTACGCTTCAGACTCAGTCTAATCACCATAATGCAGCAGCACATGTATGGACTTCACTTAATGTTACACCGGCCTCTTCCTCTCCTTCCCGTGTGGAGCAGACACGGATCGGGTTCTTTGAAACTGGCATTTATCAGGCTTTTCTCCATCCATCTCGCCCTCTTGCTTTCATGCCGTGAGAACTAAGACATAAACAATAAAATATATCAGTTTGCAATAATGACTGCACAGAAAATAACAAAGCATAAAAATTGCGCTGTGTAAATATAAACAAAATACATCACGAATGTAACGAAAAATACCTTGTTGGCCGCTTGTCATGAGAGACGTCCTTAACACATCTCGGGCCATGCTTTGCATGCAGCGTTATCACTTTAGCTGCTGTAGCAACACAATTAACTGATTACAACTGCAGCCATTAAACAAATTATGTAAATACAATTAAATTAACCCCTTCTTCTTAAACACATGAATTAACATTTTATCCTGTCCAACAACATATTTATGAATTATTATCAAAGGCAAATACAATGGCATTTACAAGTACAGTACACAAAGTGGCAGCAGTTGTGCGTCTACATGTGGGCTCAGTGAGGTCAGAGCTGATGTCTGTGGCCACTAAGCAGCGTCTGAAGCTTCAGTTCTGCTCTGGGGTGAATGATCCTCTGAATGCAGGAGATGAACATCAGAGAATGAGAGCGATTGTCCAACATTAAACAGATTTTGTCCTTCGTCCTCCTCTCAGCCACTGTTTCCAACCAGTCCAAGTTCAGTCCCAGCACCGAGCAGCTTTCCTCCCCAGTTAGTTTATTCCCCCCCATCACACCACAGGGAAGGAGAGCCCACTGGCCACCATAGACTGGTAGAAGGTCTAGAGGAGTCAGTCTCCTCAGGAAGATCGTCCTGCTCTGTCCTTTCCTGTAGGGGGCGTCTGCATCATGTGACCAGTTTATTGTTGATGTGGACCCCAAGGTTCTTGTACGAGTCCACAGCCTCCACCTCCTCACCCTGGATGGTGACTGGGACAGGACTCCTCCGGTTCCTCCTGTGGTCCTCCACCACCTCCTCGTCTGACTATGGAAGAGTCGTCATCATGGATAAGTTCATCCAGGATAACCAACATATCCAGGATTAATCCCTTATCCTGGTTTTGTGCAGCAGCCCTCTGGTCTCTATGGAGCTTTACCTCCTGCTGATGTCTTTGTTTATTTTTAAATGACTGAATTACTTCATATTGAATCATAGAAAAACATTTAATGAAGGAAACAGGAACGTGAACCAGGAGTTAGCAGGAAGTAGAATGTGATGAGGTTTCATGTTTCTCGTGGAATAAGGAAGTGTAGAGTGTTTTTCTTCCGATGTCTTTAAAAGTGAAATGTGTTGGAGGATGTTCTAAGAAACACTGCCACGTTCAGGACAAGAAACGTCTTCCCGTCAGGCCCAAACTTTCTTTTCATTTCCAGTCTCAGTGGTGGAGTTTCTTACATTAGAGCTTTTATCCATCATCATGTTTCAAATAGAAAACAAGATAAGAAGGTTTAGAAAGTTTAAAACTTCTTAGATGGAGAATCAAAAATTGTACTAAAAAGAAATGTTTTTGGAAACAGTCGGTGGGTTGTGGGCCTATCTCCCGTGATCTTAAGTCTGGTTCTGGAAGGGAGCGTGATGTGTTCTTTGAGGTGGTGGTGGAATCCTGGTGGAAACAGGAAGCCAGGGGAGTGAGCGGAGGATGGGGATGATGTGCTCATGTTTACGCACTCTCACCAGGATCCTGGCTGCAGAGGTTTGGATGTACTGGAGCCTCTGCAGGCTCTTGCTGGGGATCCCGATGAGAAGTTGCAGTAATCTAGTCTGGGGAGACAAAGGCACGGACCAGGTGGTAGACTGGGATTCAGAGTTGATTTGATTTGTGACTGTTGATGACAGAGTGATACTGGAGTCAGAGGAGGTGATGCTGGTTATGGATGATGATTGGGTTTGGTGTGATCTGACACACCAAGGTCATGTACCTGCAGGTTGGTGAGAGGGGCAGAGTTTGTGATGACCAAGTCCAGGGTGTGTCCCTTCGATGATGTACAGTTGTGAGAAGATTTGATTTCTCAGAGATGAATGACGAGTTTGGTTTGGATGGTCGGTAGATGAGGAGGAGCAGCACAGGGGAAGGGAACTTACATTTAAATGCAAGGCATTCAAATGAAGAGAGTTCGGGGAGCGGCTGCAGAGATAGTTCCAGATCACGGCCATGGATGAATAAGTCTGGGGCCGTGGCATGAAACCAGGATAAGGGATTAATCCAGGATATGTTGGTTGTGTGTTTTTCCTGTTGGTGAAATGTGTACAAAATCTAAAGGTTAAAAGGTTATTTACCAGTTGTCAGCTCGTAAAACCAACTGGACGTCAGGAGAAAAGTTTTCCTTGTTCATGAATGGTGGTTCTTGGGGATAAGAATCACATATAAGGCGACTGTAGCAGCTGAACGACAGAGAGGATTCAACAACTGAGTTTTTGATATTGTTCTTTCTTGTAATAAACCCTTTTAAATGCAAGAGAAGACTTGTCATCGATGATCACGCTGATGTCCTCCCTGGAGATTAGCAGAGTAGCATGCTAACATGCTGCTAAGAAGTAGCATATTAGCAGAGTGGCATGCTAACATGCTGCTAAGAAGTAGCACATTAGGAGAGTGGCATGCTAACATGCTGCTAAGAAGTAGCATATTAGCAGAGTGGCATGCTAACATGCTGCTAAGAAGTAGCACATTAGGAGAGTGGCATGCTAACATGCTGCTAAGAAGTAGCACATTAGCAGAGAGGAATGCTAATGAGCTACTAGAAAGTAGCAGATTGACCTGAAACCTAAAAGCACAGTTCAACATTTTCATTGAACTTGATGCAGAAGTTGGATCCAAACTTCAGATCCGTTCATCTGAAAAACCACAACGTTTAAGCCTCGAAGAAAAAGCATTCAGCAGATTAATTCACGTGAACGGAGGAGGAAGTGAAAGAGGAAACACCTCAGTTCATTCATTGACTGAGAAATGACTTCATGAGTTGAGCTCAGGACTAAAAACACGACTCCAGACGTCAGGATATCAGAACCAAAGAACAAGAAACTAATGAATGAATTAAATGAGCGTAAACTCCAACGTGACTCTTTCTTCATCTGAGTAAAGTCATGATAAATAAGTCGAGTGTTTAAATCAAAGCTCAGAGTGAAGTGACTGGTGTTGACTCATCAGTCCAGATGGTTCTGAGCCCAGGTCCTGGTCCTGGTTCTGGTTCTGGTTCATGGTGGAGTCTCTTGGTCTTGTTTCCATGTCAGAGGGAGACCCTGACGTAGAGCCAGAGGACCTAGACCCTGACGTAGAGCCAGAGGACCTAGACCCTGACCCTATCTAGAGTAAAGTCTAGTAAAGGCAGTAACACCACATATTGATGTGACTCTTTGCATTTTGTAAACTGATAAAAATGAACCTAATAAATCATCATCTATATTTTTGAAACCATTCTTAGTTGGCAGCATTTATTTTTTACACCTGCCTTAAACCTTTGCACAGTTCTGTCAATATGTCCTCAACAATGTCCAGCCGTTGTCCCGGCCTTGGAGGGGTTTGTCTTTGTCTTTCTTTTCGATGACTTCACCAGGTATAAAGTCCCAGACGTACATCTGTGGATCCCTGCGTAGTTTGATAAGAAATGTGGCAGTGACTGAGGTGATTCTTCCATCTGAATTCTCGTCATCTTCTCTTCACAGGATAATATGACGTACGAGACCGTGGAGTCATCTTTTATTATTCTATGGTTTCAATTATGAACCGGATACGATTGTATTTACTTGTTGTGTTACCCATGAAATGACATTAAATGCATGTTCTATTCTATTCTATTCTATTCTATGATCCAGGTTGAGTTTTTCTGATTCAAGGCTGAACGTATCCAGTGTAGATTTTCAGTGATTGAATGTTACACACAGAGTGTAAAATAAATAATAGTTGAACCAGTGTAACTAAAGTTGGGAAATCGGGAGCAGAATGAGAAAAACAGGATACAGATGTCAGGCAGTGGGGGCAGAAAGGGAACTGAAACCTTATGGGCTGAGGGCAGGTTAGGACATGTCCAAACAACCAGTCAGTGGAAAACCAATGTCCAAGTATTAATTAATAAGTCATGAATGTAACATCCTCATTGGATGAAAGTAGTGGGGTGATGGTTGGTCATGGTGATGTGTGGAAAATAGGATGTGTCTCGATTTAAGAGTATAAAAGATGAAATGCAGAAGTATCTTAATATCTTATCAAGAATTTCCCCTCGGACACAGACTGTGCTGCATGAGGACTGAGCCGACTCCCCAGCAGTATTATTTTGGCTTTTAAAATAATTAAAGTTTGGTCTGGATCCCCCCTGCCTAGCAGACGAAGGTCGGTTTATCTTTCATACCTCTGGATTTCTATTCCTGGGACTTTGTACAGAGTTCAGTTGGAATAGGCCTGGTTCATAAGTAATTCTTTTTGATTAATTGATTTTTAGAACAGAATACGATAAGGATATTTCTGATTAGGTATTACAGGATTGATTATCTGAAATTCTTATGTTATTTTAACAAATATCTGATTTTGGATTTGATTGATTAACTGAGCTGTTGCAAATTGCTTAAGCTGAACCTGAAAATAAAATCTGACTCCAAAGGTCAGAAGTCTTTGCTGACGATTATTTCTCCCTTTTTGCTGGTACTCAAGACAGTAAAACTATAAGCAAACCTGAATGCTAGCTCTGACACCGAGCTCTTATTGGTCACACTAGTCAAGTCCACTTAAAACTATTCTTATGTCCTTAGGGCTTCCAGCCTAGCCTTTAAATTAATACCTGGCACGTACCAAGTGCACAGATCCATTAGGGGTAAGTCACCACAACTGACGGGACTCAACTACCGACTTACCTGTTACCTGTGGGATCTAACACATCTCATTAGAGAGCTTCATCCAGCTCCATCCAGCTCCATCCAGACTCCATCCAGACTCCATCCAGCTTCATCCAGCTTCATCAAGCTTCATCCAGACTCCAGCTTGAAGCATGAAGACACTACTGATCCTCACACTCCTGACTCTTGACTGCTTTCTGCTTCTTCGTCATGTTGCTGCCGGTAAGTGTCTCTGTGTCCTCTCTGAGTTCATGTCTCTGTGTCCTCTATGAGTTCATGTCTCTGTCCTCTCTGAGTTCATGTCTCTCTGTCCTCTCTGAGTTCATGTCTCTCTGTCCTCTCTGAGTTCATGTCTCTGTGTCCTCTCTGAGTTCATGTCTCTGTCCTCTCTGAGTTCATGTCTCTGTCCTCTCTGAGTTCATGTCTCTCTGTCCTCTCTGAGTTCATGTCTCTGTGTCCTCTCTGAGTTCATGTCTCTGTGTCCTCTATGAGTTCATGTCTCTGTCCTCTCTGAGTTCATGTCTCTGTGTCCTCTATGAGTTCATGTCTCCAGCCTGTCCATGCTTCATATTAAATGAGTGTGTTTGTGTTTTCAGCTTCAGTTGCTGTGGACAGGTTGAGTAAAAGCAGCTGCTGTCCAGAGGATATCAAACCAGTAATCATCCCCAAGCGCATGGTGCAGCGTGTAGAGATGAGCCCAGACCACTGCAAAACCAAAGCCATGATGTGAGTAGAAACAGGAAGTGCTGCTGGACTCTGTTGGTCCCTTTCTTCAGGTTCATTGTCTGGATGTCTTATCTGAGGGCGCTGACCTCACAGTCGACTTCTTGTGTTTCTTACAGAGTCACAACTAAGAAGAATGTTGTCATCTGCGTTGATCCTGAATCAAAGTTTGCACAGAAGCATCTGAAACAATTCCTGGAATCAACTCCACCACATCCAGCTCCACCACATCCAGCTCCATCACATCCAGCTCCACCACATCCAGCTCCAAGAAGAATTAATGAATGAATGAATCCGTCATCACTGAGCTCATGGAAATGAAACAACTGGAATTAGTTCTCACATCTTTTTTATTTTCGTATTTTGGCTGTTTCATCTGTTTGGTTTCTGCTGGATGCTGGAGATGGGCGCCGCCATCTTGTACTGGGCTAAACCAGTTATTTATTTATCTTTGTTTTTGTGCCGAGTGTGTAAATAGATTCACCGTAGTTGTGTGATTGTCTCATTGTATTTAAAAGTCTGGCCAGGGACAAAGAAGCAACAAGTCTTAAAGACATGACGTCCTCCCAGTCGTCTCTGGTGATGTTGTTTGTTTTGTCCCTGTTAAATAAAATAAATAAATGAATAAATGAATCATGAGCGTGCTCTCTTTGAACTCCCTGCAGTGTGGGTAGCTAGGACGCTAGAAGGAGATGCTATTAGCTTGGAGGCTAGGAAGCTCCTGGGAAGTAGCATATTAGCAGAGTAGTAGGAGAGAGCTAGCCAGCTACACATGATAGAAAGAAACACAACATGACAGCCCCTTTCCTATTGGTGGAAACATGCATCCATCAACCAATCAGGACATGATGTGTCAATGGTTGCTAGGGAACAGTGAGGCTATATTCAGTCTATGGAGACAGGAGACAGTTTAGAGACATTTAGACATTATTACTGGTTGAAAAATGTCCAGGTTAGATTTACATTCTTAGTTCTAAAATGGTTGGTTCTACACGTTTGTGGTTTTCTAACTTTTTCCCACCGGGATTTGATGGTTTTAGTCTGGTTTTAGGTCAAAGTGTTTATACAGTTTGACAGAATGAAAAAAATAAGTGTAGAGTCGCACATGAGAGGTTGAGCTGAAAAGAATGAAACCAAACCAGGCTGGAACAAGGTGAAACAGTTTTTAACAGGAAATAGAAAGAGAAAACCAGAAGGAGACACAGTCTACAGCTAAAATAAATGTTTGCCAATGAAATGACATCTGTAAGACAGTAAATCAGATATTTAGGTTTCTAGATCAACATCTGACTCAGATTAGTGTTTATAATCAGCAGCATGAAGCACCACAGCTGATTAGAGTCATTTCAGACCTGATGAGGCTCTGAAGAACAACGTCATCCACCAGGATTCTTCACTTGATGTTTCTGTGTAAGATGGAGAGGCTGTGCAGGGAAGAGGGAAATAAGAGGTG
Source organism: Mugil cephalus (assembly GCF_022458985.1). Classification (NCBI taxonomy): domain Eukaryota; kingdom Metazoa; phylum Chordata; class Actinopteri; order Mugiliformes; family Mugilidae; genus Mugil; species Mugil cephalus. The sequence goes on along the minus strand of NC_061772.1, from coordinate 31,026,352 downwards.
ATAGAGGAGGACGAGAATAAAAGCCTGTTGGACTCTTCAATGCTTCCATTGTTTGATGTAAAGTAGTCGTGCCAACACCAGTTCTACAGAGACGAGAGAAACTCTTGAAAACACTCCATCTGTCTCCAGACACCGATGATTACACAGAGATGAATGTTCACTTCAGCAGGAAATAGAAGAAATAGAAGAAATACTGGTTTGAAAATGTCACAGCAACTGAACACAAGCTGAGAAAATAATAAAAATATCAAAACGTCTCAATGTTTCAAGCTTTGTTTAAGATTGAATTGATGTCACAGGAGAATTTACAGCGACAAAGCTAGCTAGGAGGAGCTACTATTAGCTGGGAGGCTAGGAGGAGCTACTATTAGCTGGGAAGCTAGGAGGAGCTACTATTAGCTGGGAGGCTAGGAGGAGCTACTATTAGCTGGGAGGCTAGGAGGAGCTGCTATTAGCTGGGAGGCTAGGAGGAGCTACTATTAGCTGGGAGGCTAGGAGGAGCTGCTATTAGCTGGGAGGCTAGGAGGAGCTGCTATTAGCTGGGAAGCTAGGAGGAGCTGCTATTAGCTGGGAGGCTAGGAGGAGCTACTATTAGCTGGGAGGCTAGGAGGAGCTACTATTAGCTGGGAGCTACTATTAGCTGGGAAGCTAGGAGGAGCTGCTATTAGATGGGAGCTACTATTAGCTGGGAAGCTAGGAGGAGCTAGTATTAGCTGGGAGCTACTATTAGCTGGGAGGCTAGGAGAAGCTGCTTTTAGCTGAGAGGCTATGGAGGAGCTAGTATTAGCTGGGAGGCTAGGAAAAGCAACGGTTAGCTGAGAGGCTATGGAGGAGCTATTTTTAGCTGAGGAAGAGCATCTATTCGCTGTGAGAACCTTCCTCCCCTGAATCTTCTCAGTTGGTCTGTCCCATTCATTCAAAACCATGACGTTCTCTGAGCTGATCAGCCAGTCAGAGTGAATTCTCTGACAGAGGTCCGACCAGAACCAGACCCTCTAGAACCAGACCCTTTAGAACCAGACCCTCTAGGACCAGACCCTCTAGAACCAGACCCTATAGAACCAGACCCTCTAGAACCAGACCCTCTATAATAAGACCCTCTAGAACCAGACCCTTTAGAACCAAACCCTCTAGAACCAGACCCTTTATAATCAGACCCTTTAGAATCAGACCCTCTAGACCAGACCCTCTAGAACCAGAGACAATCAGTGACAAACAACGACCACCATCTTGTTTCCCTTCGTTCATGTTTGAGGATGTTTCTGTTTTCCATTAATGTCGCTGAGGAGCCGACACGTGAGTTCTGAGGCCGAGACACGTGAGAAGAGCTCATTTCATTTTAAGACCAACTTGAACGGAGATGAGAGGAGCGACCAGACGCTGGAGTGGAGGATGAGACGAGCGCCGCAGCTTTTTAAATGACTTTCTGAGCCTGGAGTCAGACATCGATCACAGAGACGTGACTCCTGTTCAGTGTAATCCATCACCGTCAAGGTTCCACCATCAGTCCCAACGATGCGTTCGAGGACATCAAAACGTTAGGAGTCGTTACGTGAAAGTGAAACATGTGATTTAACCCTTCATGAACTCTGAGCACAACTGGTTTATTAGGAACCATGAAGAAGAACAAGTGTCCTAATGTTTCTACTGTGATGATGTTGATGATGTTCTAATGTGACGGATACATGTTTACATTAGTTTAAGGACCAGGAACCAGATATGAGACCAGGAACCAGATATGAGACCAGAACCAGATATGAGCTAAATGGAACGCAGCATTGTACGTATGTGGTGCGTTGCAGTGACGTTTTCCCCTGGAGGTCAAGGGAAGCCTCGTCTCTTTCATCGTCATTAAATAAAAATGCTCCTTTTAATGGTTTCTTCTCTGTTCCACACTTTAGGAATTTGCTCTATGAATGGTTTCGTTAGGGCACCATTTTTTTTGTAAAGAAACCATGACCTGGATGACTGAGAACCTTCACATACATATAGCAAGCTAATGCTAATCCTAGCTGGCAGCAGACTAAGGCTACATGGCGGCTGTATCCGGTCACTATTGAGCACATCTCCACAAGATGGCAGCTCCTACTCCTGTTTTGGCTTCACTTTTGTGATGTCGGCCATCTTTAAATTCTGTTTATCGTCTTCTATCAGCCTCGAATATAAGACTTCAGGAAATAAAAAGTGTCCACAGTCATTTCTGGAAGGTTATAATTTATATTTTCTTACACAAAAGGTGAGAAGAATTCAGTTCAGCTTCCGCTAAAGGGTTAGCATGTAGCACGTTTACGTTATCATATTAAAGCATAAAGAGACATGAAGAGTGATATAGTGTCTGTTATGAGTCTAAGGGCCGGACCAGGAACATTACAGCACGATGACCTACATATAATTTCCTTCATTTTAGTGCAAAGAAGAACATACTGAAAATGAACCTTTAAAAACATTTCTTAAGAAAAATAAGTGTAATTTGGGCTGATTGTTCTGGGACTAGATCAGCTAAAAATTCAGATATGTCCATTTGATTTAAAAATGTGGTCTAAGGGATTTTTATACTTTGCAAATTCGTGCCACCGTGGGGTTCAGGTCTAGAAAGCCGTGGATGGGAGGGCGGGTTGATGAGTGTTCCTCGGTTCACCGTTATCTTCCTTGGACACGGACGTGAACTGGTCCGGAGACGAACCCACCTCCTCGTCCTTCTCCTCCTTCCACAGCCGCTCGTACTCCTGCTTCAGCTCCTGGTAGGAGCGGGAGAAGGTGTGGAAGATGGAGGTGGCGGGGAACGCCATGATGAGGATGCCGCTCAGGATGCTGGTCAGCGCCACGATCTGCCCGGGGATGCTGCGCGGCACCATGTCGCCGTAGCCCACCGTCGTCATGGAGATGATGGCCCACCAGTAGGAGGCGGGGATGCTGCTGAAGCTGTGCTGAGGATGCGTGGCGGCGAACGGCGCCAGCTCGCTCTCCGCCAGATGAACCAGGGGAGAAAACAGGGCGACAGCAACGCAGACGAATAACAGCAGCAGGCCGAACTCCCGCATGCTGCGCTGCATGGTCAAACCCAGCGTCTGCAGGCCCAGCGAGTGGCGAGCCAGCCGCATGACGTACAGGATCCGCAGGGCTCGCAGCAGCCGCAGGATCAGGCTCAGTTTGTCCAGGTAGCCTCGGCCGGCGCCCATGATCACATCGTCCCGCGACTCGTCTTTGACGTCCACCACCAGGGACACGTAGTACGGCAGGATGGCGATGGCGTCGATGATGTTAAGCGGGCCGCGAGCGAACGCCAGTTTGCTCTGAGCGTTGACAAACCGCAGCACAAACTCCAGCGTGAACCAGGCGACGCAGATGGACTCCACCACGAACATGTTGCGACACTTCTGGGAACACTCACCCTTGAGATGGAAACAAAAACAAGAACGTGGAGAAACTTTAAAGAACCCACAGGTTTACACATCTGAGTCAAAGGCAAAGGAATATACGAGGAAAAGAAGCTGCTATTAGCTGTCATTAGCTAATACTGCTACGATTAACCAGGAGGCTATTTTAGAGACGAAGCTCAGATTAGATCTGAATCCTACAAGGAAGGAAATAAAGAAACAAAGGAAGGAAGGAAGGATGAAGGAAGGAAGGGAATAAGGACAGAAGGAACTAAAGAAGCAAAGGAAGGAATTAACACCAAAGGAAGGAAGGATGAAGGAAGGAAGTAAAGAAACAAAGGAAGGAAGTAAAGAAACAAAGGAAGGAATTAAAACCAAAGGAAGGAAGGATGAAGGATGAAGTAAAGAAACAAAGGAAGGAAGTAAAGCGGCCCTTAGTTGAAGTGGTTAGGGTCCTCACAGAGATAGAAACATGAGTGTTTGTGAGTGTTAAAGTGTTTAAAAGCTGCAGAGACACTTAAATCGATTCCTGTGGAGCTGAATGTTAAAATGTGTCTGTCGTAATGAGAAAAGCCGTTCGTTTAAAGAGAAAAATCCATTTCCATTCCAGAGCGGCTCTGAAAAGATGACAGAAGAAGAAAAGAAGATCATGGCCACAAAAAGTCTTTTCTACCTGAACATAACGAGCCCATTGTCTGAGAGGAAACGCCAGCTTTTATTCATCTACTGAAATCAATGGTTTTAATCTAGAGCTCGACTGGAAACATAACGAGGTCTAGTCCTGAACTCTGTCTGGAGACGTGTTGAATGTTAAAAGGTTTAGTGTGAAGATAATCGCAGTCCAAGCAGCTAAAGATTGAAGCCACGTCTCCATAGACCGTATATAAATATGGACTAAACACGTCTCCTCCATAGACCGTATATAAATATGGACTAAACACGTCTCCTCCATAGACCGTATATAAATATGGACTAAACACGTCTCCTCCATAGACCGTATATAAATATGGACTAAACACGTCTCCTCCATAGACCGTATATAAATATGGACTAAACACGTCTCCTCCATAGACCGTATATAAATATGGACTAAACACGTCTCCATAGACCGTAATATAAATATGGACTAAACAACGTCTCCTCCATAGACTGTATATAAATATGGACTAAACACGTCCCTCCATAGACCGTATATAAATATGGACTAAACACGTCTCCTCCATAGACCGTATATAAATATGGACTAAACACGTCTCCTCCATAGACCGTATATAAATATGGACTAAACACGTCTCCTCCATAGACCGTATATAAATATGGACTAAACACGTCTCCTCCATAGACTGTATATAAATATGGACTCAACACGTCTCTACATAGACCGTATATAAATATGGACTCAACACGTCTCTACATAGACCGTATATAAATATGGTCCCACAGAAACACTTTACAGAGCGGTTGGCATGGCAACAGGTGGTCGACATTATGATACTTCCTATTTCAGTAGCATCAAATAATGAAGTAAAGTGAAACTTATCCAAAAGAATTGACACTTGGAACATTCATCAACATTATATCAACTACCTGAAATGACTGAAACCATCCTTGAAAAAAAAAATATGTGATGTGTATTTTAGTGTTTAATTTTGCTAGTCCCGACCACTAACATGGAGGAGGTGGAGCTTATGACCTATACTGCAGCAACCCACCAGGGGGAGCTCTACTTGCTTCACTTTAGAGGAGCTGCTCCATATTAGGCTTCAGACGCTCCTTTGTGTCACGGCCATCAGACCGTACAGCAGCACACAGCTCTGACTGGGCCCATATGTAGCATAGTCACTTTATCCACAACTGCTGCCACTTTGTTTACTTGTGTACGGTACTTTTTGTTGCTTGTTGCCTGTTTAATGTTGTTGTCCTGTTTAATTTCTTTAATTCTTTCATTTCTTTCTGGTCACTGTTGTGCTGCTGTAACATTTGAATTTCCCCAATGGGATCAATAAAGTAATATCTGATCTGATCTTATTTTATCTCATGTCACACACAGTCTATGAGCTAAACAACACGGCTGCCATGTTGTCAGAGGTTCTGTGTGTCCTGCTCGTAATCACGCTCAGACCAGGAGCTCAGCTTGATGCTCAGACGTTTTTATTAGTGGCGTTCTCTCCGGCCTCACCTTGTTCTCTTCGTCTCTGAGGTCGGGCATGGTGCTGATGCACAGACTGATGACGGTGACCAGCACCATGACGATCGAGAGGCAGGCGAACGTTTTCCCCGCCAGCCCCGAGTGAGGGTTTTCCATCACCTCGCGTAGCACCGACACCACCCTGCGGTATCCCTTCTCAGTCTGAGTGCTGCTCTTCTTCAGCATCATCTTCTTCTGCCGCCACTCTTCCTCCTTGCGCTCCCGCTCGGCCACCTCCTCCACACGGGCTAGCATGCGGCGGCGGCAGCAACGCTCCATGTGACCTGGGTCCACGCCCCAGTAGTCGAGCTCGTCGTGGAGGGAAACGGCGCACAGTTCCCGGAGAAGACGAAGCTTCCCCGCGGCCAGGAAGTTGAGGATGACCCTGAAGGCCGTGGGGTTCCGGTCGAAGAAGAACTCCTGGCACGTCTCGTCGTAGTCGTCGCAGAGCCGTGCGATCTCCTCGGGCGAGGTGCAGAAGCGAAGGCGTCCCAGTCGGCTGTGGGGGAACTGCTCCAGCGTGCTCCAGGGGAAGGCGTAGCGGTTTCCCCCCACGTTCACCAGCGCCTGCAGGGCGTGGTCGACCACGTACGAGGCCGCCGGGCCGCGGATCAGCCGGGCGCACTGGAAGTACACGCCCTTCACCGTCTCCGTCTCCGGGATCTCGGTGAAGAAGCGGTCGAGGCTGCTGTCGTCGCTGCTGACGGAGTAGGTGCTGAAGTCATGGTTGGCGTTGCTGATGATGGGCATGATGGCGGCGGGATGGAGGAGGAGGAGGAGGAGGAGGAGGAGGAGCTGGGTGGGCTGCACTGAAGAGAAGACAGAAAAATGATTTAATCCAAATCAGTATTTAAAGCATGAATGGAGCAAACGAAGGAAGGAAGGAAGGAACCAAAGGAACCAAGGGAAGGAACCAAAGGAAGGAAGGAACCGAAGGAACCAAAGGAAGGAAGGAAGGAACCGAAGGAACCAAAGGAAGAAAGGAGGGAAGGAAGGAACCGAAGAAAGGAAGGAGGGAAGGAAGGAACCGAAGGAACCAAAGGAAGGAAGGAAGGAACCAAAGGAAGGAAGGAGGGAAGGAAGGAACCGAAGGAACTGAAGGAACCAAAGGAAGGAAGGAACCGAAGGAAGGAAGGAACCGAAGGAACCAAAGGAAGGAAGGAACCGAAGGAAGGAAGGAACCAAAGGAAGGAAGGAACCGAAGGAAGGAAGGAACCGAAGGAACCAAAGGAAGGAAGGAGGGAAGGAAGGAACCGAAGAAAGGAAGGAGGGAAGGAAGGAACCGAAGGAACCAAAGGAAGGAAGGAAGGAACCAAAGGAAGGAAGGAGGGAAGGAAGGAACCGAAGGAACTGAAGGAACCAAAGGAAGGAAGGAACCGAAGGAAGGAAGGAACCGAAGGAACCAAAGGAAGGAAGGAACCGAAGGAAGGAAGGAACCAAAGGAACCAAAGGAAGGAAGGAACCGAAGGAAGGAAGGAACCGAAGGAACCAAAGGAAGGAAGGAGGGAAGGAAGGAACCAAAGGAAGGAAGGAAGGAAGGAAGGAACCGAAGGAAGGAAGGAGGGAAGGAAGGAAGGAACCGAAGGAACCAAAGGAAGGAAGGATCCGTTTCTCTTTATTTTCTCAGCTCTAATGTCAGAATCTTTTAAAGTCTCGTCTCTCACAAACATTTTGATCATTTCCAACGTGGATGAATTAGTTAAACTCGTCCAGTTCATAACTTTCATATTAAATCTCCATCGTTGTTCTTCCTTCTTTCCTCCAGCAGGTGGATTAATGCTCAATGTTCCGATGAATTTCTGGGTTTTATCTTTTCTTTGTATTTGACTCGTCATCGTCATGATTTAACCTGACAGCTGCGGATTAAACCACAGATTTATAAAGACTCAATAATCTGCCACCTGCTGCACCAGTTTCGCCTCATTTACCTTCTAATAAATGTGACTTTTAATTGTTTTATTGCTGTTTGGTGAAAAACAGAAACGTCCTGAATATAAAATGAATATTTCAGGAGAAATTATGATTAACGCGTCTAGTTCAGAAAATGAAAAAATAAAACTTGAGTCTATTTCTTCACTCACCTCTTCTCTCCCTTCCTTCACCTCTTATTGTTCATTCCTGGTTGTGATGGATCGGCTGGAAGTTTGCGGCTCCTCCGTGAGTCGGTGCGACATCCCCGGGGCCGGTGGGCGAGTTCAGCCCGAGAACGAGTCCCTGTCCCCGGACTGGTCGCTGCGCTCACACGCTGATTTCTACCGACGTCCTGGAACCTGCTGCTGGGTTTTCATCTGTGTTTGACAGGAGCACCGTCCTCCTCCTCCTCCTCCTCCTCTTCATCATCATCATTATCCGCCTCCTCTTCCTCCTCCTCCTCCTCTTTCCACCCTCCCTCCTCCAGCTCTGTCCTCTAATACACTGTAAAACTGGACAGGAGAGAGTTTATTCATTTAACAACCAGGACACGCAGAGTTTATCTGTTTAGTTAATTCAGTCTGAAGAAAAACAAACTACAGCTTTAAGACTTAGGGAAGAGGAAGGAAGGAAGGAAGGAAGGAAGGAAGGAGCTCTGGCAGAAATGAATCATTTTATTGTTGGATTTATTTTTGAATGTAATTAAAACACATTTAAATCTTAATTTATTTCTTCAAACTTATTGATGTGTGTCTTTTCTTTTTATTGTATGACTTCCTGCTTGGTGGCGCCGCGGAGCACGGATCATTAAAAAGGTCATTTTAGCATGTTAGCATGGACGCTGTCACTGTTAGTGCTGAGGACACTAACCTGAACTAACCGGTTCAGTACATATCAAGCTGTCTAGACAAATAAAGGTTCATTTTCATCTAATTGTACAGCGAGTTTGCAAAACAGGCAAAAATTTCAGTGCAACTTTAAACAAATATGGACTTTTCTATATTTAATCTTTGCAAACTTTTCTGCACAGACGTCACATTTAAGATAACGTTGTCCAACCATCACATCACAGTTAATTAACAAAGTTGTCCTGTACTGGTTTTCTCCACCTCTATCGTCCTTATTGTTGTTATTATATAACCTTATAAGCCTCCACTGTAAATATATATTAACACTAATAAAACCTGCCTCAGTCCTGGATGCACTAGAGCATTTGTGTTGCCTGTGTAAACAGACGTGTGGTACCGTGTGTTGTTTTACAGTGCATCGCTACTTGTCCACACTTGACTCTGAACTGGATCCGACTGAAAAGCTTTTTGTTTAAAAGCCTGATTGACAAAGTTTGTGGTGTCCGAACACAGAGGATTAATAAAACGACGGGAGATGAAACGCAGAGTATTACAGTCTGCATCACAACACACACACACACACACACACACACACACACACACACACACACACACACACACACACACACACTCCATTATGTCACTGCTGCTGCACCAGAAGCAGGTGGTTGTTTCAGATCTAATAACCAGGACGTCAGCTGCTCTGAAGGTGACATCCACGTGGTTTAATGTGACCTCTGTAAAATAAAATCTAATAAAAGGCCAAAGCTTCAGCTCAGGGTTTAAAGCCTGTTTATGATCTTCAAAATAAACGTTGTGCAGTGATTCATTTAGAGATGATCTGAAACAGGCCTCACATCATCATCCTGATCTCACTTTTAAGTTTCTGTGTTCACGCCTGGTGTTAATTAATTAAAATGGCTCCGTACATGAGTCCCCAGCCAGAACTGGAGATCACTTTGAGCTGCACTGACCAGAAGGAACAAAAACTATTTGATTCAAATCAGTATTTTAAAACACATGAAGCCAACGCTTCACATGGAGCACCACAGGGCTCCGTCCTGGACCCACCACTGTTCTGACTGTGAACGTGTCTCAGTTTGTCCACGTAGCGTTAGCGTTAGCACCAGCTGATCCGGTAGTGACAGGCAGCAGAACCAACCCATAAAGATGGAAGACGCTAAACAGCACGTTGGTCCTCTCCATGGGACATTTGAGGACAAAGAAACCAAGAGGGACCAGTGGAGACACATAAAGTATCATCACACTCTGCAGGAAGGAGTTTTCTTTCCAGCTTCAAACAGCACATGAACCAAGCCAAGCATACGTTAGCCGGGGATTCTGCTAGCACTTGGGCTAACGCGGCTAACAGCTGGAGACAAACCAAGACAAACCAAGACAAAGACAAGCTGCCAATGCTGCTGCTAATATGTGTCCACTCCTGCAGCCACTGTTCACTGGGAGACACTGTTCTCAATAAGAAGCGTCAACTCTGCTCTGGTTGGACAATGTCCACAAGTTAGTTTGTCTCCGTAGCAACAGGGACACATTCATGTGGACACATGGTGGACAAACAAAGACACAAAAAGGTGTTATGTTGAATGAACACGTTCAGTGCAGATATATTCTCTTCTTCCTGGAGTCTGTTTGAGATTAAACATGAAGGAGATTTAATCTGATTAATGTGAATTAATCCACATCAACCTGAGATTAATCTGATCAAAGTTGAATCATTGGACATTTGGACAGTTCTGGTTTAAATGTCTCTGATTGGGTGGAGGACTATCCTGGTGACGCTGAGGTCCAGATCTCTGGTAACTGACTCGATGTTAAGGAGAATCCATTCAGGTTCTTCTGTACGATAGCTGCCCTTAGCTGGAGCCTTAGAGACACGGGGATTAGAAATGACATCCAGAGGGAGTTCAGAGTGCAGCTGGTTCTGGTTGAGGTGGTTTGGGACCCAGGGAAACCCAGGACGAGCTGGAGGGAAGTCTGGAGCTTCCTCCTCTCCGTCTGTTGATGGATGGCTGGATCAATACAGTCTGGTCTCATCTCGTCTGGTTTATTTGTTCATCCTGGCGTCGTGTTCCTGAAGCCAGACCCTCCAGCACCATCCAGCTCATCCACATCAGGACGACAGTGATGCTGAATTGTAATAAGACGCCCTCTGACCTCCAGAACAGATGAATATCTGGGATTACTAGATAATCCCAGAGAAGGAGGGAGGCTGCAAAACCAGATTAACTTGCTGAAGGGCCCAACACTGCAGGGCCCCCACTGCCCCCAGATACCCGGGTCCATGGCTTCATTCACTGGGAGCCACATGTTTTTCTGTGTTAGACACAAACCGTCCTCGTGTTGTCTGGCTGGATGAACCGGGTCGACGCGTCCGTTCTCTCACCCAGCAGCTCATTTACATTTTTGACTGCAGGCTGCCTTCATTTCATCTCGATCGGAAACCTTAAGCTTCTTTTGCAACTTAATTTCCTGATGGTGCGGCGGGGTTAACATGGATCAGTGGAATCTCCCCGGCACAAGAAATTAAACCAAACTCCTGGGGAATTGCTCTGCTCTCTCAATTTGTTGCCGGCTCGCCAGGGGACCGGTGCAGCAGGGCAACTGATAAGTCACCCTCCACTCAGCACAAACAGTCCTCTCAAGCTCTCGTTAATTAACTCAAATCCCAGCCTCATCAGGACTCCCAAACTCGGCTCGCAAAGGCCCTGGTCTCATTGTTCCTGTCGGACTGTGTTTCATTAATATGGCATGCCGTGTGGTTTCATTAGGCATTCAACCTTTGTTTGTGCTGTCTCCTGTTTCTCATAATGGAATGAAGAAACAGAGGAAGTCTGTGGAGCGTAGATGGAGGAAACCCTCACTGAGGAATCAGATTATATAGGCCAGGTGTCCGTTTACAGTTACTGACGAGCTGCCTTCTCTCAGCCCCCCGACTCAGCTTTCAGCCTCCTGACGGAGCCTGGATGGACCGAGACGTCTCACTGCCAACGAGGCCGAGGAGTCTGAGCGCTAACGAGTTTAAAACGCAATCAGGATTAAAGAGACTCCAGATTCAGAGAGTTTATTGTTTTGTGCACTATAAAAAATAATCTTAGAAATGGAATATAAAAAGACACATATGATACAAAATATAAAATAACATTAAAAATAGAAAAATCAATAGTAGTAATTAAAGAAAACACGCTGCGTTCAATAGCTCAACGTTATCTGAGCAGTGCAGATTAGCACAGTATTTATCCCAGTGGTTGGTGTGTTACAGCTACATGGAGCATTTGTCCACAAATATCTGAACTTTCTACTCAGAAGAAGAAGAAGAAGAACAAGAAGAAGAAGGAGTTAATCGTGGAAAGATTCCAGCCTTCAACCCCCATCGTAACACTGCCTGTTTGTTTAGTTTAATCCAGAAGGAAACTTATTTTTCCCCGTGTATTTGCTGCTGAATAACGAGGTGCACTGTTGGATCAAACATTTTGTCCTTGTTCCTCTTCTTCATTTATCAGCTCTGGGAAACTGCTGCCTTTATCCCATCATGCATCTCTTTCCCCGAAGATAACCACAATGTCCGGCGTGGAGGCTCTGTGCAGCGCTACTGGTCGACTAATGTCTTAGTTATCTGATTTATTTCCTCCTCTGCTGAGTTAATGCAGCGGGTTCAGTGCTCTAAGAAAGCTGCTCGGTTCACTCGATTCTGTGGAAACATCTGGCCCCTAATTAAAAATCCATCAGCATTAACATTTGTATATTCATTTAAATGAAATAATAATAATAAAGTGACATAACTTTAAAGCATCGTAGGGGGGGACGATACCGCTGAGAGATTTCAGATCCAGTTGGTATTTTCTACCTGAACAAGCCCAAGTCAACAGAGACTGTTAAAACACCGGTAGCTCAGTGTTAGCTCAGTGTTAGCTCAGTGTTAGCTCAGTGGTAACTCAGTGTTAGCTCAGTGTTAGCTCAGTGGTAACTCAGTGTTAGCTCAGTGTTAGCTCAGTGGTAACTCAGTGTTAGCTCAGTATTAGCTCAGTGTTAGCTCAGTACTAGCTCAGTGTTAGCTCAGTATTAGCTCAGTGCTAGTTCAGTATTAGCTCAGTATTAGCTCAGCGTTAGCTCAGAGGTAGCTCAGTGTTAGCTCAGCATTAGCTCAGCATTAGCTCAGTGTTAGCTCAGAGCTAGCTCAGCATTAGCTCAGTACTAGCTCAGTATTAGCTCAGTACTAGCTCAGCATTAGTTCAGTGCTAGCTCAGTGTTAGCTCAGTGCTAGCTCAGTATTAGCTCAGTATTAGCTCAGCATTAGCTCAGTTGTAGCTCAGGACACATTCAAGTCATTTTTAAACCTTTATTTTGAACCTTTGTGTATTTGAATGAATCTGTCCGTGTGCAGGATGAATGACGCTGTTATCCATCGTAGGGACGACTGATCCTGTTCTTGTTTGTGATGGACTGATTTTCTACCTGAGCAGCTCAAGTCAACAGAGACTGTTAAAACACAGGTTGTCAGCATGAGGCTGTTTTCTCTGGTGAAGCTGGTGTGAGTTTCCAAAGGTTTATAAAAACACATTTTCTCTCTGCAGACATTTTCATCACATGCTGACAAGTCCTGAAACAAATCCTCCAAAATACCTACAGCTGTGAATAAAAACAATCAGGAAGTTGACTCAAACAGGAGGAAACTGGAGGAAAAAACTGCAGAACATAAAAAAAATCACGTATGAACTTTTTAACTTTGTCAGTAGCTACAATCTAAGCTAATGCAACGTGTTTATAGAAATAATATTTAAATATGATGCTCTGTGTTGCTGGTTAAACTGGTCAGTATGGAGTTAATGAAGCTAATGCTAAGTACAGTTCCTGTAATGGCCACTAGAGGCTACACATGTGAATCAGTCATGTGTTTACAGCCTGATACTGAACCAGTTCTCTGGAGTTGAGCGCTCATGAAGAACTGTTCTGTCTAGAACCAGAGTTTCCAGAGCTTAAAGATCTGTAGAGTTAAGGGGTGTGGCCTCTATGATTGACAGGTGGGTGTCCTCAGACACTTGAGAAGATCTCTGATAAAGACCTGGAGACGCCCGATAGACTTTCACCCAGTTAAAACCGTGGTGGACCAATGAGCTGATGAGCTGGAGACGACTGGAGACACTGAGCTTCAAAACCAGGACGGAGGTTCATCCGTCTTCATATATTGATTTAGAAGAACTGGAAACATGGTGCCTTGTTTATTTGAGCTGATTTGAGTTAGATCAGGCCCCACAGGGTTTAGATACCAGCTCCATGAGATTCTGGGTCAAACATAATGGCATTTTATTTATTTATTAAAACAAACAGCTGCTCCTTGTCCTGTAGCTTTGTTGTAGTGACGTGATTCGGCCACAGCGCAGAACTTGGTGCTGTCCCCAGATATTAAAGTCGGGTTTTATCCAGAATCATAGACTGTATATAAATATGGACTAAACACGTCTCCTCAATAGACTGTATATAAATATGGACTAAACACGTCTCCTCCATAGACCGTATATAAATATGGACTAAACACGTCTCCATAGACCGTATATAAATATGGACTAAACACGTCTCCTCCATAGACTGTATATAAATATGGACTAAACACGTCTCCTCCATAGACCGTATACATATTGTCATTGGTTCAAACTGATGATACAATCACAGGGATACAGGTGCCGCCATCTTGTGAGCCAGAGTGACTGAATGTTTCTAAAGCGTCAAATAACCAACTAAAACGAAATGTGTCCAATAAATTGACACTTGAATATTCATCAACATTATCTTAACTATACCTAAAGTGACTGAAACCATCCTTGAAATTCCTTGACGTGTATTTTAGTAGTTTAGTTTGGCCCAAGTCCCGCCCACCAACATGGAGGGGGTGGAGCTTATGACTTATACTGCAGCCAGTCACCAGGGGGAGCTCTAGTGGCTTTGGCTTCACTTCAGAGAGTTACTCCACATCTATATTTATATGGCGTCTATGTCCTGGGTCTGAAGAGCTCAGAAGTTGTGTCCTCGCTGAGGTCGGTCCTGATGTGATGCAGCAACACACTCTCAGCTCGTTTGTTAAACCCGGGGGGTTGATCTGATTTCCTCTCCTCCGTCGCCTACTTGACCTTTTCCTTGTGTTTTCCAATCAGCAGCTCTTCTCCTCTGACTCTAATTTCTCCGTTTTACAATTTCCTCTATTGATTTAGTTGGAGCTGCAGTCGAAGGGAATCAGGACTAAGGACGCGGCTCGTCTCTTTTAATTGCACTCACAAACTGTCTGGATGGATTTTAATCCAGGAACACGTTCGTCGATTCGTCTCTAACTTCCATCGACCTTCTCCTCCTCTGCTGTCAATAATCACTGTTTCATCCCGAAACCATCAGAGGTCAGCATGGTTCTCATCCATGGTTCTCATCCATGGTTCTCATCCTCTGGTCCAGGACCCTGGTACCTGGTTCTCCTCCTTCATTGGACCACAGCTGCCTTATTCTCAGGTTAACTCTTTCTGTTATATATGCTTATGTGTATATATCTGTACAGCTCTAATTTTATTTTATTTTATTTTATTTATAGCGCTTATTATATTGTTTTTATACCTGATTCAGGTTCAGAGAACTTTATTTATCCCATCAGGACAATTCATTTGCAGCTTTTCCTCATGAATCCCGCAAACAATCAGTCAATCAAATAAACACAAACCAAGGAAACAATAATCACTAAATCACTAAATCACTAAATCAGTCTTAGAGATCCAATAAATAAATAAATAAATCCAATCTTGATTTGTCTCTTGTAATGTTTTGTTTTTATTTGTGAGGCACTTTGTGTTATTTTCTTTTTGCGTGAAAAGTGTTATATAAATAAAGTGTGATTTGATTTGATTTGATTTGATTTATGTACACATATAACGACAATAAATGATTCCTGAATCTTGACTCATGGATACACAATTTGTAAATGGTAACTCTGCACAGAGCTAACGTAGCTAGCTAGCTAACGACAGTCTCAATGAACTAAAGTTTAACTTGAAGTCGGTTAGTTTATGTTTCTGTGTTAACGTAGAGCCTAACGTAGAGCCTAGCATCGTAGCTAACGCCCACCTCCAGAAATGCAGCTGGAGCTGTGATTGGTCCTCGTTAGTGTTTAAATGTAACTACAGCTGTGATTGGTCCTCGTTAGTGTTTAAATGTAGCCAGAGCTGTGATTGGTCGTCTTGGTAGCAGCGTGTTTCCTCTTTCATGTTTCCAGCTGCTTCCCAATCTCTATTTTTTAATTGATGGTTTTGGATCAATAAAGAATCTGTCAGGTTAACGAAGGAGGTTTGGAGATACAGACATTTGTACGACTCGTGTTTGGGGAAATTTTGCCATTGTTGAAAGTGAAGCAGGAAAAAAGACACAGCGCCGCCTAGTGTTTGGGTGGAGTTGTTACAGAGCAAGACAGGCTGATCAGGTACAAGTGGAAATGACTCACACCTACGTAGGATACACTGTCTAAATCCTGCAGTACCTGAAAGAGCCTTTAGTTACACGTTGTCATGGCAACTGTCAGTTGTCATGACCTCACTTCCTGTTGTTATAGCGTTAAATAGCTTGAACATACATCAGCATAGCATCATATCAACTACATGAAATGTATGTAACCTGTATTTTACTGTATTAGTTTCCGCCCACTATCATGGAGGGGGTGGAGCTTTTATAGCCTATACTGCAGCTGGCCACCTGGGGGAGCTGTACTAGCTTTGGCTTCATGTTATGGCATCCGCTATTTATACTATTTATACTAAAGTCTGGCTGCAAATTCACAAGATGATGCTGCATATCCCTGAAATCCCAGTGAGTCAGAGAAATGATTTGAAACGTTTGTGTAAACGCACTCAGAAAAACAAAGGGATGAAAACGTGACATGACATTGGTCTGTGCATCAGGATGCAAGGATAGAAAATCACAAACCTGTGGCCACAGAGACGATTTAGATGTGTAATAAAACACAGACGAAGCTCCTGTCAGAGTCCGACTTGTGAATTTGTGACTATCCTCCCAGATTTTCATGATGCATATTAAACAGTGATGATCTCTGCTCACTCACCCACTTACTCCCTCTTGTGTTCTGTTGCTATTCCTGTAGAAGCGTCTCTGAGTCAAAAAGTCCTTCACCAGAAGCAGGAAAACACAGATTGAACGTCGATGCTCATGATCTGATGAAACCGCCGGTCCACTCAGCTCCCACTCCACTTCACCACAGAAGATCAGCTCCTCAGAACCCATTAAACCCTGCATCCAATCACTCACTGTCACATATAGATATTTATCTATGTTCCTCTCTGAAAAACAGACGTATTTTATCTGGTTAATGTAAATGAACCTCTGGCTGGTCTCGTAGTGGATCAGAGGATCTTCACAAGCAGTGAATTTTACCAACAAAAAAGCAAAAAACAACAAAAAAAAGCTTGTTTTCTAGGCACCAGTGGAAATAATGTGAGAACAACTGGAGCCAACAACATGTTTTCACCCTGAGGCCTCTCATCCTCAGAGACACACGGCTCCGACTTTATATTTATAAGACTGACAACAATATATTGAACGTTAGATGGTTACTTCATTTATTCGTTATTTTATGAATGCGTGTAATTTGATTATTTAATAAACTGGTAACAATGACACATTATTTTGTATGTACATCAAACATACATACAAAATTATAACATATTTGTCTTTTGTATATTATGTATTTTTTTATTTTCACAAACTGTAAAATCTTATTTAACTTATAAAAACTATTTAACACATTAGATAAACATTCATTAACATCTCTTTAAAAATAATTATTCTATATCTTCATATTTATTTACTCATGGGTTATTTTTTTCTTTATTCTTTATATTTTAAAATCTGACTATTATAATATTTATAGTCTCAAAATATCAAAACGTATTCTAAAAAATATATAAAATATTATTATGCAAAGTACAAATATTACTGAAATTGCAAACTACACTCACTTTTTTAATGTATATTTTTTTTACATATTTCTACATGTACCTATTTATTCGACAGTTTTATTTATTCACTGATTGTAATCATCTGTTGTTTTGTTTTATTTGTATATATTTATTGCAGTAAAAATAAAACATAACATATTATATGGAGTTATCTTCCTTTATTATTATATAATGTAATAACATTTAATTCAATCACACCATAACGAGATTTGAGAGCTCTCGCGGGACTTGGCGCGGCTATAAAACCGCTCCGCGGCCTCGGCTCAGCCTTTCTTTACCCCGGTAGCGGTGAAGGTGCAACAGTAATCGGTCGTCCCGAGCCCGGGTTCATCCGACACCCTCACCAACCAAGCTGAACTGAGCTCAACCTCTACGGCAGCATCATGCCTCCTAAGTTCGACCCCAACGAGACAAAGATTGGTACGTTGTCAGTGTGGAGCGGGTAAATAAAGCTGACGCTTGTTCAGAACCAACATGGAGTCGTTCTCCGCCGGTTGCCTCCGCTGCGCCTCGCGGCCTGTGAACGGCGACCAGAAAACGGTAAAGACGGGACCGAGGAGACTGATGAGAAGCCGTGTGTCTGTATTTAAGGGTTTCAGTGTTTTAAAATGTGTTAGGTTAAATGAGTAACATGAGCGACGTGAAGAAAAGTGAGTGTAGTGTCAGGCGGAGCTGACGGTTGTTTAGCGCCAACATGGAGTCGTTCTTTGCCTTCGCCTGTGAACTGCGACCGGAAAATGATAAAAATGGATCCGAGAACGCGGCGGAGATGGCGAATAAGAATGCGTCTGTTTCTGTGGTTTAAATGTTGAACTGAATTGACTTGTATTGGCGTCCAACGACTATGATGAGATGTGGAGTCAAAGTAGCTCCACGTGGGAGAGCGAGATAGCTCCCGATGCTAACGAGCTGGCGTTGGCTAATGTCACCAAATCTCGCGATATTATGTTACTTTTAATTATACTAAAATGACTCAATGGTTTATCAAAGTCACGCGTTTTCTGATTTTATTTATGGCCAAATAAAAATGAAGTGGAGATTAATTTTAAGTGATATATGAGTAGAGTTTTTAATTGTTCTCAGATGTGGAGAAAACACGTGATTCTGTGCGGCCACTTCATTAGGAACATGCTATAAATCCAGTTGCATGGAATGAAGTAATTATGACAGATTGGCTGTGGTTTCTTTTTGTAGAACTGCTGAATGACACCTGTTATAATTTGAGATGTCGGAGGACTAAGCTAAATAACAATTAATCCTCCACAATAATACGTTCATAGGAATCAGGTGAATCTTCATCTAGTTGCATCATGTTTAAAGTTGGTCTGTAAGTTCTTAAATGATTAAACTGAACATTTAACTGCTGTCAAACACTCAGTCACTTGACTCGATTGAACATGCAAATATTACTGGTTTAGTTACATCAGAGCCACAAAACCAGTCCCTTAATTTTATGAGTTGCTTGTTTAATTGTATTATCTCACTAGCAGCAGTGCAGGTCTGTGGTCACGTTATCATCTTTAGCGTTACCATAAATATTGGTCCTGAAGCCAGTCGGCGTTTAACGAGGACACGTTTTTATTATCAGCCTGGTCTCTGCAGCTCATACGGCCTCAGACCGTCTGGGTTCTGGTTCTGTTGGGTCTAGTCTGCAGATTCCTGAGGATGACTGTGTCTTAAACCAGGTCCTGGTCTTTCTTTCAGTGTACATGAGGTGCACAGGAGGAGAAGTCGGCGCCACCTCAGCCCTGGCCCCCAAGATCGGACCCCTGGGTCTGGTGAGTATCAGAACCGGTCCGGCTCCAGCCTCCCGCCACTACTCCGGTCTGACGGTGACTGAGTGTAATCCAGTGGAGGCTCAGATTGACCCGGCTTTAGGAAACAGGGTCGCTCAGACCAGTGGGCGACTCTGTGCCGATAAGACTGGAACACAAACCGAGGATTTAGACAAAGATCTGGACCCTGGTCTGAGCCGGTTCTGGTCCACTCATCTCTGATTCTCTTGTCTCCAGTCTCCCAAGAAAGTGGGTGACGACATCGCCAAGGCAACCGGAGACTGGAAGGGTCTGAGGATCACCGTGAAGCTGACCATCCAGAACAGGCAGGCAGCGGTAGGTACCCCAGGACCAGGACCAGAACCAGACCCGTTTTCACTGGACTAGTTCTACCTGGGACCTGGTCCTGTCATTAGATAATTAAACTCTACTTTAGAGTCTGACGGGGTTTAAATGTGTGAATGCTGCTGTGGTTCCAGATCGAGGTCGTCCCCTCGGCCTCCGCTCTGATCATCAAAGCTCTGAAGGAGCCGCCGCGTGACAGGAAGAAGGTCAAGAACAGTACGTGTCTCTGGCTTCTCTCTAAACTTTAATGTGAACGTTGGTGTCGGCTCCGTCTCATCTGTCGTCCTCTCACCTCCAGTCAAACACAGCGGCAGCGTCACCTTCGACGAGATCGTCGGCATCGCTCGTGTTATGAGGCCTCGCTCCATCGCCAGAGAACTCTCCGGTAAGACCCCGTTAGTCCCGTTAGTCCAGCCTCCCGCCACTACTCCGGTCTGACGGTGACTGAGTGTAATCCAGTGGAGGCTCAGATTGACCCGGCTTTAGGAAACAGGGTTGTTCAGACCAGTGGGCGACTCTGTGCCGATAAGACTGGAACACAAACCAACAGAACGTAGTTCAGCATCTAATCAGAAGCATAAGAGCTGCTGTGCCTGAGCAAATGTACAGTGACTCTAAACAGGAACTAAAGCATCATTTCCAGTAGAGAGCAGGTAAATGAACGGTTGGTTGACTTGAAGTTTATTTCTCACCAGGAACCGTGAAGGAGATTCTGGGAACCGCTCAGTCCGTCGGCTGCACCATCGATGGACGTCCTCCTCACGACGTCATCGACGACATCAACAGTGGAAAAGTGGAGTGTCCGTCTGAGTAAAGAGACGAATAAAACTGATCAACTCTCAGCCGCTTGTGTCTGATCTGTTTATTTTAATCCTCAGTGACTGAATCTGGCTCATTTAAAATGACAGAATGTCAGAGTTCTGGTGTTGGATCGTAGTCGGTAGAACCAGTGGACGTCATGACGGGTCCAGGTGTCAAACATGTGGACCATAAGAGTCTGACCTCTACTTTAAGATGTAAACTTCTACTTAGAACATAGTTACAGTCTCTCTGGTTTGAGCCTGATGGATATAAACAGAATTCTGTCCAGACTTGTCTTTCCAGTGATGTCATAAATGGGGCGTGGCTAACTGACTTCAAAATGGCAGCAGCCACACGTCGAAGGGTTTATTCATGGTTTATTGAGCGAGTTTGAAACTGGATTTTAGTCATGACACATATTTAGAATAGACCAGAGACTGGAGGATGGTTTAAAAACTAAGTTACCGTGAATAAGTCTGGGATAAAGACTGAAAAAAGGAAGATTACAATAAACTGATTTTCTTCTACAATATTAATTCAGGACTGGATTCCTCCTCCTGTTCATGATCCTCTTCCTCAGTGAAGATGTGTATATTAATATGAAGCCAAAGCTAGTAGAGCGCCCCCTGGTGGCTGCAGTATTGGTCATAAGCTCCACCCCCTCCATTGTTAGTGGGCGGGACTTGGGCCAAATGAAACACTAACATACACCAAATATTTTATAAGGAAGGTTCAGTCATTTTAGGTAGTTAATATGTTGATGAATGTTCAAGTGTCAATTGTTTGGATAAGTTTCGTTTTAGTTCGTTATTTGATGCTATGATGAAACAGGATGTGACATCATGGCGACCACCAGTTGCCATGCCAACCACTCTGTAAAGAGTTCCTGTGAAACCGTGAGTTGGAAAAATGATTTCTATAAAATGAGTTGTGTATAATCCAACATTTCCTTGTAGCTGGTGGTAGAGCAGAGTGTAGGATTAATTAAAGGAAAACAACAGTGATGCTCCTTCATATACTCATCTGGTCTCCATGGAAACAGCTCAAGAACCCTCAGCTCGCATTAAAACATCTGATCTGAACCCGGTTTGATTTTCATACAAAATTATTTATTGAAATGTTGTTTACACGTTCTACAAAAGTACAAACAAAAGGAGTTTTAGGGAATAACGGCCTCAGAGACCAGACTCTAGACTCTAGTCCAGTCTGAAGGGAACAGGTCTGGATCCTTTTAGTTCTGGTTCCGGTCTCAGATTGACCAGGAAGCATCAGCTCTGACTGGCTGCGTTCAGGATGATTGTTGCTTCAGAAGACGAGGCGATGCCTTCAGGGACCTCAGTTCTCCACCTCCTCCTCCTCAGCATCGTTCTCAGCTTGGTTCTCCTCCTCCATGCGCTGCTGCTCCTCCTGCTCCTCCTCCTCCTCCTCGTCCTCCTCTTCCTCCTCCTCCTCTCGGCTCTTGTCGTTCTCAGAGTCGACTTTCTTCTCTTTGTCTTTGCGTCTCTGCTCAGAAACTTCCTTCTTCCCCTTCTGGCCCTTTTTGTAAACTGTTGAACAGAAACGGATTTAAGCTGAAATCCTGAGAGAAAAAAAAACTCCTGCCAGCAAAGAGCTACGGTTAGCTGGGAGGCTAGGAGGTGCTACTGTTAGCTGGGAGGCTAGGAGGTGCTACTGTTAGATGGGAGGCTAGGAGGAGCTACTGTTAGATGGGAGGCTAGGAGGTGCTACTGTTAGATGGGAGGCTAGGAGGAGCTACTGTTAGATGGGAGGCTAGGAGGTGCTACTGTTAGCTGGGAGGCTAGGAGGTGCTACTGTTAGCTGGGAGGCTAGGAGGAGCTACTGTTAGATGGGAGGCTAGGAGGTGCTACTGTTAGCTGGGAGGCTAGGAGAGCTACTGTTAGCTGGGAGGCTAGGAGGTGCTACTGTTAGCTGGGAGGCTAGGAGGTGCTACTGTTAGCTGGGAGGCTAGGAGGAGCTACTGTTAGATGGGAGGCTAGGAGGTGCTACTGTTAGCTGGGAGGCTAGGAGGAGCTACTGTTAGATGGGAGGCTAGGAGGTGCTACTGTTAGCTGGGAGGCTAGGAGGTGCTACTGTTAGCTGGGAGGCTAGGAGGTGCTACTGTTAGCTGGGAGGCTAGGAGGAGCTACTGTTAGATGGGAGGCTAGGAAGTGCTACTGTTAGCTGGGAGGCTAGGAAGAGCTACTGTTAGCTGGGAGGCTAGGAGGAGCTACTATTAGCTGGGAGGCTAGGAAGCTAGGAGGAGCAGCTATGAGCTGGGGTCTCAGAAACAAGATGGCGTCCTCGTCCTCACCTTCCAGAGCTTCTCTGAGCGGCTCCAGGAAACGTTCGAACTCCATCTCCTCCATGGCGGCCAGCACGTCTCCAGCATTCAGCGTCTTCCTTTTGGCCTTCATGGCGAAGTTATTGGCGCTGACAACAAGAGAAACTTTAAAATATGACACTGACCGTCTAGAAGGACTGAATGTTCTCATTTAATGTTAATATTTATTTCCTTCTTACCAGGACGTTGCGTACAACACAAAGACGCTGGCCGCCTGGGAAATGGCTCTTCTTGCTTCTTTAGACACGTTCACGCCATCTGGGAGCTGTTAAAACCCAACGAGTAGTTTAGATTATTGTTTCTACAGCAGGAAGAATAAAAACACTCACTTCTTTAGACTTTCATAGGGCTCTCGTTGAGATACTCTGAAATTCTAAATTTTAACCTGAGTGTTTTTGTAGGACAGAAAACTGTCTCACATTTTAGAAACATTTTTTTAAATTTTCATGGAGAAAATCAAGATTGATGAATTTACCATATATGGTTCCTTGACCCTAAGTGGTAAACAAATGTAAACATGTATTTAACACATCAATCTGCATCAGAAGTAGGGGTGGGGTGAAACCTGAGCTTATTTTATGTTTATTAACATTTTATGAAATGAAAAATGCCAAATTAACTATTAACAGATGTTTTTTTGTTGTGCACTATTAAACATTTGACTTATGTCAGTGAATTACTGTGATTATGAGAAAATATTGAAAATGTTGATGGTCAAGCAACTTCTGATCTGCTCTACTGACCAGCTGACAAAATAATCTTACATACTAATAAATTAAGATCGATAGAGATTATTAAAATATAAATATACTGATCCCTTGGAATAAATAAAGTATTTATCTTCTTCGTAGCCTTACAATTTTCTATTTTTACTCAACCGAAGAAAAATGATTAGGAAACTTACGAATTGCCTGTCAAAGCTCATCGATGAATATGAACGATAACTGATTTTTAACCAGTTCCTGTCCAGGCACCATCTTTGTTTTGATTTAATCTCACAGCTAAACTTGAGAAGAAAACTTTTAATTATTAATTAATCACTCCACGGACAGAATATCTTTCAATGCCGATGTTTATAAGACTCACCGAACATTTCAGAACTACGTTGGGATTCAAATTAAATATCTTTTTGGTTCTTTTAACGAGAAAACGTTGTTAACTTCGCGAAAAATCCTACGCTTAGCTGTGTGGCTAATGCATGCTAAGCTACCGGAGCACTCACCGCCTCTTTGATGATGCGAGTGATGACCGCATTGGGAAGGTTCAGGTCTTCTGGCCTCTCCGCCATTTCCTCAGACCCGGTCCGGTTCCTCCGGTTCCGTTTATCCGCCGCCTGTCCGATAATCCCCGGGCTAATGCTAAGCTAACCGATTAGCTCCTTCTGACGGTGGTGTTAGCCTGAAGCTAACGGTGCAGCTAGCTCAGGTGTTGTAGTGTTCACGTGTCGCCGCAGGTTAAGAGGACCTAGATAAGCTTTGTCCGACAGATGATTTAAAAAAAAAATATTTATTTGATTAAACTTTAAACTCTTAACGAGTCACTCGTGTCCATCAGAGCCGTTTTGTTGTTTTGACGTTTTCCCGCGAAGCTTCCAATCACCACGAGCCATACTACGTCATCAATGACCCCTGACCGCGGTCGCTTGTATGACGTCATTTCCGTCCCAAGAAAAAAAATTAAATCGTGGAAA
Source organism: Mugil cephalus (assembly GCF_022458985.1). Classification (NCBI taxonomy): domain Eukaryota; kingdom Metazoa; phylum Chordata; class Actinopteri; order Mugiliformes; family Mugilidae; genus Mugil; species Mugil cephalus. Next base: position 31,002,059 of record NC_061772.1, on the reverse strand, counting down.
ACTATAAATGAAATTAATTGATAAATTATATAACGATTCAGTGTTTCTTCCGAATAATTAAATATGACATTTGTACTGTTTGTTGTAGTGTTGTTTAATTACCTAAAGATAATGTTTAATTATCAGTTCTTATGTTTTATTATCATAAATAATAACAACAACAATAATACTAATAATAATGTCCTTTGGAGTGTCCTTTGTCCATCAGGTGGAGGTGGACTGCTGAGTCTTTTCCTGATGAGCTGGCTCTCCTGTGTTGGGCCATGTGTTGGTCATGGCCCAACACATAATAATAGTAATAGTACTAAATTATTAAATAAAATACATTACGCAATTATCAAAGATACAGAGAGAAACAAAGGGGAGCCAATACAGGGAGATTAGTCAACCTGGCATAAATTAAAAATGGCTGCCATATTTTGTGAAAAGTCTGAACTCCTTTCTGCATCCAATAAGCTTCACAAAGCTTTATTTCACAAAGCTTCACATTTTAATTGGAAGAGGAGCATCAGATCTTCAGCTTATTGCATCCAGTTTAATACATTTCTTAGCAACTGTCAAAAGGATTTCTTTAGGTTTCTTAGAATATTTTGTCTCAAGACTGGAACTGGTGAACAGTTTTCAGGGTCCGTTGGAAATGTAACCCTGTGAATGTTAGAGTTTCACAAACCCTCTGACAAAACCTCTATAGTTTAGATCAAGCAATGTTCCTTCCTCCGTGCAACATCTCAAACAAAGAGGTGACATATTGGAGTTGTATTTATGTAATTTATGCTGTAATATACAACTGATGCAGGAAGTTGAATTGTACCTAGCATGTACCCAGCGCTCCCAGTGACTTCAGGCCAGTGGCATCAACATCCCATGTCATGAAGTCATTTGAGAGGCTGGTTTTCCTGCACCTGAGGGATCTGCTGTCTGCTCTCCTGGACCCCCTGCAGTTTGATTACCAGCAGCACATGTGTGGAGGACGCCATCATCTTCCTCACACACAAGACCCTGTCTCATATGAGAGTCACTTTCTTTGACTTCTCCAGTTCCTTCAACAGCATCCAGCCGTCCTCCTGAGAGACAAGCTACTGGACATCTAACTTAACCCTGACATCGCTGCCTGGATTTAGGACGACCTCACAGGACGGCTGCAGTATGTCAGGGTGGACGGCTGCAGGGGGACGGCTGCAGGGGGACGGCTGCAGGGGGACGGCTGCAGGGTGGACGGCTGCAGGGGGACGGCTGCAGGGTGGACGGCTGTAGGGTGGACGGCTGCAGGGGGACGGCTGCAGGGTGGACGGCTGCAGGGGGACGGCTGCAGGGGGACGGCTGCAGTATGTCAGGGTGGACGGCTGCAGGGGGACGGCTGCAGGGGGACGGCTGCAGTATGTCAGGGTGGACGACTGCAGGGGGACGGCTGCAGGGTGGACGGCTGCAGGGGGACGGCTGCAGGGTGGACGGCTGCAGGGGGACGGCTGCAGATCTGAGGTCCTGATGAGCAACACAGAGGTTTCCCAAGGAAACTGTCCTGGTCCTGTCTCCTTCACCCTCTACACCTCCGCTACAACCAGCCACCTCCAGAAGTTTTCCGATGACTCTTCCAAAGTCAGATGTATCAGTGATGACGAGGAGGACAGAGGACTGATCGACAGCTTGGAGGAACCAGAACCACCTACAACTCAACACCAGCGAGACTAAGGAGGTGGTGGAGGACCACAGCAGGAACCGGAGGAGGAACCGGAGGAGGAACCACAGGAGGAACCGGAGGAGTCCTGTCCCAGTCACCATCCAGGGTGAGGAAGTGGAGGTTGTGGACTCGTACAAGAACCTTGGGGTCCACATCAACAATAAACTGGACTGGTCACATGATACAGACGCCCCCTACAGGAGACGACAGAGCAGGACGATCTAAACAGGACTAAACGAACTGGGGAGGAAAGCTGCTCGGTGCTGGGACTGAACATGGAAACAGTGGCTGAAAGGAGGACGAAGGACAAAATCTGCAGCAGCTCTCACCTCACTGAGCCAGATGTAGACTATTTACAGTCACTTTACGCACAACTGTTGTCACTTTGTTTACTGTACTTTATGTTGCCTGTTGTGTTTGTCCTGTTTAATGTTGTTGTCTGCTCTGCTCTCTGTGTCCTACTTCCTTTCTTTCTTTGGTCACAGTTGTTTATATTCTTATGCTGCTGTAACATTTGAATTTCAATAAAGTCTTATCTTATCTTATCTTATCTTATCTTATCTTATCTTATCTTATCTTATCTTATCTTATCTTATCTAGTAGAGGTGATCTCCATCGATCCATATCTGGTCAACATAAGAGCTGTAAACACCTTGAGATAGTTCTAAATAATGGTTGTTGATCATGACACAGACTCTCAACTAGAGACATGGGAGGAAACTTCCTAATAGCTCTAATAAAGTCACATAACTGGAGATGACTAAATCTTTGTTTGTCAGACTGTACTTTCCTTTGAACGGTTTTAGAGACTGTTCCACCTGTCCAGGAAGGCAAAGGGAGGAGGAACGTGCTTCTACATCAAAAGGTTGGTGCACACTGACACTGTGACATCCTGCTTCAGTTTTTGTGAAGACATGTGTGCGCAGACCAAAACCTTCTGCACTTTTTTTCTGCCAACGACTCTATGTCTGTTTGTAAATTCCTGCAGACCATCACCAACTACAGGAGACCACCCCCCCAACCCTGTGGTGAGCCCCCGCCTGATCTCTTTTATTCCAGGTTTGAAAGTGCTTTCACAGCTTCCACTTCCTCCACCATCTCCATCACAGGAGGAATACCTGCACCCCAACAACTGGTGAGTGTCTGGTGTCGTCCCACCTGAAGGACATCACTGACCCCTGCTAGACCTCCTGCAGTTTGGCTATAGGGCAAACAGATCCGTGGGTGGTGCAATCCACATGGCTCTGCACTACATCCTGCACCACCTGGACTCTGCAGGGACCTACGCACGGGTTTTGTTTGTGGACTTCAGCTCAGCGTTCAACACCATCGTCCCTGAGCTTCTCCACCACAAGCTGTCCCCCCCCCCCTCCACCTGTCAGTGGATCACCTGCTTCCTGACTGACAGGAGGCAGCAGGTGAGACTGGGAAGTTTCACATCCAGCAGTGGCGCCCCCCAGGGGTGTGTTCTCTCCCCACTGCTCTTCTCCCTCTACATGAATCCCTGCACCTCTGGGGACACTTCTGTGAAGCTCCTGAAGTTTGCAGATGACACCACCGTCACTGGACTCATCCAGGACCAGGACCAGTCTTCATACAGAGGGGAAGTGGATCAGCTGGTTCTCTGGTTCAGTCAGAACCACCTGGAGCTAAACCTGCTCAGGACTGTGGACTTTAGGAGGAGACCCCCATCCACCCCTCCCCTTACTGTCCTAAACAGGACCGTCCCCACCGTGGACTCATCTTCTACTCTGCAATAATCCAGTCTGTCCTGCATCCATCACGGTCTGGTTTGGATCAGCCACCAGACAGGACAGGGACAGACTGCAGAGGACAATCAGGTCTGCAGAGACGATCATCGCCTCCACCTTCCCTCCATCCAGGACCTGCACCGGTCCAGGGTCAGGAAGCCCTTTACAATCTTATAAATAAATTCTTTAAAATAAATACAACTATTGTTAATTACATTCAGTCCGTTTTCATAAAGTTCTTTGGTGAAACTTTATTTGAATGTTGTCAAACCAAACAACACAGTAAATAATGACTGTTGTTTGAAAGCTGTTATGAGGCTGTTTGTTCAAAGGAAACTAAGTTTGTGAGCTGTGTTTAAAGGTTTAGTGAGAAGGGAAGATGGGAGACATGAACTCATGGACTGATTTAAAGTCCAGACTATACGTAGATCATCTTGTGCTGTGTGTAAATCCCTGTCTGTAAACGCTGCTGTGCAGTAAAGTGATGGTACAGACGTGTACAGACGGATATTAAAACCTGCCTGGGCCGACGTCCAGCTCGGTTCCAGTCGAGATGGGGAAGGTCAGGTTTTGTTGGGGGCTAAAGGTATTTCGGAGGTTTCCATGGTTTCCTCACTACAGCCCACACGCTGCAAACCACTGCAGGGTAAGAGTCAGCCATGAAACACCTACACCCACCGGGTCCAGGCCTCGCTGGCTGTTTCTGGGCAGAGCTCCAGGAAAACCACCTTCCCTCGGCCTCAGGGTCTCTAGCATTGTCTCATTTATCATCGGCCCATTTTCTCTACTGTAAATGATGTTCTACTTCCTGTTTATAGTCGACGTCCATTTAATTCATCTGTATGATATGTTCATAGCAGCTCAACCAGTCATCATGTATGTTCTGCTCACTCACCTGTACATTCATCTGTAAATATTGTCCATCTGCTATAAACCAACCTGTACCACACCTCTTATATTCCACTGTTTATGCTCCATGCTCTTCCTGCCGACTGAACTTCTGGCCCAAGATAAACTGGATTTAGTTGATCTGGACCTGAACAAAGTTGAATCTAATCTAACAACAGTTGTTACTTCTTTTCTGTTACAGATTCACAGGTCACAACACATCATTCATTTACTGTCCAGAATCTTAATTAATTAGTTTTAATTTACCGGTTTTCAGACAAACATTTCACTTCAGAACTTATTAATTGAAAATACACTTTATATATTTCACATTATGCAGATAGTTGCATGTGAGAGTTCTGGTTAGTGGTAGCGGTGAAAGAAACAGTTTTTCATTCTGTTTGTCTGTGATCTGCTACAGATGTATCAGATCATGGACAAACAGACTGAAAAGCGGTTTCTTTCCGAGAGCCATCACCACCCTGAACTCTGCATAATGTCAACTAGATAAGATGTTTTTTTTTTTTTTTTTTACCTGCAGCCTGTAGTAAAAAAACAAAACAAAACAAAACAAAAAAAAACAGTACTACAGTAAAAACGGTAATAAAGACACAAAGCGCACAAGGTCTAAAAAAAAATTAAAAAAAAAAAAATTATTAATTTCTTTCATTTCATTCTCATTGTTGTGTTTTGTTATTTTTATTTAATATTTACTTAATACTAACTAAATAAAAGTCCACGTACATAAACAATGACAAGAACAGGGAACAAGCTGCGACTGTTGTATTAAATAAATAAATAAATAAATAAATAAGTATTTTAGAATAAAAGTAAATAAATAAAAGTCAATAAACTTGTTGTATGTTATATCTCTTTGTGTATTGTGTGCAGATCGGTTCTAGTCCTGATTCTTGTCCAGGTCCAGATTCTGGTCTCGGTCCTGGTCCTGGTCCTGGTCTTGGTCCTGGTCTTGGTTCTGGTCCTGGTTCTGGTCCTGGTTCTGGTCCTGGTTCTCCGGGGACCGGGTCTTCCCTCCACCTCTGGATTCTTTAGGAAGCGTAAAGAGGTTTGTTTATGCAGCACTACTTTTGTGTACATCCGACAACTACTACCACGAACTACGAAAGCGATTTATTTGTTTATTTTACAATTTTTCGGAAAATTAGCTTCTACCGGTTTTCAAAAATCTACTTTTAAAGTTTCAGACTGAATCCCGAGGAGTTGTTTCCCGTTTCGGAGGAGAACGGCGGCGCATTCGTTGGGACTATTTTCTCTTGGATGGCGGTGGTGCGGCTTTCTCTCCCCCTCGCCTGTGCTAGGCCGCCATCTTGAATTTTAATGTTAATTTCTAAAAAAAAAAAATGTGTTTCCTGTGATATTTTCGTTTAGGGTTGTCGTGCCAAATTTGGATTAGTTTGAGGACCGCGGCTTTGTTTCGTGACTGTTGTGGAAAAATAACCTTTGTGAGTATATCCATGACTTGTTGTGTTTGTGTTGTGTCGACTCCGGGACATTTAACGCGTTGTTTAGCTTCTAGCCGTTATGATAAATAACACCACCCACACCGGGCTATTTGTTATTATCGTGCTCCGATGGCTACACCTGATCGCATCTGCGGGATTTGGAGCAAACAAATGAACTTTTAATTCGTTTGGGGACGTGAGATTTATCCCGATAAACATCAAACAAGCCAGGCTAGCGCTAGCTGGTAGGTAGCACGATTAGCTTCTAAACTGGTACATGTGTGTCGAATATCTCACATATTTATTCAATATTTCACGATGATCGAGTCAGCATTGGGTTGTGGAGTCGATTAACACGTAGCTGCATTGTGTTTTCTTTTTTGTATTAGCTGTGCTAGCTGACTGGGGAAGCTAACTTAGCACAATGCTAACGTGAAGTTTGGGCACAACCTGGAAAGTACGTTAATGTTAAAGGAGCTTTATTTTCGTTAAAAGTCACAGACACTCTTTTGGATTTATTATCTGGGTGTTCGTGACCTGGAGAAATACGTTAACGTTGGGAGTTAATGTTAAGGTGACCAGATTTCTCTGAAATGAAATCCGTGGACATTTACAGTTCGGACGTGACAAAAAGAAAGAATTAAATGTTATCAAGATGAAGTGAAGAAACGGGGACAATTGCGGTTGCATTTATTTTGACATATTTATTCATGTCCAAACATATTTAAACTGTCTGTAATGTCAATAGCAGTTCTACCGGCTACCGTAATAGCTGTGGTCTGTGCGCAACGTACTCACTAGCGCTTCCTATCCGGCTACCGTAATAGTTGTAGTCTTCGCGCAACATTTTTTTCCTCATTCATAAAACGCTAAGATCGGGGACATTTTTCGGGGACATCTTTAGCCGGGGGACAGGTCATCCAAAACGGAGACTGTCCCCAGAAATCGGGCACGTGTGGTCCCCCCAGTCAATGTGTTAGCAAGTGTTATAGTGTGAGTATTAAATGGCTCCTTCGTGTAACAGCATCGTCCCTGTGAGGCTCAGTCCGGCTCTTTGTGTTGGGGTGTGATTAACTCTGAATGTTTCTGGCTCTCGCTCGGTTCCTGGGTATTGTTACCGCACGATGCCGGCGTTTGCAGCCCCGTAGCTCCATGCTAACGGGAGGAGAGGAGCTAGTTGTTAGCAAACAATGCGCGCTGCCCCGGTGGCCGCTGTGGTCCTGCCTCGGCCTCCTCAGGTGTCGGTGTGGCCTTTAAATTCCCCGTTTCCTCCTGTGTGTTTATTGTGGCTAACCTTAGCTCCACGTTTCAAACATGAAACAGGTTGTAGTTCTTAGAATTAATGCACATGTTAGCACTTCAACTCCGGCAGTCTGGACAAAACAAACAAACACTTCAACAAGTTCTTTAAAACCAACTGATGCAATGAGGAGCTTCTCATTTCTTTAACAACCATGTGGAAAGACACATCCTGTGGTGGAGGAGGAGATGTTAGTCTGGTGGAGAAGATGTTAGTCTGGTGGAGGAGATGTTAGTCTGGTGGAGGAGATGTTAGTCTGGTGGAGGAGAAGATGTTAGTCTGGTGGAGGAGATGTTAGTCTGGTGGAGGAGGAGGTGTTAGTCTGGTGGAGGAGATGTTAGTCTGGTGGAGGAGATGTTAGTCTGGTGGAGGAGAAGATGTTAGTCTGGTGGAGGAGATGTTAGTCTGGTGGAGGAGGAGGTGTTAGTCTGGTGGAGGAGATGTTAGTCTGGTGGAGGAGATGTTAGTCTGGTGGAGGAGATGTTAGTCTGGTGGAGGAGATGTTAGTCTGGTGGAGGAGAAGATGTTAGTCTGGTGGAGGAGAAGATGTTAGTCTGGTGGAGGAGATGTTAGTCTGGTGGAGGAGATGTTAGTCTGTGGAGGAGAGATGTTAGTCTGGTGGAGGAGATGTTAGTCTGGTGGAGAAGGGTCAAATCATTGGCTGCATCAAGCAGAGAAAACATCTAGAAACTACTAAAACTGGCTTAAGACCCTTATTAAAAGCTGTAAGGACAGTGGAGAACCACGGTCTTCCAGGAAGAAATAAATCCTGATTGAGGGTGATGGGAGGACACTGAAATGTTTGGTGAAGTCCAGATTGACCCTGTTCCACTGTGTTGGGGAATCAGGGTAAGAAGAGATGCAGCCTAACCAAATATTATTATTATTATTGTTATTATTATTATTACCGTGTTTTGACCAAGCAGTGTATTTATATGTGTTGTTGATGCACTGTTGACAGTAAGCCACTGTCATATTCGGGGTTACCACCGAGTGGCGCTGTAGGATCATTTTAAACTGTCACACTTTGAGCCTGTTGTAGATTAGATTACAATCAATTTAACTTTCATTACGCATGTTCAGGTACAGAGCGAAGAAATTCAGTTTAGCATCTAACCTGAAGTGCAGGTAGTGCAGGTTTGCATGTAGAATAAAAAGTGTGACACACTGTGATACACTATGATATATGTTTTCATGGATGACAATGAGCAACATGTACACAATGAAAAAAGTCAGAATAAAAAGTCATCTTCTCTAATATGTGGATGAAGCTTCGTCAGCTTTGACTCCATTGATCCAATAAGAAGCTTCTCCAGTGTCTCCAGATTTATTTCCTCCAGTGTTTTTAGTTCAGATCTTGTGTTGATGATGTCAGACTCTGAGTCTCCAGCTCGTCCCAAACCTTCTCTCTGGGTTCAGGTCTGGACTCTGATCTGGTCTCATGCTCCCTGAACCTCTTTCTCTATCTGAGCCCCATGAATCCTGGTGCTGCCAGTGATTTGACGCCTCCCAAACAGACTAACATCTTCTCAAACCACCGTGGGATGTGTCTTTCAGTAGATGGGAAGACGCTTTATGTTGATTGATCTCTTGATTCATGGACGTTGCTGTGAAGAACAAGCTGAAACAAAGAAATCTGGGTTCTTAAAGACGGTTCATGTGATTAGAATTAAGTCAAGATGTCTTTGTTCGGATAATTCATCTGCTATCGAGTCAAAGTCCACTTTATTGTCAAATCTGACATGCGCAGCACATTCACACGACTGATTTCTCCTTCCTCAAAGGTCTATGGTGCAGCAACTTAAACATAAAATGTACGAATATGAGATTAAAAGAAGAAGAAGAAATGTATCTAAAATGTATATAAACACAAAAGCAAAGAAAAACTAGGCCCATGACAGATGGACACAAAGTGACACTGCAAACTGATTTATAGACTGTTTCATCGTGTTATTTTTAAAGGAAGGAGGCAATGAAAGAATGTGGAAAGGAAGGAATAGAGGAAAAAATGAAAGTGGATGAAGGGAAGAAGGGAGGAAGGTGGAAGAAGGGAGGGAGGAAGGTGGAAAAGGGATAAAGGAAAGGAAGGAAGGAAAGGAGGAAAAGAAAGAAGGAAGGAATGAAGGAAGGTTGAAGAAGGAAGCAGGAAAGTAATAAGGTTTGTGTCTGACCCCGTTAAGCCCCGCCCACATGACCTAATTGGAGCAGAATCTCCTTTTAACGAAGTGCGACCAGGTAAAAAGGCCACGTACTAACGCTGGTGCTCTGCCTCCAGGTTTCAAACTACAGATCCCAGTCTTCCCCACTCAAGAGCGTTTCCTCACCTCGGAGACTAAATGCAACGGGACCAGGGGGCTTGTGGGAATGAAGTGGCTGGGCGAATCCAAGAACATGGTATTAAATGGCAGACGACACGGCAACAAGTTGACCAGCGAGCAGCAGCATCCGCAGAGGACGTCGCTGCGCCACAACAAGAGCCACGTCAGGAACCACGCCAGGAACCGGAGATGTAGCCGCAGTGAGTCCGGTTCTAACTTTCAGTCTGGGTTTGGTTCTAGTGTTTGGTTCTAACGTTTAGTCTGGGTTTGGTTCTAACGTTCAGTCTGGGTTTGGTTCTAACCTTCAGTCTGGGTTTGGTTCTAACGATCAGTCTGTGTTTGGTTCTAACGATCAGTCTGTGTTTGGTTCTAACCTTCAGTCTGGGTTTGGTTCTAACGATCAGTCTGGGTTTGGTTCTAACGATCAGTCTGGGTTTGGTTCTATTCAGTCGGTTTGTTCTAAGTTCAGCTGTGTTTGGTTCTAACTAGTTGGTTCTAATTTCAGCCTGGTTTGGTTCTAACGATCAGTCTGTGTTTGGTTCTAATTACTGTGTTTGTTCGATCTTAGTCTTGTTTGGTTCTAATGTTCAGTCTGGGTTTGGTTCTAACCTTCAGTCTGGGTTTGGTTCTGACGTTTAGTCTATGTTTGGTTCTAACGTTCAGTCTGTGTTTGGTTCTAACGTTCAGTCTGTGTTTGGTTCTAATGTTTAGTCTGTGTTTGGTTCTGACGTTTAGTCTGTGTTTGGTTCTAATGTTCAGTCTGTGTTTGGTTCTAATGTTCAGTCGATGTTTGGTTCTAACCTTCAGTCTGTGTTTGGTTGTTTGGTTCTAACGTTCGGCCTGCGTTTGGTTCTAATGTTCGGCCTGTGTTTTGTTGTGTTTGGTTCTAACGTTCGGCCTGTGCTTGGTTCTAACGTTCAGTCTGTGTTTGGTTCTAATATTCAGCCTGTGTTTGGTTCTAATGTTCAGCCTGTGTTTGGTTCTAACGTTCGGCCTGTGTTTGGTTCTAACGTTCTGCCTGTGTTCGGCCTGTGTTTGGTTCTAACGTTCAGCCTGTGTTTGGTTCTAACGTTCAGCCTGTGTTTGGTTCTAACGTTCCGCCTGTGTTTGGTTCTAACGTTCCGCCTGTGTTTGGTTCTAACGTTCAGCCTGTGTTTTTGGTTCTAACGTTTGGCCTGTGTTTGGTTCTAGCGTTCGGCCTGTGCTTGGTTCTAACCTTCAGTCTGTGTTTGGTTGTTTGGTTCTAACGTTCAGCCTGTGTTTGGTTCTACGTTGCCTGTGCTTGTTCTAACGTTCGCCTGTGTTTGGTTATGTTCAGTGTGTTTGGTTCTAACGATCAGTCTGTGTTTGGTTCTAACGTTCTGTTCCTGTCGTTCTCGCGGCCTGTTGGGTTCTACGTTCAGCCTGTGTTTGGTTCTAACGTTCAGCCTGTGTTTGGTTCTAACGTTCCGCCTGTGTTTGGTTGTGTTTGGTTTTAATGTTCAGCCTGTGTGTTTGGTTCTAGCGTTTGGCCTGTGTTTGGTTCTAGCGTTCGGCCTGTGCTTGGTTCTAACGTTCGGCCTGTGTTTGGTTGTGTTTGGTTCTAACGTTCGGCCTGTGTTTGGTTCTAACGTTCTGCCTGTGCTTGGTTCTAACGTTCAGCCTGTGTTTGGTTCTAACGTTCGGCCTGTGCTTGGTTCTAACGTTCGGCCTGTGTTTGGTTCTAACGTTCTGCCTGTGCTTGGTTCTAACATTCGGCCTGTGCTTGGTTCTAACGTTCCGCCTGTGTTTGGTTGTGTTTGGTTCTGATGTTCAGCCTGTGTTTGGTTCTGATGTTCAGCCTGTGTTTGGTTCTAACGTTCAGCCTGTGTTTTTGGTTCTAACGTTTGGCCTGTGTTTGGTTCTAGCGTTCGGCCTGTGCTTGGTTCTAACGTTCGGCCTGTGTTTGGTTGTGTTTGGTTCTAACGTTCCGCTTGTGTTTGGTTGTGTTTGGTTCTAACGTTCGGCCTGTGTTTGGTTCTAACGTTCGGCCTGTGCTTGGTTCTAAAGTTCGGCCTGTGTTTGGTTGTGTTTGGTTCTAACGTTCTGTGGTTGGTTCTACGTTTGCCTGTGTTTGGTTCTGATGTGCAGCCTGTGCTTGGTTCTAACGTTCGGCCTGTGTTTGGTTGTGTTTGGTTCTAACGTTCGGCCTGTGCTTGGTTCTAACGTTCGGCCTGTGCTTGGTTCTAACGTTCGGCCTGTGTTTGGTTGTGTTTGGTTCTAACGTTCAGCCAGTGCTTGGTTCTGCCAGGGTTTAATGTTCAGCCTGTGTTTGGTTCTAACGTTCCGCCTGTGTTTGGTTGTGTTTGGTTCTAACGTTCCGCCTGTGCTTGGTTCTAACGTTCCGCCTGTGCTTGGTTCTAACGTTCGGCCTGTGTTTGGTTCTAACGTTCGGCCTGTGCTTGGTTCTAACGTTCGGCCTGTGTTTGGTTGTGTTTGGTTCTAACGTTCCGCCTGTGTTTGGTTCTAACGTTCCGCCTGTGTTTGGTTCTAACGTTCCGCCTGTGTTTGGTTCTAACGTTCTGCCTGTGCTTGGTTCTAACGTTCGGCCTGTGCTTGGTTCTAACGTTCGGCCTGTGTTTGGTTGTGTTTGGTTCTAACGTTCAGCCAGTGCTTGGTTCTGCCAGGGTTTAATGTTCGGCCTGTGTTTGGTTCTGATGTTCGGCCTGTGTTTGGTTCTAACGTTCGGCCTGTGTTTGGTTCTAACGTTCCGCCTGTGTTTTTGGTTCTAACGTTCAGCCTGTGTTTTTGGTTCTAACGTTCCGCCTGTGTTTGGTTGTGCTTGGTTCTAACGTTCCGCCTGTGCTTGGTTCTGCCAGGGTTTAATGCCACCCTGGAGGCTGAGAGACGATACGTTCCCTCCTCGGGAATGACGGCCAAGGAGCTTTGTGAGAACGATGACCTGACCACCAGCCTCATCCTGGACCCGTACCTGGGCTTCCAGACTCACAAGATGAACACCAGGTAGAACAGGAAGGGAACACGTGAACAGAGGGAAAGTGGGCCTGGACCCCATGTTGTATCTGAGCGTAACACGTTCTCCCGACAGGTTTCGACCAATCAAAGGACGGCAGGAGGAGCTGAAGGACGTCATCGAGCGCTTCAAGAAACACGACAACTTGGAGAAGGCGTTCAGAGCGCTGACGTCCGGAGACTGGTCCCGAAACCTGTTTCTCCACAAGACCAAAGCTCAGGAGAAACTCTTCAAGCAGCATGTGAGCCCAGATCCACCCGCTGCCATGACGACCAGGCGTCCAATCAGAGCCTGACCCTCTGCTTTTATCCTACAGGTGTTTGTTTACCTGCGGATGTTTGCCACCGACAGCGGCTTCGAGATTCTTCCCTGTAACCGTTACTCATCAGAGCAGAACGGGGCCAAGATCGTGGCGACGAAGGAGTGGTGAGAAATCAATCAGCTTTATTTATGTCGGCGGCCATCTTTGATTTGGTCTTCATCTTCACAGGAAAATACTTCTTAGTCTTAGTCACATTATAGTCGATTTAAAGAAAAGAAGTAAAACACAACCTTTTATTAGTTCAGCTGCTACTGAAGCACTTACATGAAGATGAGACTTCAGAACTATAAAGTACTAGTAGAAGCATAAATGATGTTTTCATTGTCCAACTCTGAGTCAGATGATGTTTTGGTGATATTCTCCAGGAAGAGGAACGATAAGATCGAGTACCTGGTTGGATGCATCGCTGAGCTCTCGGAGAGTGAGGAGAACATGCTGCTCCGACACGGAGAGAACGACTTCAGCGTCATGTACTCGACCCGGAAGAACTGCGCTCAGCTGTGGCTGGGCCCGGCCGCCTTCATCAATCACGGTATTAATCCGTCTCGTTAAACACCAATCAGCATGTGGAACATCTATGATGCAAATTCAATATTTGTTCTTTCCTCTCTCTCTCTTTTTTTTTTTTTTTTTTTAGATTGTCGACCGAACTGCAAGGTGGGACGGAGTTTTAAAGATGTTCTGGGATGGGTTTGATTCTTTTAAACGTGGCTGATGTCCTGATAATAACTACTTTTATTCATGTGTGGGTTCAGTTCGTGTCGACGGGACGGGACACGGCCTGTGTGAAGGTTCTGAGGGACATCGAACCCGGGGAGGAGATCTCCTGTTACTACGGAGACGGGTTCTTTGGGGAAAACAATGAATATTGTGAATGTTACACGTGTGAAAGGTAACGAGATACAACACATAACACATTTTATTCATAGAAGACGCAACGAACATGAGATAAAACGATAAAAGATTTGGTTAAAGGACAAACAGAGTCCACAGAGACTTGCTGCTTCTTCATTTCCCCTAAAAATGAGCAAAACCTAAATATCTGAATAGAAAAAAGTGGTAACAGAAACATCACTAAAACACATTGATGTTCTCATGAGGTTTTTCAGACATGTCGTAATAGAAGTGTATCACAAAAGTGCAGTGGAAACAGTTTCCATTGCATTTCACTAGTTCATCTGAAGTTCATCCTCAACGTGATGAGAATTATGGGATATCGAGACTTTACCAGAGTTACAGCTCATTCACAAACACCTTTCAATGGAAACACGGACAAAGACCAACTGGAAGCGAATTGGGACCAAAATTTAAATTCAAATACATTCACAGAAAAGTTTTTTCATTTTCAGAATGTGGCTTCATTATTTGACTCATTAACACAATTAAGCCACATTCTGCAAATGAAAAAGCATTCCTGGTTCCTGGTCTCATCTCTGGTTCCTGGTCTCAAATCTGGTTCCTGGTTCCTGGTCTCATATCTGGTTCCTGGTCCTTAAACTAATGTAAACATGTATTTGTCACATTAGAAACATCAGGACACTTGTTCTTCTTCATGGTTCCTGATAAACCAGGTCAGAGGGGGACCTTGTAGACCACATTAGACCCTGATTAGACCTGAGGATGTTTCCTTTTCTCTGATTGGCTCAATGAAACCACATGACACTAAACCAAATCATCTGCTCAGTTAAAGAAAAGCAAGCTGTTGTTTTTCTGACGTTAAGATGAATGTTTTTTCTTCTGTTGCAGACGAGGTACCGGAGCCTTTAAGTCCAAAGCCGGGCTGCCGGTGGAGGTGCCGGTGATCAACAGCAAGTACGGGTTGAGGGAGACGGACAAACGTCTCAATCGGCTGAAGAAGCTCGGAGAAGGAAACCGGAGCTCGGACAGTCACTCGGTCGGCTCCCACACAGACGTAGACTCTCAGGAAATGCCAAAAACACATCAGTGTAAGAGTCCGAGTCCACCCACTCAGGGAGGTCCTGATCCGGTTACTAGAACCAGTACCCACCCGGCACAGAGTCCACCCACTCAGGGAGGTCCTGATCCGGTTACTAGAACCAGTACCCACCCGGCACCGAGTCCACTTCCGATCTTAAATGGCCCAAAGCTCCTTCCCTGTACAGCACAACGTCTCCTGGAATAACTGGTTCAGTCCAATAAATATAATATCAGTGTTCATCTAGTGCTCCTGCTCCTCCTGCTCCTTCTGCTCCTTCTGCTCCTCCTGGTCCTCCTTCTTCTGGTTTGCCTTATTCTTTTCCTCCTTCTGGTTCTCCTCCTTCTGGTTCTCCTCCTTCTGGTTCTCCTTATTCTTCTCCTCCTTCTGGTTCTCCTTCTTCTCCTCCTCCTCCTCCTTCTGGTCCTTCTCCTCCTCCTTCTGGTTCTCCTTATTCTTTTCCTCCTTCTGGTTCTCCTTCTTCTCCTCCTCCTTCTTCTCCTCCTCCTTCTGGTTCCCCTCCTTCTGGTTCTCCTTATTCTTCTCCTCCGTCTTCTTCTCCTCCTTCTGGTTCTCCTCCTTCTCCTCCTCCTGGTTCATTCCTGGGAGTTCAGCTCTTTGTTTTTTAGCAGTTTTCCCAGTGAAGTGTTGCTGTTACAGGGACATAGTTTGGTTTGTACCTAATATAATATATGATATATATATAATATAGGTCTATAAGACCAGACGTGTCCAGGTGCTGATCAGGACGTCCCTCCTTCTTCTTCTTCTTGTTTCAGCTCCAGCTTTAATGGTTCCTCTCGTTTTAACCCTTTTCTGTTTTCCCTCCAGCTGCCAGAAAAAGATCATCGTCGTCGTCGTCTTCTGGCCTGAAGTATAAAAACAGGACTCAAACCAGACAGACTTTGTCCAGAGCCCTTTCTACCTCATGTTCCAAACAAGGTCGCGTAAACAATAACAGGGTACCAAAGAGACTGAAATCCCAATCCAAGCCTTCACTCAGTAAAGTCCAGTTGCGCAGTCGGAGGAGGGCGGTGGTGGAGTCCAAGGCGTCGGCCAAAGGGGAGACGTGTCAGCTGGGCCTCAGGGACTCCAAGGTGTCGCTGTGCAAAGGCGTCACGGTGAAGAAGGAGAAGGACGGGGCGGAGTCGGTGCAGCCGCCTCCTCCGGGCCAGCGGGGGTGTCTGACCCGGCACGCCGCCAAGGAGAACGGGAACCTGGCGGCGTCTCAGAGCGGCGAGGGCCAGTGCTCCACGTACAGAACTCGCAGGTCCACAAGGACGCTGGTCAAAACGCAGGAAACGCCCGGCGGCGTTAAGCTGGAGCCCAGCGCCATGGACGGCCTGAGCCCCGTCCCCGGGGGGGTGGTGATTAAGACGGAGCCGGCGGACATGGAGGAGTACCTCCACCACGGGGTGGGCCTGGAGCCGCCGCCGCCGCTGGACGCCGGCTACGGCCGCAGGAGCTCCCGGACCCGGCGGAAACGGCCGGCGCGGCTCAGGACCGAGCGGACGATTAAGTGCGAGGACTCGTGCGGCGAGTCGTTCGGACACGCCCCCAGCTTCTCGGACTGCGGCAACGTGCTGCTGAGCTTCGCCGACGGGCACCGGGACTATAACGGCGTCGCCAACGGCAGCAAGGCCCTGCGCCGGGACAAGGCCAAGAACGTGTGCCGGTCGCAGGACAAGGGCAAGAAGAAGCGGCGCATCACCAGATATGACGCTCAGCTGATCCTGGAGAACAACACGGGCATCCCCAAACTGACGCTCCGCCGGCGGAGGGACAGCAGCAGCAGCAAAACCAACGACCCCCACGACCCCGTCGGCTCCTCCCACCTCCCCCCCGCCGCCTCCGCCGTCAACCCCGCCTCCTCCAGCAAAATCAGCATCAAGTTCAGCAAGGACCACGACAAGGACAAGGGCAGCTCCTACATCGCCAAGCTCAACAACGGCTTCGCCCCCGTCGTCCACGGCAACGCCACCAAGCTGAAGATCCAGCTGAAGAGGGAGGACGACGCCCGCAGGACGTCCCAGAACAACCAGGTGTCCTACAACGGGGACATGGGACCGAGTCTGGACGCCCGGAACGGCGGACACCGGAGCCAGAAGGTGGCGGCGGACCCGTCGTCCGACGAGGACGAGGACGAGGACGGGGACGAGGACGAGGACGAGGAGGACGACTACTTCGACAATGACTTTGAGGACGACTTCATTCCACTTCCTCCGGCGAAGAGGTTGCGACTCATCGTGGGTAAAGACTCGATAGACATCGATATCTCCTCCAGGAGGAGAGAGGATCAGTCTCTGAGGCTCAATGCATAAGCTGTGGACCTTCCCCTGTAAATAAACACCACCCACTAATCAGCTGTTGTGTTGATGTAAAAGAAGTTAATTTAAAACAAGAGAAACTAAGAATCTGAATGAACGATACTAGAGGGACGAGAGGCGTCGGCCTGAAACAAAGCGTCGGCCGTTTGTTTCAGGCTGAACTCTTCCTTTGGGTGAATGCACTTGTTCTCTGGATGATGGACATGGATATTGTAGAAAGTGTACAGTTCTGTCCCCTCTGTCTCACAGGCAGGTTTTTATCCAACCTTTCTTTTTTGTCTTGTATGTTTTTGTGTGAGTTGGGTCTGGAGGCAGCAGCGTCGGTCGGTCGGTCGGTCGGTGCCATGTTCTCATTACGGCAGCAGCTTCACCTCCTGAATCATTAATCATGTACACAAACCTCATTTTAAAGGTTTTTTTATTTTTTACAGAAGAAGAGAAAACGTTTGGGGTGATGATGAATAGATTGACAGCTCCTCCGTTTACTTTCAGTTCAATGTTCAATTTTATGAACGTCCGTAATTAACACATGAGATTATGACATTTACAACCTGAAAAGGTTTTTTAAAAATCAATCAACTCACTTCACTTCAATTCTGATTTTTTTTTTTTCTCTGAATTTGGAACAAAAGTCAGAAAACTTGAGAAAACATTTGTAGAAATGTCCTGACTTCACTAAAAGAGGCGTCACAGGATGAGTCTCTGCCTTTTTATTTATTTATTCCTTCTGAGTTCAACTTCAGTAAAAATGAAATGATTTGAACACGTGTCTGTTTTATATCATCTGAAAATGTTTAAAATGTCCTGAGTTCTCTAAAGAAACACGGATCAGTTCTTCAGGACCAAGAGAAACATTAAGAACCTGGAAATGTTTGTGAAATCGTCCTGAATTCACTTCAAATCTAATCAAAGTTAATGAACACGTGTGTGGAAGAGGAATAAACCTGGTGGGTTAGATTTTAAAGGACATTTATTGTTATTTTTGGTCATAAACCAGTGAGAAATTTAGCTGCAGTGAGTTTCTTTTCTGAAGCGTTTCCACCTTTGGTGAAACCTCTGGCAGAATAAAAGCACAGCGTTGAGTTCTCCGGTGAAAACATGGCACACGAGGAGGTCGCAGGTTCAGCGGCTGCTCGGCTCATTGCAGATGTGATGTACAGAGACCGGCTCCGTCGTTTCTCATCAGGTTTCTGGACTGAAGGGACGAGGGAGGAAGCTCCTTCTGTAGAATCATGTACTCTCCTTCTCCTTCTCCTTCTTCTTCTGTGGTGCTATTTTTCTTTCCTCCCGTCTCGTTGATTTTCTCCGTGTACCACGTCCGTGTGGAGGCAGCATTAACGTCACTCGTTTTCATTTGGTTTCTCCAGGAGCACATAAACTTTCCGACAGCGTTAGGTGCCTTAAAGAGCGTCCGGACACGTTTAGACCAAACTCCACCGCCTGCTCCTGCTCGGCCCTCAGTCCTGTGCGTTGTTTTAGTGGCGTGGAAGCAACAGACCAAGGGATCAACAGAGACTCCACGTTAGCGCCTCTTTTCTTGTGTTTTAGCACTGTTCACATCACCAGCAGCCCGGCCTCCACCCCGGCCTCCACCCCCTCGCTGTAAACTCTTCCAGGTGTAGCGTCTGTGTGCTCTTTGTCCCGTAGACGGCCGTCACGATTTCCAGTTGATTCAAAAAGAGAAAAAACAAAAAACACAAATGTGAATAGTTTGCGGACGTGTTAGCGTGTTGCGTGGGTAGCGGGGAAACATGTAAAGAGAATTAAAAGTGGGCAGTGCATATATTGTCCAATATGTAAATCATGTGAACACATCTTGTACTTATTTAACAGTTTTGAATACTTGAAGACTATATAAAGTTTCTTTGTGACTCTTCTGGAGCTTCGTTTCAGTTCCTTCTTTTCTAAAAGCCGTTCTCTGAAATGTTTGAAAATGTGGATCATTTTTCAGGAGGTGTCGTGATAAATGTAGTGAAGTTTCCAGGAGGAAGCTCTTCGTCTTCTTCTTAACCAGACGAGTCATCAACAAGCTCAGAAGAAGATGGTCACCAGGACAAACATACCCCCAACAATCAGCCTGAACATTATGACCGCCCTGGAAGCCCTGCATGACTGTTAGACCAGACCAGACCAGACGGGCGGCGGAAACCGTGCAAATCTAAATAATTCTTATTTGTCAAGGCTATAAGGACGAAACTAAGTCAATAAATGGTATCCCCATGTGTGTGGAGAAAACTTCATATAAACCTGTACAGAGATTTACACATAAATTTATGAAATAATTATTTTTTTTATATAATTAAGATTTGAACTTCAAAATTAACTTTCTATAAATATAAACAATAAGTAAAACGAAGTGAATAAATATGTTAAGATGTTTACATTTCTAATAAAATCCACTTTTATTTTTTTGTAAAATAATAACGGTGTTAATGAATGAATCATTTATTTTCTGTGTGTTTTGGTAACGCGTCTGTTTCTGTTTGTTTAAATGCAGCTGGAGTTTGACCTTTGACCGCGGACTCATCAGCCAATCAGGAGCGTCCGTCACTCAGCCGCGTCCAATCAGATTCCGCGCTGCACTATTTGAAAGCAGCTTAGTCTCCGGGTTGTTTGTAACTTGTTCGTAGCTTCGTCGGTAACTTGGTGCTCAAACAAACCTTTACGCGTTTATCTCGTTGCTGTCGACCTTTAAAATGTCGTCTGTGGAAGTTCGCGCCGCGGTGAGTCACAAACTTTATTTATTTTAAGCTGTTTATTGGAGCGGCTGCTGTTAGCTCCGTGGTTAGCCAGCATGCTAACTTCATTATATCATCATCTCCGCCGCCTTTCACGTTTGTGTCATCTCTATTTTGCTTTTTATTCTTATTTCATTTTACCAGCAGCTTCCTGTCGGCGAGAACCCGCTGAAGAAGAGTAAAAACACCGCAGCGGGGCCGAGGAGAGCGGCTCTGGGGGAGATCAGCAACTTCCACCAGGCTAACGCCAAGGTACCAAGATGGAGGCGCTTCGTTAGCTTCATTAGCTTCATTAAAGCTCATTTCCTTAAAATGGCGGCGGCCCTGAGCTCAAAGCCTGAACCCAGCTGAGGGTTAACTGTTTGTTTCTTTCCTTCCTTCCCTCAGTCGCTCCTTTCCTTCCTTACCTGCTTCTTTCCTTTCCTTCCTTACCTGCTTCTTTCCTTTCCTTCCTTACCTGCTTCTTTCCTTTCCTTCCTTACCTGCTTCTTTCCTTTCCTTCCTTCCTTCCCTGCTCCTTTCCTTCCTTCCCTGTTTCCTTCCTTCCATCATTCTTGTCCTTTCCCTCCTTCCACCCTAGAGGTTTCCCTGCTGTTTATTTTATTAAAGCCATGTTTATCTTAGTGCCTCCTCCTCCACATGGTGGCGCTCCTGAGCTGACTCTGTCTTATTCTCTCCTTCCTCAGAGACCTGGACCGACCAAAGCTGCTGCTCCGGTCAAACCGTCCTGTGTCTCCAGGTCCAAACCAGCCGTGATGCCGGCTCCAGCTCCTGTGGTCCAGGTCCCGGTCCCGGTCCAAGTCCGGGCTCCGGCTCCGGAGGCCGACGTGTCCATGAAGGAGGAGCAGGAGCAGGAGGAGGAGGAGGAGGAGCTGTGCCAGGCTTTCTCCGAGGCGCTGCTCACTGTGGAGGACGTGGACGAGCAGGACGCTGACCTCCCTCAGCTCTGCTCCCAATACGTCAAAGACATATACAGCTACCTGCACGTCCTGGAGGTGACACGCACAGACACGCACACAGACACAAGACACACACAGAGACACACACACACAGAGACGCTTGAGTTTGTGAAACTGTGACAAAGAAATTTGGGATAAATGTGTGACCACGGCTCTCGCTCCGCTCCCCGCCCCTCTCTCTCTCCTCATCCTGCACCCCCCCACCCCCTCCTCCTCCTCTCCTCCGCCCTCACTCAGGTCCACACCACCGGCCTCCTGCAGTGGACACTTCAAAGAACTCTTCTGGGACTCTGTCCATGTCCTCCATCCACGCTGCTGCTCGTCCTCCTTCTCCTCCTGCTCCTCTCTCCTCTCCTCTCCTCTCTCTCTCCCCCCCCCCCCCCTCCCTCCTCCTCCTCCTCCTGCTCCTCCTCAGGTGCAGCAGGCCGTCCGGCCCGACTACATGCAGGGCTACGAGATCAATGAGCGGATGCGAGCTCTTCTGGTCGACTGGCTGGTCCAGGTCCACTCCAGGTTCCAGCTGCTGCAGGAGACCCTGTTCCTGACGGTGGCCCTCCTGGACCGGTTCCTCCAGGTGGGCGGGGTCCAGACCAGTCTCCTCCCCCTCCTCCTCCCCCCTCCCCCTCCCTCTAACCCCCGGTCCTCCTGTGCTGCAGGTGCAGCCGGTGTCCCGGAGGAAGCTGCAGCTGGTGGGCGTGACCGCGATGCTGGTGGCCTGTAAGTACGAGGAGATGTTCGCCCCCGAGGTCGGAGACTTCGCCTACATCACGGACAACGCCTTCACCAAGTCCCAGATCCTGGAGATGGAGCAGCTGCTCCTCCGGAAGCTCAACTTCCAGCTGGGACGCCCGCTCCCGCTGCACTTCCTCCGCAGAGCCTCCAAGGTGGCCAACGTGAGTCCCGTGGTCTCCTACCGCCGAGACCGGACCCTGAAGGCATCGTCACGGTTAATGAGACGATTTAAATGAGTCTTTATTTATGAAGAACCACTGATCAGACCAACGTCTCAAACTCAAAGAGAAAAGGTTTTAAAAAGTGAATCAGACTTGGTTCTTTCTCGGTGAATCAGGTTCTTACTTTCGTCTTATTAAAATGTAAAATCCACCCGGTGTTAGAACGACTACATTCATATATTCTCAAGTTTATTCTGATTGAAAGTGATTTCCTGTGTCTCCTCAGAGACGCAGCGTTTTACTTTGAGATGACGTTGAATAGAATCATTTGAAGCTGAAGTTAGTTACTGTTTTAAAACCCGTTTTTATTCTTTGTGTTGCTGTTTGTTGTCGTCTGTTCGACTGTTAAACGAGTCGTCGAGTCTAAAACCTACAAACTAAACAGAACGGTTCCTGATTTAATGTCCAGTGTGACGGGGACGGTTCTGGAGAGAAGACGTTTTTTTAAATCCGTCTGAAAAGCTTTGATCAGACTGAAGCTCTGACCTGTAGGACTCTGGTCCATGGAGAACTGGACTTTATTTGAGGTTCTGTGTCCAGTGTTGTGAACCCTGTCCGTGTTGCAGGCGGACGTAGAGCGCCACACGCTGGCCAAGTACCTGATGGAGCTGACGCTGCTGGACTACAGCCTGGTCCAGTACCGGCCCTCGCAGATCGCCGCCGCCGCCCTCTGTCTGTCCCAGCTGCTGCTGGACTCTCTGCCCTGGGTCAGTCCCACGTCTCCTCCGTCTCTTAAAGCTGCTGCTTCAGGACGTCCACCTGTAACCGTCTGTCTCTGTCTCTTGTCTCCGTCCCCTCAGTCTCCCACTCAGCAGCACTACTCCTCCTACAGCCAGGACCAGCTGACCCCCATCATGCAGCTCATAGCCAAGAACCAGGTTCTGCTGAACGAGGGCAAGACCAAGTTCCTGGTGAGTCGTCCCCCCCCCCCCCCCTAAATGTCCCATGTCCTCTCTGAGTCCAGCTCTAACGTCCTGTCTTGTGTCCTCAGGCCGTCAGGAACAAATACTCGAGCAGCAAACTGATGAAGATCAGCCTGATCCCTCAGCTCAGGTCCTCGGCCCTCAGGACCCTGGCGGCCCCCCTCCTCGGGGACCCCTGAGACCCCGCCCCCCTCCTCGGTGACCCCTGAGACCCCCCCTCCTCGGTGACCCCTGAGACCCCGCCCCCCTCTTCGGTGACCCCTGACCCCCCCTCTCACTTGCACTTTATTTTAAATCAACTTGGACCTGTGGACAGACTTGACCCGTTCTTAATAAAATGTTTTTATGGTTTTTCATCCAGGACTCGTTTGTTTCCTCAGACCTCGTTAACGTTAACGGGTTAATTAGAGATTAAAGATGATTCTTTTATTTTCATCCTGTTAGACACGAGGAACCAGTTTATTCTGTGTTTACACTGAACGTTCACATTAAGGGACAAGTGTCCTCTTCAAAAACGCCCTAAAAACATCAACTCTGTTTCTCTACAGTTTGTTTTTCAATCCACTTCATTCATAATTATTAATACCCCCCCCATCATAAACACTGAGCATCAGCAACTAATCAAACTTGGTATTTATGATTAACTACTATTGAAGTGGATGAAAAGTGTTTTTTTTGAAGCGGACGCTTGTCAAACATTCAGACGTGAAACAGATTAAAGTGACGCTGTCAAAGTGTAAAAGTTCTTTTATTTTAAGTCTGAGATGGAAACTGATCTGAGTCTGAATGTTCTCGTTGTCCAGGTCATAGTGAGCAAAGGAAACCGACTTCATCCATGTAGCTTCTTCAGTTCTGACACTAGTGGGAAGTTTAAATAAATTTACGCACAGTTTTCGTATTTAAACCTCAACTGACTCAGAACTGAAAAAGCTGCTGGGATGAAACGTCTTCGTGTTTCGTGGAGGATCCGAGGTTGAACTCTTCATCGTGACGTCGCTGTGAAACGAAATGAGTGAACACAGCTCGGTTTGAACCAGAGACGAGAGAGACCAGCTCTGTCCTCATCAGACGGAGCCTGACCTCACTCCTCCTCACCCTCCTCAGCCTGTCCTCACCCCTCCTCAGCCTCCTCACCCCTCCTCACCCTCCTCAGCCTCCGTCGGCTCTGAAGCGGTGACGTCAGACCTCAGTGTCGACTAAACGTAAAAATATTCTTTAACTTTTAAAGCCTCCAGTTAAATGTTTCCCTGTAAATATTCAGATCAGATTAAATGTTGAAATAAACAGTTTTTATGTTTTTGTATAAACTGATTCACATTGAGTTTCTTCATTCGTGTCTTTTTCTGACTGAGTTAAAACTGAGAATAAGAGTCAAATAAAATATGAAGATAAAACTGAGATGAAAAGTAAAGAAGACTTACAATAAATATTTCAATAAACTGATAAATTTCATGATTCAATAAAACTAAATTCAGATCAAAAGTAAAGAATGTTGACATAAAACATTTAAAGTCATCAAATAAAACTGATATTACATGAACACTATTGGTTTTAGTATTTATATTTAAACATATAAAATAATAAAGTCCTTGGTATTAAATGTTTGAATAAATAAAATTCTTTTTATGGTTTAAATCAAGTTAAATAAATAAAACCACTCAAAGAATTTTCCAAATATCTGTATAAATAAGTAAAGAAATAAATCCTTAGTCCTTCATATTAAATAAATAAAACTCATCAGGATTCTGAACTTTTAGTTCCAGTCTCCGCCACAAGGGGGACACCTCAGGACCGTCCCCCCCCTTAACCCCCCCCCCCCCCTCCCTCCCTCCCCCTCCCCCTCCTCCCTCCTCCTCCTCCCCCCTCCTCCTCCTCCCCCCCCTCCTCCTCCTCCTCCTCCGCTGCCGCGTTGTTGTTGCAGTCGAACCGGAGTTCCCCGAGTACAGACCTGCACAGACCAGGATCAAGACAGACCTGCACAGACCCGCAGAGACCAGGACCAGGACCAGGACCAGGACCAGGACAGACCCGCAGAGACCAGGACCAGGACCAGGACCAGGACCAGGAGACGTGTCCCCGCAGCTCAGCTCAGAACCAGGTGAGAGAAATCTGAAAAGCTTCTGGTTCATGAACACGAGGATAAAGAGTCAGACTCAGTCTGTGTCCGGATCAGGTCTGAAATGAATAATTAATATTAATTAATAAGCATCTAATTAATAATAATAACCGTGAAGCGTCTGTGTTCTGGTCCTGAGGAGTTTACCTGCTGCAGCTCAGACTCACCTGGACTCTAAAATACCGTGTTTTCTGAATGGACTCTGGTGCAGCCACAAAGTTGATTTAATCATGTGAACTTTTAACTGTTTTAACTCTTTAAAGTCACAGACTGAAGGTTTGTTTCAGACTCCGACTCCTAAATGTTCTAAAAGTTTTAGAGACAGAAGTGAAACTAAAAGTGTTTGAAGAGTTCAGGTTATAAAAACACAAACAAGACGAGAACCTTTTGGTTTCTGTTGCTGAAACGATACCTGTCCTGATTTAATCCAATAAAAGGAGACGTAACCACGGCAACCTGCACTAATTACCTCCCAGTAAACGGATGAATGAGCATCAGAAACAAAAGAAGAACCAGGGCACAGAGACCCTGGAGACCCGGAGACCCGGAGAACCGCCTAGAACCAGACCCAGATCAAGACTGAGACTGACACCAAGACCCAGACCCAGACCCAGAACTAGACCCAGACCTAGACCCAGAACCAGACACAAACACAGACCCAGAACTAGACCCAGAACTAGACCCAGACCCAGAACCAGAACCAGAACCAGACACAAACACAAACACAGACCCAGACCCAGACCCAGACCCAGAACTAGACCCAGACCCAGAACTAGACCCAGACCTAGACCCAGAACCAGACACAAACACAGACCCAGAACTAGACCCAGAACTAGACCCAGAACTAGACCCAGACCCAGACCCAGAACCAGAACCAGACACAAACACAGACCCAGACCCAGACCCAGAACTAGACCCAAAAACAAACACAGACCCAGACCCAGACCCAGAACCAGAGCAAGACTCAGTTCCAGACCCAGAACTAGGACCAGAACTAGACCCAGACCCAGACAGAAAGGTTTTGTGTGGTTTTATTTCTGCTCTTGTGTCGTCAGCTGGTTTGTGTTGAGTCTGTTTGGTTTGAAATAAACTATGTGATTTAAACTGAGATTCAGAAGGAGCCACCGAGGCTAACAGTTAGCATGCTCATGCTACAGACCAGGTGCACTCTGGGATACCTCCAGGTGTTTCTGTCTTGTGAGCGCCGGCCTGAATGTACCTGAGGGCATCGCCGTGGTAACCAGACCAGCCTGTCAGACCAGTCTGGTCTAAGAACGAAGACTCATCGTCTTCCTCACTGACTTTACTGAGTCAGTTCAGGACAAAAACTTTGTCTTCACCGTTTACTCCTCCTCCTCCTCCTCCTCTTTCTCTTTCTCTTTCTCCTCCTCTTCCTCCTCCTCCTCCTCCTCCTCTTCCTCTTGTATTTCCAGCTGATTCTCCTTCTTTAAAGGCGTTGAGGTGTGGAGCTGCTCAGGTTTCCATCTTTTGTTGCTGCAGAGAAGAATAATGTTTGAAAGACGCTGTTGTTCAGAGGGAGGTTGTCAGGTGGGATGAGGAGGAGCAGGAGGAGGAGGAGGAGGATGAGGAGCAGGAGGAGGAGGAGGAATAAAACCGAACCTTTCTGTGACGGGTTTTTTAAGGAGCGCTGTCTCTTTAAGTCAGTTACAGACGCATCTGTAACTGATAAACAAACCGAGTCTTTGTCTCGACTCTGATATGAGATTTAAATTTCACATCTGTGTCTGGAAACCAGGAAACAACGGAGCTGATTGTAGACGACGGACACAAAAACTAAACGCTGTGTTTCAGGTTGAGCTGCAGTACAGGTCATAAGCTCCACCCCCTCCATGTTAGTGGGCGGGGCTTTTTATTTCCAGGATGGTTTCAGTCGTTGTAGGTAGTAAATATAATGCTGATGAATGTTCAAGTGTTATTTCTTTTAGTTTTGTTTTAGTTCCTTATTTGATGCTATAGAAACAGGATGTGACATGATGACGACCAGCAGTTGCCATGACAACCGCTGCGTAAAGAGATTTAAAATAAGTTGAGTGTATAATTCAAGGCGTCTCCATCGTCTCTGTCCTCATGGACTCCAGCTCTGCCTCCTCTTTGTTTCTGCCTCCGTGTTTGTTCCCTCCTGGTAGAAGCAGTAATTTCATGTAACTTCATGTTTTGTTTAATTAAGAGTCTGCAGGACAGGGATGTCAAACATACGGCCCACGGGCCATAACCGGCCGCTAGGAGCCCAGAGTGGCCCACAGGATGAGTTTTCAAAGATCACACTGAAGATATTAACTGCACTTTGTCCAATAAAAGCTGTTATTCATAACTTTTCCACTAGGGATTAATCCATCGTCCTGATTAATCTGATTAATAATCTGAACCCAGAACGACTGTGAACGTGTCTCAGTTTGTCCAAGTAGCGTTAGCGTTAGCACCAGCTGATCCGGTAGTGACAGGCAGCAGAACCAACCCATAAAGATGGAAGACGCTAAACAGCACGTTGGTCCTCTCCATGGGACATTTGAGGACAAAGACACCAAGAGGGACCAGTGGAGACACATAAAGTATCATCACACTCTGCAGGAAGGAGTTTTCTTTCCAGCTTCAAACAGCACATGAACCAAGCCAAGCATACGTTAGCCGGGGATTCTGCTAGCACTTGGGCTAACGCGGCTAACAGCTGGAGACAAACCAAGACAAACCAAGACAAAGACAAGCTGCCAATGCTGCTGCTAATATGTGTCCACTCCTGCAGCCACTGTTCACTGGGAGACACTGTTCTCAATAAGAAGCGTCAGCTCTCCTCTGGTTGGACAATGTCCACAAGTTAGTCTGTCTCCGTAGCAACAGGGACACATTCATGAGGACACATGGTGGACAAACAAAGACACAAAAAGGTGTTATGTTGAATGAACTCGTTCAGTGCAGATATATTCTCTTCTTCCTGGAGTCTGTTTGCGATTAAACATGAAGGAGATTTAATCTGATTAATGTGAATTAATCCACATCAACCTGAGATTAATCTGATCAAACATGTGAATCATATATATATTTATACATGTGCGGTTATTATTCCATTTCTGGTCCAGCGTGATGCTATTTTTGAGACTTCTTGACTGTAATTGAAACCTCATGTAAATTCTTTTCTTCTGCTCCTTCTTTTCTGTCCTGGCAGCTGCAGTGGAGGCAGCGCTCCGTGGCCTTTCTAAATTTAACTTTTTCTTGTTGATTCGTTTTCCAACCGGTGGGACGTCAGCAGAAAGTCATGATTAAAGTCGCTGACAGAACTTAAACCTACCTAAACAGACGAGTTACACACGTTTCACTTTTATTCACATATCAGTTTGAAACCAGCTGTGAGACATTTAGGTTTGTGGTGGAAGTAAATAAAATGAGACACTCACTGGAACCCAGAGGTTTGGTGATGTTGGCTAGTGGCTAGCGGCTAACGTTTACGCCTACAGAGCTAAGAGCTAACAGTAGCTCTTCCTAGCATCCTGCTAACAGTAGCTCTTCCTAGCATCCTGCTAACAGTAGCTCTTCCTAGCATCCTGCTAACAGTAGCTCTTCCTAGCTAGTGTTGTGATGTTAGCAGCTGAGCTAGCGGCTCCTGCTTTCGTAAAGTTTCGGCCTCGTTTCTTCCACGTTGAGTCCTAAAATGTGGAGCAGCTGTTGCTGTGACACTAACACGTTTCCAGAGAGGAAAGTGGGTCGACTGCAGCCTGGAAACATCGAGCTCCACATTTCACCCAGATTTTCATCGATTTATTGGACGTGTGTGTTGGTCGGGACGGAGTTTCCATAAACAGGAAAGAATTGTTCATGTTAAAATAATCAGCTGAATCTAAATCATCTCTCAGGTCTGGAAGCTTCAGAGGCTTAAACTCCTGTTCTCAGGTTTAGTACAAGAACAAGCAGAGATCAACTGATTATTATTAATAGTATTTCTACTTTTTAAATAAGAAAAAATACAACAAATAATTAGATTTAATGTCAAAACTTATTCTCTTCTTCTTATTATTATAATTATTATTCTTATTTTATTATTTTCAGCCCATTGAAAGTCAATACAACCAGAGATTCAATTATTTTGATTCACCAACCAAACATTCTCCTTTTTATTTATTTACTATTATTTTTAGTTATTATTGTATCATTGACCTGATACTTGTCAAGTTTTAACCTCCACCCAGTGCGTCTCTGTGGTCCTCAGATAATGAATGAGTTATTATAACGTTCCTAAATGTCGTTTCCTCTGTCTCCGGGATGATTCTGGAGTCTCTGGTGTCTCTGGAGTCTCTGGTGTCTCTAGTGTCTCTGGTGTCTCTGATGTCTCTGGTGTCTCTGGTGTCTCTGGTGTCTCTGATGTCGGGTGGAGACTCAGATTGAGGCCGGTGGGTTTTCGGGGCTAATCCCTCAGATCTGACCCCCAGTCGTGATCGTGATCCTCAGATTATCCTCGGAGGTCTGTGGTTCTTGGAGCATCTGTCAACACCAGAATCCTGAGCTCAGATCTTTGTTGTGACTCTTTGCAGATAAATCATCATCCTCATCATCATCATCATGGGACAAGGCTGCAAGACGGCGAGCAAATACTTCCTGTTCCTCTTCAACCTCATCTTCTTCGTGAGTATTTCATTCCTCATTCGTTTAGCTTTAAATGATAAAACAGAAACCAGCCACACATCTCATCCTTCATGTCAGTCCTGCCTCAGCTCTCATCTCATCTCATCTCATCTCATCTCATCTCATCTCATCTCATCTCATCTCATCTCATCTCATCTCATCTCTACTTGATTTATGTGACTCTTTAAATAGCAGCTACAGCTGAGACAAAGTGCTACATGGATAAAATTACAGCATGAAACATAACACAATTAAAAGCAATAAAACGAAAGCAGGACAGACTCTCATGCTGGATGGAACATGATGGAATAAAAATCACATATAACTTGTCTCTTCTCATATCTGTCACCTCATCATCTCATCTCGTTTAATCTCTTCCCTCGTATCATTTCTCTCATCTCATCTCATCTCATCTCATCTCATCTCATCTCATCTCATCTCATCTCATCAGTATTTCATTTCTCATCTTCTCTTGTATCTCTCGTTTCTCATCATCTGGTATTTGATCTCCTTTTATCTTAATTCCAACTCCTCATGATCTCATCTCATTTTATCTCATTTCTTCAACATTTTCTAGAAGACTGGCTAGTGTTGATCACAGAGAGATGTTTTACTTTCATTCTCATCCACAGAGTTAAGTCTGATGTATTTATCAATTAGCTAAAGGTTGCTAACAGCCGTTTAAAGAGGTTTAGTTTTACTGTGCTAGCCGTTAGCATCCCCATTAGCCTTAGCATGGCCTCCATCACTGTGTCTGTGGTTGGTCCAGATGCTGATGCTGCAGTCGCTCTGCTCATCGTCACTATCGGGTTTTTAGTTTTTAATCTGAGGCTCATAAACCTGTGAATTCTCTGTTATGACATGAAACTGGAGCTAAAACCACAGTCTCTATTTAAACTGATTTGAAATTCACTTCCTGCCTGGTTACCATGGCGACGCTTAGGTCATGGAAATGAAACCTGTGGTCTGAGGTGCATCTTATTCCTGTGTGACAGAAAAACTAAACTAGAGTCCTGCTTACATCCCATATTATACCGACACTGGCCTCCGAGATCTACATTAAACTAAACTCCAAGAAGTTTGGATTATTTTCATATATATTCATATATTTCTTTATATATATATTCTCTTTGCTGTCGTCTGATTATTTTCAGTCTCTTCTCATGTTAACGATAAATTAGGCCTCATCAGCGCAAATACATTCAGGAAAGAGACGATGAATCTGATTGGATGTTTGGACTCATGGTGCAGAATCTCATCTCATCTCATCTGATCTCATCTCATCTCATCTCATCTCATCTCATCTCTCATATCTCTTCTCTTGTCTTGTCTCATCTCATGTGTCTCATACAGGCCTGTCTCATCTTTTCTCATGTCTCTCTTCATCTGATCTTATGTCCTTTCATATTAATTTGGGCCAATCCAGTGTCTCATCCAGTCTCATCTCATATCTCTCATTTCTTAACTCTCACATCTCATTTAATCTCATTTAATCTCATCTCATCTCATTTAATCTCATCTCATCTCATCTCATCTCATCTCATCTCATCTCATCTCATCTCATCCCATCTCATGTCTTTTATCTAAATTTGGGCCGATCCAACATCTCATGGTCTCATTGTTTCTCATCTTATTTTTTTCTCAGAAATCTTGTGATTTATGAGGAACGTGAACATGAAAAGAGCCTAAAATGTTGTAACCACGGCAACGTCAAGTCAAGTCAACTTTATTGTCAGTTCTGACATGTGCGACACAGCACAGGACTGAAATCACAGCTTAAACGCCTACGACGCTGCAGCTAAACACAATGTGTAAAGAAGAAATGTGCAAACGTTGAGAATATATGAAAATAGTGAGACTGTCACAGATATTTGATGTAGATGTTAAACGTCTGAAGATTCTTGGTCATTTTGACTTTTTCTGGTTCATGATTGTGGAGACGCTGGAAGCTGAGTATGAGTCTCGATCATAAAATGTACCTCGTCATCTCTGTAACAAGGTCTGAAACTCTGCAGCTGTTTGAATACGTTAAATATCGCTTTAAAAGAAGCTCAGGAGAAGTGATGCTCCAGATGTTTGACGTTGGCTTTGCCAGAACACGTTGGCTCATACATGCTCTCAGTGAGCAGCAGCGAAATGTCATAACTCTGTCACTGTTAATGCAGAATAAAGTTTACGTGTCCACATCATCACTGACGCGTTCCTGTGTTGGTTCCAGCTGTTCGGAGGCGTCATCATGGGCTTCGGGCTGTGGCTCCTCCTGGACAACCAGAGCTTCATCGTGGTCCTGAGTGAGTTGCTTTCGTTGTGTCCAGTGAAGTGTGTGTCTGTGTGTAGACGAGGTGAAACCTTCAGAAATGTGGCTGCAGTTTGAAACACAAACACAATAAATGGCTGTTGTGTTTTACTGCAGTGAAGAGTTGACACTAATCCAAGCGTAGACACATGTAGGTCAAAGCGATGATTAACGGGCTGGAAGCAGCCGACGCTGGAGGAGGTGGCACTTTACTCTGTTTATCATCTCACACTTTGAGCTGTAGTTCAGCCCAATGAGTCGGACCACGTCGACAAGCAGCTCTAACGTACGAACACATGGAAGAAGAAAGTGAAAGAGTCAGATCCACCTCATTAAACCTGCTTTTAAAAGGCCATAAAGATGCAGTTTGATGCTTTTAAAGATAAGATGGCAGTTAGAGCTTTGTTATGTCACATAAGAACGTGGCTGAACCTTGAGCTGAGAAAGAAAGTAGGTGACTCTGGTGTTTGATTGTGTCTGATGTTTGTTACAAACACATCTCAGAAAATCAGAATCAGAAGAAACAAAGAAATACACAGAGGATGAAGGATGTGTCCATATAAGAGTCGACATGTACAGTAACATATACATACATATATATATGATAAATGAATAATGTGATTAAATTAAAAGCAGAAATGTAAAACATCTGACTATGACAAAGTGTAAATTTAAAGTTTCTGTGTGAGTTCAGGAGCAGAACATTGAGAACAAACCTCCTCTGAGAACAAAGTCCCTGTTGATTTGTAGGAGCTGAATTTATTATCACGCGTAAATAAGTCTGGCAATAAAGTGGATCTTTTATTTCAGGGATCAGTTTTACAAGGGAGACCTGGCCAAGATAGCAGCAACACGGTTACACAATTAAAAGATGGAAACCAACAGCACATAAAAGAACAAACTCAGAGCTTCAGATCCAGATTCAGTTCAGATTGAAGCTTTTTCCAAACATCTGGAGCCTAAAACCGAAACCTGTTCTTTCCCAGTTCTGGTCTTATTTTTGAAATCAACCAGGAGGAAACTGTGGAGCTGGAGTGGAGACTGAAACTCCTTGTTTCCATAGATCATCAGATTACACAGCCCTGCTAACTAGCCTAGCATAGTTAGCTTAGCCTGGAGTAGCATAGTGACAACAGCGTTCTAGCGTTTGAATTTATGATGTGACTCTAATATGTGATTTAAGCTGGTTTAAATTGAAAACTTTGATTTGTATATTTAAGGATTGTTTATTAAGCTAGTTTATTAGCGTCAGCTAATACGGACAAAAACAAGCTGAGGACAAAAGACGACGTGTGTGTTTGTTGTTTGGCTCCTTCTTTCTTTTTGATGTAATTATTCTGATCACAGACGTTCGTGTTGCTAATCAGCCACAGGGACCTGAAGCTGCGCGCCGCCATGTGTTAGCGTTAGCGTGCGCCGCCATGTGTTAGCGTTAGCGTGCGCCGCCATGTGTTAGCGTTAGCGTGACGCTCAGGCCTCAGCTCCGTGTGTTCGCACTTCAACACACGTGTTCAACAGATTTCCAACATTTCTTTGTCTGGATTTGGTTATTTTCAGCTCTTTGTTCTCATGGTTTCACTGACTCAGTCGCCTACTGGAAGGAAAAGAGGAGCGTTATGGAAAACTCTTTCCTAAAGAGTGAGAAGATAAATATCTGTGTCTGTGTTTTCTTCAGGTCTGAGAGTTTGATTAATAATATCAGTTTCTTTTAAACCGTTGTCACAAAGCGGTGAATGGTGTCGCGTTGAAGCGTCTGTGATGTTGTTGCCGTGCCAACGCGCAGGAAGCTTCCAGCAGCAGTTTGTAGAAGAGACGAGTTGTGTCTGAGACAGAAAGACACAGTGAGCGAGTGTCAGGGCGAGAGACGTCACTGAGGACGTTTGTCCGTCGTGGCTCAGCAGGTGTCCTCCCTCGGACACTGGGCTCTTTCTCTGGCCTCCGTCCTCCATCAGCATGCATCACATCAGCCCAGTGCGCTCACCGCCTTACTCATCACTCCGCCGGGAGTCCGGGCGTTTCATGGCGCGCTCGCTGGATGCGCTCGTATGACACAAACCCCTCAGAGCTCGGGTCAAAGGTCAGCTTTGTGTCCGCGTCACCAACGAGACGTATTGATGCTCAATGGAACATTTCATACAGGGAGCGTGAGGCTGAATCAATGAATCAATGAGCTGCCTGGTGCCGCGTGACTCAGACACGTTCAGCCCGGCTCTGTTTTCACCAGGTCACAGATACAGGCTGGACGACGACAACATGGACACGAGGTCAAAGAGCTGCGTCCATGTCCCACAACATTCACAGAATAAATCAGAGTCCTGATCCTGCTGGAAGTCAGAGCTGGAAACGAGTTATCGCCCTCCCAGTTAAAACAAGATGGCCGCCTCCATGAAAGCTCTGGCCTCGTCTCAGTGTAACTGGGTGGAAACTTGGTTCAATTTTAACATTTTCTGGGTGTAAAGTGAAATAATTTTTTTTTTAAAGAATCTTGATATTAACTGATATTATTACTATAATGTTTAAGTTAAACCGGAACCAATAACTTGAACCAACTCATGTTTTTTTTACTAGAATTATTTACAGATGAATCTACAAGAACGCGTGAGGCAGAAATTTATAAAAATATTCAAAAGTTTTAATTGTAGAAAATAAATCCACTTTTACTCCCAGTTTGCCACCGTGGTGTTTGTCTCTAATGTTTTTAGCCGTCGTTAGCTATAAATAGAATATTACAGGAGCTTCTAGTCACTGTTTACACTCAGGGCGGCCATCTTGGAAACTCAGCTCCGGTATATTGAAAATTCTACAACTTTCCCAGTAGAAAATACGCCTTTAGGGACATTATAGTCGGAAATTCAGTTGTAAATCTCAACTCTCTCTCTCGACAGCAAAACTGAAGGAGGAATCTGGGCGTAATTATCGACAGCGATCTAAATTTCAGACGTCATATCAATCGCATCACAACATCATCTTTTTATCTTCTCAAAAATATCTTGAGTCAAAATCAGACTCGGAAAAATGAATCCACGCAACTGGTTTTTATGTAACTGTTTGTGTTGTAACTATGTTTACCTCAAAGCACATTGATTCTGCCTTGTGCATGAAATGCGCTTTATAAATAAAACTGAATTTAATTAAATTCCAACTTCAGTTCAACTTCTGAGTACGAATGTGAGGCACCGTAAGAGTTTCCCTCCAGGTTGTTCCTGGATGGAGGTAGAGATGAAAGGTTCCTAAAGAAGGTTCTGCAGTGAGATGTGCTGAGAGCAGGGAGGAGAACTTTAAGAGGCTTAGAGAGGAGAACATGGTGGAAAGAAGAGGAGGAGAGATATTCTCCAAACACTGAATGATTGGACGGAGCAGGAATCCAACCCCTGAAGTTGTGCCATTAGCATTACCTTAGCACTATATTAGCTTTGGCTTTAGCGTTGTCTTTAGTTTTTGTTTTTTTCTAAGAACAACTAATAAAGGACAGACGTTACTCTCCTAAAACTCCTAGAAGAATCTGGCCAACTCTTTTCAGACCAAATCCACCTATTTGCTGGATCCCTGTAACTGTAACTGTAACTGTAACTAAAGACCAGGAAGACGAAGCCCGGACCCAGTCCTGCCTGGTCCTGACGGATCCTGGTCTGTGTGGTTTCTCTGCAGGCGACTCTACGGGCGTGAAGGCGGCGTGCTACATCCTGATCGGGGTCGGGGGCTTCTCCATGCTCATGGGTTCGCTCGGCTGCGTCGGGGCCATTTATGAGATCCGCTGTCTGCTCGGCCTGGTGAGTGATGAGCTCCACGTTTCCACCACAACAACCAACTAAAAGCTCCAGTAAACTGCAGAATACTGGTCCTGCACCGATGCAATTTAACTTAAGTAATTATCGATTATGAGTTAGCTTAGCACTGATATGTAGCATGTAGCCCTGGTGGCTGGTTTCCCTGGGGAGGAAATGTTGAAACAGGCTCCTGGAAAAATAAATGTATTTTTTTCTAAATGAAACTTTGATGGTGAAGCTTGTATCTCACGTTTCTCCTCCTCCCCCTCCTCCTCCTCCTCCTCCTCCTCCCCCTCCTCCTCCTCCTCCTCCTCCTCCTCGTCCTCCTCCTCCTCCTCCTCCTCCTCCTCCTCCTCCTCCTCCTCCTCAGTACTTCGGATGCCTCCTGCTGATCCTCGTGGCTCAGATTGCGGCTGGTGCCCTCATCTACTTCCAGAAGGACCAGGTGAGTGACATCACTTCCTGTTCACAGCTGAAAATACACAACAAAAAAATAAGAAGAAGAAGTCAGGAAACGTCTCCTGGTTTATCTACTCGTCCTTTAATTAATTATTGTCATGAACCAGAAACCTGCTGGTTATTATAGCGACACCTCTTTTTAGAAAGTAGAGCTTTGAAGCTGAGAATGAACCGTCGTTTTTCTCTTATTTACTAAAAAACAAACACGTGTTTAAAGTTGCAACTAAATTCTTTCAATTTTTAAACCAAAGAAAGTCAGAATGTTTATTTTAGGCTGATTCAATCTGATTTAATTTCATTTCTAAAAGACAATGAACTCGACTTTAACTTCAGCCTCTGGGTCTTTATCTCCATTAGCCACTTCATTAGGTACAACACTGAATAAATAACAGACAGGTGTTCATTCTTAGCTCCGCCCACTGACTAACATGTCAAAATATTAGGAACTCGTGTCAGTTGAATAGCTGTACAGTTGAATCATCGTCTCTGAGTTCTCAGAAAGTAAAGTGAACCTTTGTGGAGACCAGATCTACAGCAGGACTGGTTCCACCGGTGTTCCTAACGAAGTGGCCGGGGAGGGAACAGGGCGTTGTTTTCTCCGCCTCTGATTGGTCAGTCACGTTCAAACATGTCATAACTCTGGTTAAATACCACAGTGTCACGTGATCAGCCTCAAACTCAGAGAGAACAGACGGCGCCCCCTACTGACGGAACTCATGCGGCTGTAATTAGATCACAGCTCAAACACTCGTTAACAGCAGGTTCAGTCCTGTTCATGTCTCATCATCATGTCTCCTCTACACAGACTCAAGTTCAGTTCATGTTTTCTTTCTAAATTATTTTAACGACACGTTTACAGTCGGTCCTGATGAAAACATTTAAGATCCTGGTTCTAATGAAGCGTTTAAACCAGTGTCTGAGTCTGGGTCTGAGTCCAGAACCAGGACCTGGATCAGTTAATACGTTAATGTGGGTCTAAAAATCTCCTGAATCCTGGGGTGAAGATGAGAAACTAGACGATGGAGGAGACGCCACAAAACTCACTGAAAAGCTTCAGCAGCGACGTCCTGGTGAAGAATATTTCCTGGTTTGTTCCGTAGCTTTGACTCTTTCAGCTGCGTCGGCATAAATAATCTGAGTCTGATATGAGGAGGAATTCCTCAGAGATGTGTTTATTGGATCAGGATACGACTCCAAGAATAAACGTCTCCTCCTCCTCCTCCTCCTCCTCCTGCTGCTGCAGAACTTTGATTTTGCAGAATCAAGACGACATGAAAAAAACAAACAACATCAATTTTACTTTTAGAATTAAGGTTTAACAACTTATATCTGTGTTATTTAAAGTGTTTCAGTTGTTAAGTGAAAAGTATAAAGTGACAGTTAGCTCAGCTTAGTTAGCTTAGCATAGTTAGCTGTCACAGCTGAGAACTAACTAAAGGAAAATCTTAAATTTTAATCCAACAGAATCCAGATGAATAAAATATTTGATTTAAAAGCAACATGACCAGGTTTTGCTGGTTAGCCTGTACAGCTTCTCTTAGTTTGGTTTTATTTCTACACTTTTAAAAACATTTAAAATATATTAAAAAAAAAACTTATTATTTAACAGGATCAATTGATTGAATTCTGTCATGAAACGAGTTGAAACATGAGGAGCAGAAAAATACGACGTCGAGTAAAAAGAGTAAAACTGTTTCTCAGTTCATCCTTTTATCCCGTGTTTCTGTTTCCAGCTGAATGAAGAGATGTCCACCATCATCACCAAGGTGTTCGACAACTACCCCGGGAACAACTCCAGCACGGAGCAGGCCTGGGACTTCATCCAGAGGACGGTGGGTCTGAAAGCTCCAGCAATAAAAACACTAAACACACCGGCCACTTCATTAGGTGCAACAGGCATCAGAGATAACCAGCCTCTGTGCTGCAGGGAAACATCCAGTTTCACTTATTTGTTCTTCTTTATTTACTGTAAATAATTAGTCTTGGTTCATCTATAACAGTGACGTATAGTGAGAGAACAATTAAATCCTCCGCCACTAGAGGGCAGCAGGCGGATAATAAACCCGTCTATCTACCAGCTGGTGTTCAAACAACAGAATAAATAAGATGGTGGAGGAAGAGATGATGGATACAAACTGATAAATACTCAATTTAAACTGGGACCTGGACCCAGATGAAGGTTCTAGTAGGAGAGGAGGAGGAGGAGGAGGAGGAGAGGAGAGGAGAGGAGAGGAGGAGGAGAGGAGAGGAGAGGAGGAGGAGGAGGAGAGGAGAGGAGAGGAGAGGAGAGGAGAGGAGGAGAGGAGGAGGAGGAGGGAGGAGAGGAGAGGAGAGGAGAATAGAGGAGAGGAGAGGAGAGGAGAGGAGAGGAGAGGAGAGGAGAGGAGAGGAGGAGGAGGAGAGGAGAGGAGGAGGAGAGGAGAGGAGAGGAGGAGGAGGAGAGGAGAAAGAGGAGAGGAGAGAGGAGGAGAGGAGAGAGGAGGAGAGGAGAGGAGAGGAGAGGAGAGGAGAGGAGAGGAGAGGAGGAGGAGGAGAGAGGAGAGAGGAGAGGAGAGGAGGGAGAGAGAGTAGAGGAGAGGAGAGGAGAGGAGAGGAGAGAGAGGAGAGGAGAGGAGAGGAGAGGAGGAGGAAGGGAGGAGGAGAGGAGAGGAGAGGAGAGGGAAGGAGAGGGGAGGAGAGGAGAGGAGAGGAGAGGGGAGGAGGAGAGGAGAGGAGAGGAGAGGAGAGCAGGAGGAGAGGAGAGGAGGAGGAGGAGGAGGAGGAGAGGAGAGGAGAAGGAGAGGAGAGGAGAGCAGAGCAGGAGGAGAGGAGGAGAGGAGAGGTCAGAAGAAAGAAAAGAAGTTGAGCTGGAGACAATAGAATGAAAGTTCTCGTCCCTTTGGTTTTACTTTTCCTCCGTTCTGTTCGGTGTGAGGGGAGAATTTAAACAACATCTCCAAACCAAACAGCTGTCTCTTCAAAATAAAAGCACAGAATACTTTGTGCTTTTATTGAGGGAAACCTCAAAGATGAATGAGAAAGTTTCTGATGACCAGGTTTCTGTTCCTACGTCGTCTCATATAATACGTCTCTGTCCTCAGATGTCGTGCTGTGGATGGAGCAACCATCAGGACTGGAGGCTGAACACGGTCATCGTCAACAGTTCCCAGCTCCTGTTTCCCTGCTCCTGCCAGAACGCAACGCTCAGCACCACCAACATGTCCGACAGCGGCTTCTGTGAGGCCCAGACCTCCGACTGGCCGGTGTACGACAGGGTACGCAGCTTTCACCTCCACCTCTTTACCCCGTCTGGGCTGAGGCCTCAGTCACTGCTCTGGTTTAATCTGGTTTAATCTGGTCTGGTCTGGTTTAATCTGGTTTAATCTGGTTTAATCTGGTCTGGTTTAATCTGGTCTGGTTTAATCTGGTTTAATCTGGTTTAATCTGGTCTGGTTTAATCTGGTTTAATCTGGTCTGGTTTAATCTGGTCTGGTCTGGTCTGATCTGGTCTAATGGTATCTGGTCTGGTTTAATCTGGTCTGGTCTCTTTCAGGGATGCTCAACCAGCGTGGAGAACTGGATCATCACCAACATGTGGGTCGTCCTGGGAATCTGCCTCGCTGTGGCTTTTATCGAGGTAAACTCTTTAACAAGTTATTAGGAAGGAAGGAAGGAATGAAAGGAAGGAAGGAAGGAAGGAAGGAAAGAATGAAAGAAAGAAAGAAAGAAAGAAAGAAAGAAAGAAAGAAAGAAAGGAGTCTCTTCATTTTTTAATTTCAGACCAGGTTAAACATTTTGCACAGTTTAGTCTTTAAAGTTTAATGATATGTTGTGTTTCTAAACCATTGATTAAATGTTTCTCATAGTCTTAGCAAATATAAAATATATAAAATAAATATAAAGTTCGTTATCATGATGAAATGTGGTTAATGAAAAGCAAACAGGACCCAGAATACTTCCCTGAGGAACGCCACATTTAATATCTGGTGTCGTTTTTGATAATGTTTATCATATAAATGGAGAAGGTTCATGGTGCATTGATAAATATTCATCACTTTGGCTCCACGGAGGCGTTTGAGGATGTGAAAGGTCTGTTTTTTGTCTCTTACAGCTGCTGGGGATGGTCCTGTCCATCTGCCTGTGCAGAAACGTTGACACCGAGGAGTACACCAAAGTCCCAAAGTTCTAAAGACCAGCCACGTTGTTCCAGCCTGTATTTGGTGAAATTATGCAAATGATCCAAATGTAAAGTAATTACTTCTTTATATTTTATTGGATTCGTCTTCGGAGGCTTTTATTATTGTTGGCCCAGTTTCCTTCAGCACTTTAGAACCTTTTTAGTAGTGAACTCTGCAGATGGAAGAAGATGGAAGAGTTCGTCTGTCGCTGGCGTTTAACATGTCCAACGTTTCCCTTTAAAATCTGAACATAAATTCGTCGTCTGAAAGCTAAGATTTGGAAACTGGAAAGTCCCCCTGGTGGACGTGTTTTGGTTTTTATTTTTGATACACCAGTGTTCTGATTCTTTGTGAACTTTTTTTTAGTACTTTGTAAATAATTTTAGTGATTATTATTATACGTTTTACAGCTGCCAGTGTTTTATCTTGAGCATCTGGTTTCTCCTTGAGTTTCCTTTCCTGGTTCTGGGGGTGATAGAAATAATGAGGTACTACTCGTCTCCTAAAAACTTCACTTTACGTGTCCCAGTTTAACTCGGTGTTTCTTTTAACCACGTTCATGCAGCATATTATTTTAAAATAAGAAAACTATTTTTGGGGAGATGCATCTTGATAAAAACTCATTTCTGTACAATTTAAACCCTGATCTGGTTTTGTAGCGTTTTCTTTCCATGTACAGTCTGTATGAAAAAGTTTCCATTAACCTCATAATGAACAACAACAAGTGAATGTCTGTTTATGTCTAAATGTGAACTCACAAACATTCATTTGGTTTCATTTTCCAATAAACTGATTATCTCTCTCTGTTTCCAACAAAAAAGCTAGTTTGGTTTCGTTGTTGGTTCATGTTTTAATTCTCTCGTGTCTCAGTAACTAGCTAAAAACTGACGCATAGCAAATCACAGTAGTTTCTGCAGGTGCAAGATTTTTTGAGAAAGTTAAATATTGAGTTGGGTAGAAAGAAAGAAAGAAAGAAAGAAAGAAAGAAAGAAAGAAAGCTAATGTGTGGCTTCTGTAAGAAGTCGTGACAAAAGTTTGTTGGGAAAACAGTATGTTAGCATGCTAACTTTAAGCAGAAAGAAGGAGATGGAGTAATCCAGTCCAGGATAAGATTTACTGTTTATTTTTTCATTTTATAAGTCCATCAACACCACAGAATCTGAAATATGAACCGTATATAAATATGAATATGTCTCCACTGCCTCTCATTGGCCAAACTGACGCTATTTTCCCGGGAATACGAGCGGCACCTGATGAGTTTGATCAGTTTGATCACTTCCTCCAGACTCACTGGTGTTTAGTTTTTATTTATTTAATCACTTCTTACCTGCTACTGTTGGCTAGGCTAGTTAGCTGGTGTCTTCTTGTTGGTTGCTAGTTGGTAGCTGACTGTTAGCCTGCTGGTTGGTTTTTCAGTTTGACTGGGCTTTTAAATGTGTTCTGCCTCAGATCATGGCACAAGGGATCGTAACATCCTATCCTGTGTAATAACGAATGCTACGCTCTGCTCTACCTCCATCAGCTACAAGGAAATGTTGGATTACACACAGTTTTAAAAATATTTTTACAACTCTCACAGTCCCACGGGACCACATCCTGTTAATATAGCGTCAAAAAACAAACTAAAACGAAACTTATCAAAACAAAATGACACATGAACATTCATCGACATTATATTAACTACCTAAAACTCAATCCATTCTTGCAAAAAATAAAAATTGTTGTGTATTTTAGCGTTTTAGTTTGGCCCAAGTCCCGCCCACTAGCACAGAGGGGGTGGGGCTTATAACCTATACCGCAGCCAGACACCAGGAGGAGCTCTCCTAGCTTTGGCTCCACTTTGGAGGAGGTGTTCCATCTTTATTTACAGTCTATGGTCTGAATGTTCTGTCATTGTGAGGCTTTTATTCTGAATCCCAGACAGGAAGTAGTACATCTCCAGTGTCGGGTGTTTGACAGCGGGTCGGTCGCGCCGGTCCTCGCCGAGCACAGAGCTCCGTCCTCCCGCTGCTGAAGCCACTGGAGCCGGTTCTCAGAGTTTATCGGATGCACTAGTTTGAGTCACCGGGGGATTAAAGACACGGCTGCAGCCAGAAGCCCGGTAGGTTGGCTCTGATATTACAGCTTCATGGTGGAATATGGTTGATATTAATCTATGTAATAAAATAAAGAAAAATAAAAACACTCGTGCACTGGATGTGACAGATGCAGCTGCCAGAATATCTACACATACGTAGAATTTACCGGTAGCTTTAAGGTTAAGTGTGCTTGTTATTGGTATGTTTAAAATAGATTAAAATTATTTTTATTTTTTTAATTATTCAAATTATTTTATCAGCCACTATTAACTGTGTCATACAGCTGATGGTCATGTAACAGGTTCCAGTGATTTCAGGACTAATGTTTTTATATTAACAATCAAATCTAATAATTTCATTAAAGTGCACAGACAATAATCAGTTATAGAATTAGAATGAATGAAGCTACATAACAGAGGCAGGAAAACAAGACCCAGATACACCAACTCTCATCAATGAAGATCTCCTGGAACAAAAAGTTGTACCTGAACGCATCACAGAGACTACAGCTAATGACCAGCAGGTGGCAGTAGTTTGTGTTTACCATTCAACAGAGGAAACGGGAAGCGCTACCGTTAGCTGGGAGGCTATGAAGAGCTACTATTACCTGGGAGACTAGGAAACCAGGAAAATCTACTAGTAGCTAGAAAGCTAGGAAGCTGCTATTAGCTGAGAAGCTAGGACGCTAGGATTAGTTGGGAGGCTATGAAGGGCTACTGTTAGCTGAGAGGCTAGGAAGCTTGAAGGAGCTACTATTAGCTGAGAGGCTAGGAATCTAGGAGGAGCTATTATTAGATGGGAGGCTAGGAAGCTTGAAGGAGCTACTATTAGCTGAGAGGCTAGGAATCTAGGAGGAGCTATTATTAGATGGGAGGCTAGTAAGCTAGGAGGAGCTGCTATTAGCTAGGAAGCTAGGAGGAGCTGTTATTAGCTGGGGAGGCTAGTAAGCTAGGAGGAGCTGCTATTAGCTAGGAAGCTAGGAGGAGCTGTTATTAGCTGGGAGGCTAGGAAGCTTGAAGAAGCTACTATTAGCTGAGAGGCTAGGAAGAGCTAGTATTAGGTGGGAGTCTAGGAATCTAGGAGGAGCTGCTATTAGCTGGGAGGCTAGTAAGCTAGGAGGAGCTGCTATTAGCTGGGAGGCTAGGAATCTAGGAGGAGCTGTTATTAGCTGGGAGGCTAGGAATCTAGGAGGAGCTGTTATTAGCTGGGAGGCTAGCAAGCTAGGAGGAGCTGCTATTAGCTGGGAGGCTGGGGGAGCCGCCAAAATAATTGAATCATGTCGATATGTTGGATAATTCTTAACTTTGAGTTGCCTGAACTTGAACATTTGACAAACTTTATGATCATAGAGGTCGTTAGCATGAACCCTGTGGAACGATCTTAGTTCTTCATGTGTTTATTAGAGGCGACCTAGAACGAGAGAAGCTGTAACGAGAGCTGGTTTCCATCGGACACTGTGCACAGATTAGAAACCAGACGAGCATTTGGCTGCTTCCTGGTG
Organism: Mugil cephalus; assembly: GCF_022458985.1. Taxonomy (NCBI): domain Eukaryota; kingdom Metazoa; phylum Chordata; class Actinopteri; order Mugiliformes; family Mugilidae; genus Mugil; species Mugil cephalus. Next base: position 30,958,505 of record NC_061772.1, on the reverse strand, counting down.
TTACTTTCACACTTCTGTCATTTTCTGCTTCAGCTGCCAGGCCGTCCAAGTTTGCTTTACATTTTAAATAAATCATCACTTCATCCCGAACACTGTGAACTTTAATGTGTTGTCTCCTAAAGTATATTTTCTCCATTTAAATGAATTGAAACTGATGCTTGATTAGCCTCTAATATGAAACATTCCCATTGATAAACCCTGTTGACTTAGTCGGCATCAAAGTGAACTGAGATCCTTAAAAAATGTAAAAATAACAAAAAAATAATAATAACCAAACATAATTTAGCATGGTTGCTAATGTTAGCTGTCTGTGTTTTAGCCAGTGGTCTCTAATTTCTTAGTGTCACGACTTGAACTAGATAAAAAGAAACTATAAATGCTACTGAGCCTCCAGGAGGATGTTCGGGCTCCATCACCACAGCAGCATCTGTCTGGCTAACGCTCATCCACTGACACATGTCTGATCTGACATCGGAAACAACACATGATGGACTCTGTTCAGAGCTGATTCATCCTGGTCCACTCGTCTTTGTCTGGTTGGGTTCAGGAAGTCAGAGAGCAGCAGGATGGAGCTGGTGAAACGTCTCTTTTTGTTCAGAAGGGTCTCTGGGCCGAGGACGACTCACCATCTGGTTCTTAATCGAGTTTCAGTCGGATTTAATGAGATTAGTAGCAGAGACTCAGTGTTTGAGGAGGAGAGGTCGCGTTAATTTAATCAACAAATACATGAAGACCCTCGTCCTCCGTCACAGTCACGTCAACACACCAAACAGAAGATAACTAAAAACAAAACTGACTCTTTAATATTTACTATTATGGAGCCACGAAATGATGTCGGTTAAGATTTAATTTTATAAATACACAACCTGGACGAAAAGAAAAAGTCTCCAAATAATCAGTTCACGGTGATTTTCTTCAACAAGTTCTTTAAGACCAACTGATGTAATGAGGAGCTTCTCGTTTCCTCCACATCCCGTGGTGGTGGAGGAGATGTTAGTCTGGTGGAGGAGATGTTAGTCTGGTGGAGAAGGGTCAAATCATTGGCTGCATCAAGCAGAGGAAACATCTAGAAACTACTAAAACTGGCTTAAGACCTTTATTACAGACTGGAAGGACAGTGGAGAACCATGTTCTACCAGGAAGAAATAAATCCTGATTGATTCAATTCAATTCAATTCAATTCAATTCAATTCAATTCAATTCAATTCAATTCAGTTTTATTTATATAGCGCCAATAACAACACAAATCGTCTCAAGACGCTTCACAAAAACCAGCCTGAAACCTCCAGAGCAGCCTGAGGGAAAAACTCCCTTTTAACAGGAAGAAACCTGGAGCAGAACCAGCTCATATGGAGGAACCATCTGCTGAAGACCAGCCGGGTAGAACCAGAGAAGATAGAGAGAGAAGAACAGGAGAAACAAGATAAACTAACTTCTGTCATAGATACAAACATCAAGCTGAAGGAAACATGTAGGATCTAGTAATATAACACACAGCTGATGATCTGTGAGACAGTTTGTGAGTATAACAGGAATCATGAGCAGGTTGGTGAATAGTTCATCTAGGTAGGAGTGGACACCTGGAGGAGGACATGAAGACTGGGACAGATGTAGTTTATGGAGCTCCACAGGTCTGATACACAGACTCCAGACCATGAAGACTGGCTGGTTGATGAGGCCACGGCAGCAGATGTAGCTTAGAACTCCACAGGTCGAATTCAGCCTCCAGACCAAGACCCTCACAAGAAGATGGAGGGGAGAGAGGGAGACACAGTGGTTAGTAAATGATAAGAGATAGAAAATAAAATGATAAGATATTAGAGGACAAAGAGGAGAGGACATGTCCTCAGTGCATCGTCCCCCTGCAGCCTAGGCCTATAGCAGCATCACTAAGGGACGGTTAAGTCCAGCTCTAACTATAAGCTTTGTCTAAAAGGAAAGTCTTAGTCCTGACCTTAAACGCAGAGACTGTGTCTGCCTCCCGAACCCAAACTGGGAGCTGGTTCCACAGGAGAGGAGCCTGATAGCTGAATGGAGAAACGTTTGGAAGAAAAGCAGCAGTAGAACTCAGGGCTGTGTTTAATAGTGGAAGGAAGAACATTTCACACCATGGACAATGTGAAGGGAACTCAAGGGACTGCACAGAAAACCACTGATCAGGGAGGACAACCGGGAAAAAAGGCTCCAGTCTGACAGGGAGCAGCACAAAGACTCTGGAGACATGGGGGGAGGTCATGAGGTCTGAGGAGTCCAGACTGATCAAGATTTGGTCCAGTTATTCAGGTCCAGGTTCAGAGGATGAGGTCAGCTGACTATTCCTTCCCTCCTTCCTTCCCTCCTTCCCTCCTTCCTTCCCTCCCTCCTTCCCTCCTAGAGACGGAGACATCTGGTTCTTTCTTGCTGCGTGGGTGATGCTGGTGTCCAGATCTGATGAGTCGTCCGTGACTCATGCGTCTTCACTTTGACGGATCGGCATCATTTTATCACAATAACAGTTAAAATAATGATGTGATTTATTATTATTATTCCTCTGTCATCGCTGTGGATTTGGTGTTTACTGAGCGTCTGACACACTGGGCCTGCTACTGATATTTATTTGGTTTTAATCATTTACATCATCATTGCTCTGATATGTAATATTGGTGCATAGACAGTCTAGTGTTTCTGCCTCGTGTGTGGTTGTGTTTCTTTGTGTACGTTCAGGATGTTCTGAGTCATTTTAGACGAGGACGGAGGTTTTAAAACTTAAATCAAACCTGACTTTCCTTCCCTCCTTCCTTCCTTCCTTCCTTCCTTCCTTCCTTCCTTCCTTCCTTCCTTCCCTCCTTCCTTCCTTCCCTCCTTCCTCCCTCCTGGTGGAGGCTGTGATCATTTCTCTGAAGTCTGTTTCGTCAGGACTCGTCCTCGTCTCCTCTAAATAAGAAACAGGTTCAGAGATTGTGACGAGTTAGAAAACAACTAAACAAACAAACAAAGTGAACCAAACTGGAGTGAATCATGCATGAATCACTCCTCTGGTTTTCATCTGACATTTCTCACGGCCGTCACAGCATCAGCATCATTGATCGGCATGTTATTCATGCTGCCATGTGGTGGTTGCTATGGAAACCCACAGAAACGACAGTAGGATCACATCTGTGCTTCTCATCCAGGACCAGCTGATCCACCAATAATGATAATAATAATAATAACAATAGTGTTCAGCTGCCAATGAGAGGAAGGTACATTCTTCCTCTGTGAACATTAACTCTGAACTTAAACTAAACGACAACTAGAACTAACTAGAACTGAACCATCCCCAGAGCTACGACACGTATGTTCTCCACATACATACCTGGCTAAGAACTGGTTTAACCATAGACCGAACAGCTCCTCTCAAGTGAAGCCAAAGTCAGTAGAGCTCCCCCTGGTGTCTGGAGGCTGCAGTATAGCTCATTAGCTCCACCCCCTCCATGTTAGTGGGCGGGACTTATTTCCAGTCTTCCTTCTCCTTTTGCACTGTTGATTTTGTTGATTTTGTTGGTGTGTTGTTGTGGTTTCAGTCATTTATGTAGTTAATATAATGCTGATGAATGTTGAAGTGTTATTTTTTGGATAAGTTTAGCTTTTGTTTGTTATTTGACGCTATAGAAACAGGATGTGACATCATGGCGACCACCAGTTGCCATGCCAACCGCTCTGTAAGGTCCCGTGGGACCGTTTCAAAAAATAAGTCCAGTGTTTGATCCAACGTGTCCTTGTAGCTGGTGCAGGTGGAGCAGAGCGGAGGATTAATTAAAGGAAAACACCAGTGAGTCTGGAGGACGTGTGGGCGGGGCATCAGTGTCATGGCTCCGCCCTCAGACCGTACTGATCAGACTCACAAGATGGCGCCGCACGTATCCCCGGGAAAATAGCATCAGTTTGGACGAGAAGAAGCGGAGACATGGCGTCTTTATTTATACACAGGACCATGAATGTCCGTCCTAACGTCTCCGTCTCCGTCCTACAGCTGAGGTCAGAGGTCAGAGGTCAGAGGTTCCAACTACGTTTAAATCCCAGGAACCATTAACAGGTACTTATGGAACGATGCCTTCAGTTGCTGCAATTTCCAGTTTATTTATAATGGTCCAAATGAAATGTGGCGTTCATGTGATCATTTGTGGGCGTGGCCAGAGAGTTTGGCCTCCACTTTAACAGGTTCAGTAGAACAAATGTGATTTAACAGATCAGGTAAATCTGAAAACTCTGAGCCTCAGCTCTTTAACAGGGAGGCACTAATTAATCCGATCAAAGCTCTAGTTCAGATGAAATCACTGTTGGTTGTTGGTTCCATGTGGTGATGGTGAGACATTGAGGACATGTGGTGATGGTGAGACATTGAGGACATGTGGTGATGGTGAGACACTGAGGACATGTGAGGACATGTGGTGATGGTGAGACATTGAGGACATGTGGTGATGGTGAGACACTGAGGACATTGAGGACATGTGGTGATGGTGAGACATTGAGGACATGTGGTGATGGTGAGACATTGAGGACATGTGGTGATGGTGAGACACTGAGGACATGTGAGGACATGTGGTGATGGTGAGACATTGAGGACATGTGGTGATGGTGAGACACTGAGGACATTGAGGACATGTGGTGATGGTGAGACATTGAGGACATGTGGTGATGTCCACACGTCTGTGTTGTGGTGTTGGGTTGTGACAGATGGTGAGTTGGACTGTTCAGTCCTCAGAGCTCATTACGTTCTCATGCTGTCACTATGTTCCATCATCATCATTATTATTATTATATCACCTCCGTCTCTGTCTAATCTAAACTGTTCATGGTAAAGTTAATAAATGTAGATTAGATTTAAGTATCAGGTACGTAGCTCTGTTTATATGTGACGCTTCATACGTTGGTTCTGTTCCCTCATCCTGGTTTCGTGTCCTGTCACTTTCATGCTTCAACATCTTATTTTATCGTCCTTCATGTCTCATTGTTTTATATCTTATTTAGTTTGTGTGACAGTGTCTCCCCCCTCCCTCCCCCCGTGTCTCCCCCCTCCCTCCCTCCATGTCCACCCCCTCCCTCCACTATTATTTTAGCCACGTTAAATAATTAAAGTCTAAATTTTTTCTTCTATTTTAAGCTTCGTCCTTGTCAGAGTTTTCACCTCAGATCAACTCAGACACGAAGAAAAGAAAACACGAAACATCTCAGAGATGATGTTTGACACCTTCATCCCTCTCTTCCTTCCTTCCTTCCTTCCTTCCTTCCTTCCTTCCTTCCTTCCTTCCTTCCTTCCTTCCTTCCTTTCTTCCTTCCTTCATCCCTCTCTTCCTTCCTTCCCTCCTTCCTTCCCTCCTTCCTTCCTTCTTTCCTTCCTTCCTTCCCTCCTTCTTTCCTTCCTTCCTTCCTCTCTTCCTTCCTTCATCCCTCTCTTCCTCTCTTCCTTCCTTCCTTCCTTCCTTCCTTCCTTCCTTCCCTCCTCTCTTCCTTCCTTCCCTCCTCCCAGGTTTCAGTCATGGAGGGCGACTGTCTCAGCTGCATGAAGTACCTGATGTTCATCTTCAACTTCTTCATCTTTGTGAGTTTTGACCCTTTTCACAACATTTCACTCTGATCAGCCACTTCATTAGGAACACTAGGAAGGAAGGAAGGAAGGAAGGAAGGAAGGAAGGAAGGAAGGAATTGTCTAAGGAAACCAAAACAAGCATTAGCTCCAAAATATTCATGAGGTTAATTGACTTGAGACATGTGAAGTGTTTAAATTATTAATATTATTAAGTATCTAAATGGTTTTTGTTTTCGTATTTAAATCATTATTATTCTAGTATTTAACTGACTGTACAGTGATGTGAGGTCCGGTCTCTTCCAGCTGGGGGGGTCCTTCCTGCTGGGTCTGGGGGTCTGGGTGCTGGTGGACCCGCTGGGGTTCAGGGAGGTTGTGGCGGTGAACCCCCTGCTGTTCACGGGCGTCTACGTCATCCTGGCTCTGGGGGGGCTGCTCTTCCTGCTGGGCTTCCTGGGCTGCTGTGGAGCCATCAGGGAGAACAGATGCCTCCTGCTCCTCGTGAGTCACAGCTTCATCACACTCAGCGTCTAACCAGCCAATCACAGCCCTCATCAGCATCATCATCATCATCATCATCAGCATCTAACCAGCCAATCACAGCCCTCATCATCATCATCTTCATCTACATCATCATCATCATCATCATCATCATCTAACCAGCCAATCACAGCCCTCATCATCATCATCATCATCATCATCATCATCAGCATCATCATCATCATCATCATCATCATCACCATCATCATCATCATCAAACCAGCCAATCACAGCCTTCATCATCATCATCATCATCATCATCATCATCATCAGCATCATCATCATCAGCATCATCATCATCAGCATCATCATCATCATCATCATCATCAGCATCTAACCAGCCAATCACACGGCAGCAGATCAGAAAGTTCCACCAAAGTTTCAGTTTGATTCATTTCTATTCAGTGAGTCATTAAACAGCAAAGATCAGGATTTAAACCCAAGAATCCAACTTTTTTTTCTGACTATTTGTTTCTAGTAAACACTAACAGAGAAAACACGTAGACACCTTTGGATTCAGTCCTCGTGTCAGGATTTATTCGTCATGGTTCCTCGTGGTTCTCCATCATTTATCCACCACATGAATCTGAGCCTGAATTTAATGAGGTTCTGTCTCCATCTAGTGGTTAAATGGCGGAACTACAGGAATATAAACCCTCTAAATGTCTTTAAATCTGAACCACGTCTCTCCGTGTCTCTGTTTCAGTTCTTCATGCTCATCCTCTTCATCTTCCTGGCAGAGCTCTCGGCGGCCATCTTGGCGTTCCTCTTCAGAGAACACGTGAGAACCGAGTCTGGATCCGTTCACATGGTGGATTAGAACGGATCTGAGTTCATTACAACACAAAAACCCTCTGATTAATCCTGGAAGAACAACCTGGTTTAGACCTGGTTCAGACCCGGTTAGACCTGGTTTAGACCCGGTTTAGACCTGGTTAGACCTGGTTTAGACCTGGTTTAGACCTAGTTTAGACCTGGTTTAGACCCGGTTTAGACCTGGGTTTAGACCCGGTTAGACCTGGTTAGACCTGGTTTAGACCTGGTTTAGACCTGGTTTAGGTTTATACTGATTTTAACCTGAATGAGTATGTGATGTACAGGTTGTGACGTGGCCGGTGTTTGTGTGTTTGTGTGTTTGTGTCTGTGTGTCTGTGTGTTTGTGTGTCTGTGTGTAACAGTTAACCAGAGACTACTTCAGCAGGGAGCTCAAACACCACTACCAGGAACACAACAACACCACCACACAACCAGACGTCTTCACCTCCACCTGGAACGCCATCATGACCACGGTGAGTCGACCTCAACACGCTCCACCCGCCCTCCCACTCTGAACACGGGAAACATCCATCATCCATCCATCCATCATCATCCATCATCCATCCATCCATCATCATCCATCCATCATCATCCATCCATCATCCATCCATCATCCATCCATCATCCATCCATCATCCATCCATCCATCATCATCCATCCATCCATCATCCATCATCCATCCATCATCATCCATCATCCATCCATCATCCATCATCATCCATCCATCATCCATCATCCATCATCCATCATCCATCATCCATCCATCCATCATCCATCCATCCATCATCCATCCATCATCCATCATCATCCATCATCCATCATCCATCCATCATCCATCCATCCATCCATCCATCATCCATCCATCCATCCATCCATCCATCCATCCATCATCCATCCATCCATCCATCCATCATCCATCCATCATCATCATCCATCCATCATCCATCATCCATCATCCATCATCATCCATCCATCCATCCATCCATCCATCCATCCATCCGTCATCATCCATCCATCATCCATCATCCATCATCATCATCCCTCCATCATCCCTCCATCCATCCATCCATCATCCCTCCATCCCTCCCTCATCCATCCATCCATCATCATCCATCCATCCATCCATCCATCCATCATCCATCCATCATCCATCCATCCATCCATCATCCATCCATCCATCATCATCCATCATCCATCATCATCCATCCATCCATCCATCCATCCATCCATCCATCCATCCATCCATCCATCCATCATCATCCATCCATCATCCATCATCCATCATCCATCATCATCCATCCATCCATCATCCCTCCATCCATCCATCCATCCATCCATCCATCCATCCATCATCCATCCATCCATCCATCCATCCATCATCCATCCATCATCCATCCATCCATCCATCCATCCATCCATCCATCCATCCATCCATCCATCCATCCATCCATCCATCCATCATCCATCCATCCATCATCATCCATCATCCATCATCATCCATCCATCCATCCATCCATCCATCCATCCATCCATCCATCCGTCATCATCCATCCATCATCCATCATCCATCATCATCATCCCTCCATCATCCCTCCATCCATCCATCCATCATCCCTCCATCCCTCCCTCCATCCATCATCATCCACCATCCATCATCCATCATCCATCGTCCATCCATCCATCCATCATCCATCATCATCCCTCCATCATCCATCATCCCTCCCTCCATCCCTCCCTCCATCCATCCTGTCCTCTGTCTCTTCCAGTTCCTGTGCTGTGGTGTATCTGGTCCTGAGGACTTTGATGAGAGTCTCTTCAGACTCCTGAGCCCCAACAAGATGGTTCCTGAGGCCTGTTGCCAGAGGAACCGTTACCTTGGAGACGTGGGCGTGGACCAGTGTGTGAGTGGCGGCAGCGTGGCCCTCCGACACAACAAGGTCATTACTCACCTGACATAAACAGCACAGTCCAGGAGAAGGTCTGAGTCCTCCAGGTCCTGGTTTAGATCCAAAAACTGTTCAGGACTCGTAGAGTTTAGAGAAGACGTTTCCTCTGAGGAGCTTCTTCAGACAGAAACTCGTCACTGGAGGATAGAAACCATCAGATACTGACCTGTAGAGAAGGACGTGCAAATAAACACAAAATAATGAGGTTTTTATCAGATCTAAAGCACTGATGGAAAATAAATATTAAATGTTAAATCTAAATGTTACAATTTGAATCTAAATGTCAAATTTTAAATGTTATTTAAGTATTTTTTCCAGGTTTTTCAGAAAACTCAACAAACTGAATCAAATATTGAATATTTGATATTTATTATTAAAAATAATAAAAAAGAATCTTGGGCCATTATTTTATGAAGGTTTAATATTTAGTAAATGTAATGACTTTAAATCTGTGACCGTAGAGACGTAGATAAACGTCTCCTCATGTCTCTCCTGTTGTTGTTGTTAACATCTTACTTCCAGATTCACAGAAGCTCCTTTAACGTGGTATTTGTTCTTCAGGGCTGTTACTCGGCCGTGGTCGAACACTTCGAGGCTTATATCTACTCAGCTGGAGCTCTGGCCATCGTGGTTCTCACCATCGAGGTCGGTTCATTCTCTCATTTCTGATTCAAATCAGTTTGTGTTGGTTCAGACGAATCAAGTGGAAATGAATCAATGGATTTTTAATCTCTGTAGAAATGAAGCTGGTATGTTTGTGTGTGTTCTCTCTGCAGCTCTTTGCTATGGTGTTCGCCATGTGTTTATTCAGAGGCATCCAGTGACCTTCATCTTCATCATCATCATCATCATCATCATCAGGACCAGCGGACGAACCAGCTGTAACATATGAGCCGTATTTCTGCACTGATAGTTTGTGTCTCAGTGGTTTTGTGATCATTTTGTACGTCACAGCAGCAGCAGCGGTGGTGGTGGTGAGTCCAGGTCCAGGTCCAGGTCCAGGTCCAGGTCCAGGTCCAGGTCCAGGTCCAGTAGACACACTCAGAACCGGAGCCAAGGTTCTGATGGAATCGCTGCTTTAGTCCAGGACTGAATGTGTCCAGGAAACAGAGCACACAAAGATTCACAACTTCACCACAAGAGTCTGCACATTACCAGGGTTCATCATTATTATTATTATTATTATTATTATTATTGTTATTATTATTATTATTATTGATGTTGTTGTTGTTGTTGTTGTCAGGATGTAAATCACTTGTACAGGAACGTGTTTTTATATCTTTATCTCAGAGGTTTGATGCTGCAGGTTTAATAAAGTTTTTGTGTCTCTATGGGTCATGCTAACGTCATGCTAACGTCATGCTAACATCATGCTAATACTGCAGATTCACAGATTCAGTCAATCTATTTATATTTTATAAAAAACAAATTAAAAAATACAGATTTAAAATGCATGAGTTTTGAAACACGGTTCAACCAAGACCAACCAATCAAGACCAAAAAAATACCAAAAACCGATTAAACCATAGACTGTATATAAATATGGACGCCACATCTCCACCTCCTCCAGACTCACTGGTGTTTTCCCTTAATTAATCCTACAATCTGCTCCACCTCCACCAGCTACAAAGACATGTTGGATCATACACTGAACATTTTTATAAAAATAGTTTTTACAACTCTCACGGCAGCTGGTTTTCGCTATGATGTCACATCCTGTTTCTATAGCATCAAATAACTAAAACGAATCTTATCCAGAAAATAACACTTGATATTATATTCATCAGCATCACACTAACTTCCTACAATGACTGAAACCATCCTTGATAAATATTTATTAGACGTGTATTTTAGTTTTAGCCCCAAGTCCCGCCCACTAACGTGGAGGGGGCGGGGCCTATGACCATAACTGCAGCCTCCAGCCACCAGGGGGAGCTGAAGCAGGTTTGATGAAGCTGCAAGTTGTGACGTTAACACGACTCATGGAGAAACACGGTGGATTCATTTAAACCTGAATCATTAACTTCACAAACTATTCATTAAAACCTTCGTGTTTAATAGTGAAGTCATCAGTGGATTCATGTCGTGTTTGTAACCGTGTTGAGTTTTTGAGTCTGTGGGACTGAAATGATCCATGTGTTGGTTATAGAGACGCTGAATAAACTGATGGTTGTGTTTTTATGGTTTTATTCTTATATATGAAAGAAAAAATCACGGATCATGATGTGAATCAGAACCTGCTCGTCTCATCAGACCACGAGTTAAAATAAAACGTTAAAGATGTTTGATAATGTGACGTCTCTGTGTTTCAGTTACATTCAACATTTTATCCACTGAGAGACAGATCTGATCTATAATAATATGTAATAATAATATTGACCTGGTGCTTCACCTAAAAACCTCCAGAACAGGGAATAAAAGGAAATAAGGTCTGAGATAAGAGAAATAAAATGAAGAGTGTCGGGATGATGGAGCGTTTGTCTGTGTTGACCTGAGGATGTGGCAGCGTCTGGAAACAGCAGGTTAACGGGAGCAGACGTTTCTCTGAGGACCCGGCATCAGGTTTCTAGATTCTTCTGGAACAGCTGAAACTGATCTGACGGAGAAAACAAAAGTGATAGTAGACGATCATCATCTGAACTCTGAGCTGCTGCTGCTGCTTCGTCTCAACAAACCAGTTAATGTGCAACAAATGTGGAGGAATCCTCTCCAGCTCTGGCTGCTTCTGTCTCAGCTGGGACCAGGAGGTGAGTTCGCTTCCAATACGTCCAGAAAGAATCTGTCCTCTCAATAAAAAGCTCTCATCTCAACGAGTCTCAAGACTCAAAGGGTTGAATCCTTTCACAGGATGAGTTTGATGTGTATTAAAATAAGAAATGTTTTTATCATATATGTGAAGATGTAATTGAGAAAATGAGCAAAAGATTAAAAGAATCAGGACAGAAGTCAGTGAAATGTGATTTAATTTGATTAAAATGTGATGATATGAGGCTTTTAGATTAAACTGAGTAAGTCTCATGTAGATAAACACTCCCTGGCCAGTTTATTAGGTACAGCAGCGAAGTCATTCTAACCTGAATAATGTTGAGTTGATGTAGAAACAGATGTTGGTGTTAATTAAACTGAACTGGATTAAACTCTGAAGTGTTTCTGTTATTTAGCTCAGACCAAAACATTAGGAACACGTGTCAGTGAGACATAAAAACCTCCAAATAACCAAAAACTTCACATTTGTATTGAGAACATGATCATGTTTAGATTAAATCATTTACAGCCTCATTTCACCTCATTACTGCGTCTGTCCTTTAGTTCTTGGTCTCTCGCACAGACTCTAAACAAAGATGGACGCCACGACACCTCCTCCAAAGGGAAGCTAAGGCTAGTAGAGCTCCCTCTGGAGGCTGGAGGCTGCAGTGCAGGTCATAAGCTCCACCCTCTCCATGTTAGTGGGCGGGACTTCGGCCAAAATGAAACACTAAAAATCATGTTAAATCATTTTTTCAAAGATGGTTTCAGTCATTTCCGGTAGTTGATATAATGATGATGAATGTTGAGAGTCAGTTCTTTGTATAAGTTTCGTTTTAGTTAATTATTGGACGCTACAGAAACAGGATGTGACATACTGGCGACCACCGGTTGCCATGACAATCTGTAAAGAGGTCACATGGGACGGTGAGAGGAGATTAATTAAACTGAAACTAAACGCCAGTGAGTCTGGAGGACGTGAGGGCGGGGCATCAATATTGTGGCTCCGCCCTCAGACTAGATGGTCTGTGGAGGAGATGTGGCGTCCATGTTTATATACAGTCTATGGCCTCTGGTGTGTTATGTCCACAACTCTGACTAAAACAGTGCGGCCCCTTGTGGACACATTAGAAACAGCAGCACCTTTACAGTCACAGTCTGGGCCGCGGGCCGTACGTTTCACACCCCCGGTTTCTCGCCTGCAGGTGGCGCTGTGAAGGTGCTGTGTCGGCCCGGCCAGCGCGTCTCGTTGCCATGTTCGTACCACTATGAGGACCGGGCGCAGGTGTCGCAGCTGTCGGTGCAGTGGCGGAGTCCTCGTAACGAGCTGCTGTGTCACTACATCAAACACAAGTCGTTCCGGAACTGCAGCATCGGCTACGACATCAGCTACAGCCCCGGCAGCATCGGCCTCACCATCCAGGACGTCCGGCCCGAGGACTACGGCGCCCACGTCTGCTCCGTGAGCAAGCGGCACGAGTTCTCCGACTACAGGGTGGAGCTGGACAGGATGACAGGTGAGAGGGGGCGGGGCTACGAGGCCTCGTGTCGCGCATCAAACCTTAATAAAAGTAGAAACTGAAATAAATCCTGACGTCAACATTTCTGCCCGTTTGTTTCCATTAGTTTGTCTTCTGCTAAGAAGCAGCGGATAAATGAATAAATACATCAACACATCCGGTTACAGTTACTGGACAAAGTCAGGACTTATCTCCCTAAACAGATGTTCAGGGCTCCTTCCTTCCTTCCTTTCTTCCTTCCTTCCTTCCTTCCTTCCTTCCTTCCTTCAGTCCTCTGGTCTCTGACTGTCCACGTCTGTCCCGTCCTCACTTCTTCACAGCTACAGTTTAAAGTTTTATTGTTTTTAAATGTTTGAATGGTCTGAGACTCAGAGTCTACCTGTCCTCACCTGTCCTCGCCTATGCTTACCTGTCCACACCTGTCCTCGCCTATGCTTACCTGTCCACACCTGTCCAGGTTAAAGTTGCTCACTGGACTGAGTTCAGTCCCAGATAAACAATGAACTTTGTCTTTTTATCATTTATCTTCTTTTATTGGTTTTAAATTGTGTTCATTTTGTGCATGATAATGTGTGTGATTAGTTTGGGCCTCGGTTGTTTTTAAACGTCTTAACTAAACTTTTATCTTCATGAAGCAGATGTTTGTTTTGTATTAATCTGGAATAGTTTTAAGGGTTTATTTCCTTCATAATGGGGCTGCTGCTAACAGGAAGCTAACAGGATGCTAACAGGATGCTAACAGGAAGCTAACAGGATGCTAACATGAAGCTATCAGGATGCTAACAGGATGCTAAGAGGAAGCTAGCAGGATGCTAACAGGATGCTAGCAGAATGCTAACAGGATGCTAACAGGATGCTAGCAGGATGCTAACAGGATGCTAAGAGGAAGCTAACAGGAAGCTAACGGGATGCTAACAGGATGCTAACATGAAGCTAACAGGATGCTAACAGGAAGCTAACAGGATACTAACAGGATGCTAACAGGATTGGTTTGTTTCCTTTAGATTCTGTGACGTCAGCTCCAGAGGGCGGAGGGACTCAGTCAGGTGTGTTGACCTGCAGCAGATTAAAGTATTAATTATTAAATAATAATAATAAAATCAATTCATTATTAACAGATTCTATAAATAAACAAACATTTTCTTTGTGTTTCAGGCCTCAGCTGGAGACTCGTCGCGCTTCACGCGTTATTATGTTTCATGGTTCACATGTAGAAGAAACTACGTTTACACGCAAAAACACGCTTCAGTATAAAATAAAACTGTAGATTCACAAAGAAACGGACAGAAATGAAATAAAAGCTGCTGTGGTGAATAAACCTCCTCCTCTGACTGATTATTTCTCCGGAGATGAATCAGAGGTTTCATTTCTAAATGATAAAGTTTTATTCATGTTTGTTTAATATTGTGTTGATGGAGCCGCTGCCATGGCAACAAGTAACTCTGACATCCGCCGCTAGATGGCGCTGTCATCACAACCCGCTGCAAACTGAGAACCTGAGGAAGAAGATGAAGCGCAGATTATTTAAAAAATAAAGACATAAAGTGTTTTTCTTTTTATTCTTTTCAGGATTAGTTACATTTATCTGGGACTATTTTTATCAGCGGATGAATCCGCGTCTGGAGCCGCAGGAAGTTATTTATTTATGAGGTTTATAACAAATAAATGAAGGTTGGTTTGTTCAGGAAATAGAAAATATTCCAGTAATGAGAGATATGATCAGAAACAATGACGTCAACAGTAAAACTCTCCTTTAAAGAAACTTTATTGTCAACAAACAGGAAACACAAACTTTAAAAAAGCTGAGGTTCATTGAAACCTGAAGCAGTTCTCTCATTATTATAATAATTAGCCTTTATTTATTATTATTATTATTTGCCTTTATTTATTTATTATTATTATTATTATTATCATTATTATTATTATTATTATTATTATTATTATTATTATTATTATTATTGTTTTCCGTGTCACATGATGAGAACAAGACACCCTGGAGATCTTTCCACTCGGTGTAATTGATTGACTCCATGAGGACCAGACCAGGACCCGTCCTCCTCCAGGTCCAGGTCCAGGTCCAGGTCCAGGTCCAGGTCCTCTGGTGTAGCTCCTAGCTGAGCCTAAAGGAGTCTGGTCTGAGGAGCTGTGATGTTAGTGAGTAGTAACGGAGTCACATCCACAGACTGAATCCTAGAATCTGATCTATGAGACTGAAGAGAAATAAATAGTAGATCTACTTTAAAACCATTGTTGCTCTTCATCCATGTGGTATTAACCAGGTAAAATGTCTCAGGGGCTGGATTCCTGCTCCAGGAGAATATCTCTCCTCCTCTTCTTCCCACCATGTTCTCCTCTCTAAGCCTCTTAAAGTTCTCCTCCCTGCTCTCAGCACATCTCACTGCAGAACCTTCTTTAGGAACCTTTCACCTCTACCTCCATCTAGGAACAACTCTGAGAAAACATCAGGGTTCTAGTTTCATTTGACCACTAGCAGATCTGAATGTTCTTCTATTTTCAGATCAAACCTTGTGTGTGTTGTGTTGTGAGGTTTACACATCTCATATCTCATGGATGAACTCGTCTCCCTGGTCAGAGGTGAGTTAGTCACTAGGGAGGAGTCCTGGTTTGAGTTTAAATGCAGCTCAGTGACCAGATCCTCCTCTGTTCCACTATCCAGGTTCAAACTACTCCGTCTTTTCCTTTGACGTGGGTCAGGACCACATGAGAACCCCTGGTCTAAAGAAGGTTCAGGTTCAGGTTCAGGTCTTAAATGTTCCTGGATCTAAACCTGGAGGAACATCAGAGTCCAGCGCCACCTGCTGCTGCTCCACTGAACAACAACAAAGATCCTAAAACTGAACTCAGAGAGAGAGAAGATGGACGAGGGGACAGCTCCTCCTGCTCCTCCTGCTCCTCCTGCTCCTCCTCCTCCTCCTCCTCCTCCTCCCTCTGATGGAGGTTGTATCTTGTTGTGTAGTTGTGAATCAGAGTCGACTCCAGCCACTGATGCAGTTTTTATTGATGTTGTTTTTTTGTTGTTTGCTTTGGGGAAACTCAGCGTCAGCAATGAAAACAATAAATATGGAT
The DNA here is from genome assembly GCF_022458985.1 of Mugil cephalus. Classification (NCBI taxonomy): domain Eukaryota; kingdom Metazoa; phylum Chordata; class Actinopteri; order Mugiliformes; family Mugilidae; genus Mugil; species Mugil cephalus. Next base: position 30,942,306 of record NC_061772.1, on the reverse strand, counting down.
ATTATGCAAAACATTTCCCTAATGAAGCATTTTACACAATGTACAGTCCACCTCCTCCTGCTCCTCCTCCTGCTCCTCCTCCTCCAGCTATACAGTCAAACAGAAACAGAGCTCCATGCAGCAGAAACCCAGAGATCGGGACGTGGAGTAAAAAGTAAAAGCTGCTCCCCTCATGTGAATCGGTGTGTGGATAAAAACTAATAAACCCCAGAGAGGAGACCAAGCGTTCTGGTGCTGAAGTGGGGGGGCGTCAGTAGTCGGTGTCGGAGCCGTCGGCGTTGTCCACGTTCCTGGAGAGCATGTAGTTGTCCATGTCGATGGAGCGGCAGTTGTTGATGGCGTAGCGCAGCCTCTCGGCCATGACGGTCTGGCTGGAGTACGGCGGCAGGCGCAGCTGGAAGAAGCAGGTCTGGGAGGTGGGGAGGCTGTCGTAGGGCTGGGGACCAATCAGGAGCCGGCAGTCAGGCCACAGACCAATCACATCACACCCCACCTCATAGGTACTACTGTTAGCACTGTTAGCACTGTTAGCACTGATGCTAACGTCATCAGAGCTTTCTTTCCCTACTTCCTTCGTTCTTCCATCATTTCATTCTTTCCTTCCTTTTCATCTTATTTCTCTCTCTCCTGCTACAATCTACTGATTATTACTGATGTTATGATGAAGCGTATGTGGAAACTCACCCGGTCCACCTTCATGATCTGGAACCTCTGCGAGATGTCTGCGGTGTTGGCCGGGAGGCGTGAGCGTCCGGAGACGAAGCGCATGAAGAGGACTCGCTCCTCGTTGGAGAACTCCTCCAGGGTCTGCCAGAACCACTGGACCAGGGCGTGCTGCTCGTCCACCTCCCGGTACCGCACCACCTTCTTCAGCACGTCGCAGCAGATCTCGGGCATCCCACAGACCATCTGCTCCAGCTGCTTGGCCGTCAGCAGAGACAACAGCGGCACCGGGACGATCCAGGACATCCCCTCACGGACCGCCGCCACCTGGTGGACGACAGGACGGAGCTCATAGAGACGTGTTCTGATTCTCATGTTTACGCTGCTGAAATAAACCGTTCGTACCTGGCGGTCGATCTCATGCAGCCTGTACTCGATGGCTCTCTCCACGTACTCCTTCCTGTTGGAGAACGTCAGAGGGATGCTGTTTCCTCCCGGGATGATAGGAACCATTTTACCGTCTGCACTCTGACCCACAAACGAATCCAGAGGAATCATCTGGAACAAAACACCAAAACAAAACCCAGAAATAAAGATGTGAGGAGCTACTATTAGCTAGGAGGAGCTACTGTTAGCTAGGAGGAGCTACTGTTAGCTGGGAAGAGCTATTGTTACCTAGGAGGCGCTACTATTAGCGAGGAGGAGCTACTGTTAGCTAGGAAGAGCTACTGTTAGCTAGGAGGAGCTACTGTTAGCTAGGAGGAGCTATTGTTAGCTGGGAAGTGAGGAGGAGCTACTGTTAGCTAGGAAGCGAGGAGGAGCTAGTGTTAGCTGGGAGGAGCTACTGTTAGCTAGGAGGAGCTAGTGTTAGCTAGGAGGAGCTACTGTTAGCTAGGAGGAGCTATTGTTAGCTAGGAGGAGCTACTGTTAGCTAGGAGGAGCTATTGTTAGCTAGGAAGCGAGGAGGAGCTAGTGTTAGCTAGGAGGAGCTACTGTTAGCTAGGAGGAGCTATTGTTAGCTGGGAGGAGCTACTGTTAGCTAGGAGGAGCTATTGTTAGCTAGGAGGAGCTATTGTTAGCTAGGAAGCGAGGAGGCGCTACTATTAGCTAGGAGGAGCTAGTGTTAGCTGGGAGGCTATGACAGTAGTAGACAGAGCTAGCGTTAGCGTGGTTAGCTGGTGTTTTTCTGTCACACCTCATGGAAATTGTCCTCGGTGATGCCGCTGTCTTCAATGTGAAGAATGCTTTTGAGCGTCTGCACGTAGAGCAGGTCCACCTCCTCCAGGTCTTCCAGCTGCAGGGGGATGCAGCACAGCTGTTTCCAGACCAGCGGCGCCAGGTGCAGGTCCAGGGGCTTCTTGGTGCGCATGGCCACGCCCATCAGGATCCCCAGGAACTTAAACTGGAGCATGTGTTCGTCCAGGCAGGAGGACGGGTTCAGGAGGAACCTACCAGCCAGAGGAGCAGGTTTATTCATCTGATCATAACTTAGATTTACATTCTAAGTCCATGTCTGTGGTTTTCTAACTTGTTCCTACTGGGACCGATGTGTCCAAGTAGTTTCCTTCATGATCATTAAAGTCTAATGAGACTTTGGGAAATATGTGGGACTAAGATCACTTAGTGGTTTTATCAAAGATCTGGTCTAAACACTTTAAAGGACATGAAGTGTAGCTGTTCCCTGTGTCTGCTGGTTTGTCCCCGTCCTCACCTGTCTCTGTTGTATCCGACCTCTGCGGTGGCGTTGGGGGACGGGATGAGGAGGTCCACGACTCCCGTCTCCAGCTCCTACGGGACATTTACAGGATGTCAGGGTGGGACTGGGACCAGGACTGGGACCAGGACCAGGTCTAGAGCTGAACTCACCTGACACATCTCTGTGATGGTGTCGTCAAACACTCCCCCCGCGTCGTCGGCTCCCTCCCCCACCAGCTTCACCTTCCAGGCCCTGGAGGGAAGACGCAGGTCGGACGCGTTGAGCTTCACCACCTGGCGAGCGATCTGCACGAAGATGGGTTTACACTTACGCCCCCTGGAGGACAAACACAGGAGGACACGGTCAACTCCTCAGACCAGAGCGTCACTGTGGTGGCGAAGTTATTAAATCTGAAGAGAAACTTTTAAATAAAATGAGCACGTATTTGAGTTTTAGCTGATTTAGACCCAGAACTTACCAGCAGGTGGCAGCAATGAGCCCACATTACACTGACTCTTATTGAGAGATGTCAGGTTGTTGTTGAAATGTTATTTAAACATAAACATTTTCATTATGTTCTTCTTTGCACTAAAATGAAGGAAAAGCTGCTGTTGTTGTTAATTAATTTTGCTCTAAAGTTCCTGGTTCCTGAACTAAAACAAGTTTGACCCCTGATGCAGGAATCACAAGACTATTAAATTCATTTCCAATGAATGAATCTCTCATATGTGAACATGTGTTTGTCACATTAGAACATCACAGCTGATTCAGAGACAGTTTGTTTTATCTTGTTCTTTCCTTTCACAGGATGAATAAAGACAAAGACACATGAAGTGAGAGTGACCGAGGCGTCTGGGTTCTGACCGGGTGGAGATGCGTTTGACGGTGATCTGGGGGCCGTAGTTCTTTCCTTGGACCATGGTCTTCCCTATGGAGCGCACCATGGGCAGGGTGTAGACCCGGGGCGCCAACAGGGGCCTCAGCTGGCCCTGCACGATCCCCCAGGTCCCAGCGTTGTAGTGGGACGTACAGCTCTGTGGAACCAGAACCAGGTTCAGACTTTAGACCAGGGAACCATGAACTACACACACATCGTCACTGCTGAGGTCCACATCTCTTATCATGTGACATGCGACTGGATGTTATAACCTCATGTTTAGGACACGTCAGAGGAACCTGGTCTAGTTTATACGTTTCTAGAATTAAAAAGAATCTGAATCCTGCAGCTTCAACTGAGTAAATATACATTTACATGTAAATAAACACAGACCATGATGAGCTGCTCCTGGTTCTCACCTGGTTGTTGGGGCTGAGGTTGAGGAGTCTCCAGGAGGAGTACATCAGGTCAGAGAAGTGGTAGAGGAGGCGCAGACGAGCCCTCACCACCTCGATGCTCACCTCCTTCAGCCCACTGTACTGAGGAGGAACGGCCACGGGTAGACCCAGCTGGAGAGGAACCGAGGAGCCTGAGGAGGAGGAAGAGGGAGAGGAGTAAGGGGAGGAGGAGGAGGAGGAGGAGGAGTGTGAAGATCCATGGTTATGAGGAGCAGGAGGAGCTGACCTGGGGCTCGAGGAGGAGCAGAAGGAGCAGTCCATGCGGAGCTGTGGCAGCGTCCTGCTGAGATCTGATGGATGTTCTTCCCCTGAAGACTCGTCACCAACGTTGGTTCCCTCACATGGTTCGTATGGCCCAGACCCAGCTACACCAGACACCACAGAAGAAGAAGTCAGGTAGGACCAGACCAGAGGAGGAGAGGAAGAAGAGGGAGAATACGAGGAGGAGAGGAGGAGGAGAATAGGTCACCTGTCCCTCTGAGTTGCTCCCCCAGGTGTAAACGTCTCCCGTGGAGGAAAGGACCAGAGTGTGTTCAGCTCCTACAGCCACATCCTGGACCTGGACCCCCGACAAGGCCGGGACCTGCTGGGGCCGGTTGTGGTTCCTGGCTCGGCCCTCTGGTAGACCAATGAGACGGTCTGGACCAGGACCAGGACCAGGACAGGGACAGGACAACATGGACAACAGAAACAGAAACAGAAACAGAATCTACTGAGTGTTTTCTCAAAGTAATGAATGAATCAGTTCATATTTAATGACACGTTACTAAGTCTGGTCCTGTAGTCTGTCTCCTCTCCTTGTCCTATTTTAGTCCTCTAGTCTGTCTCCTCTCCTTGTCCTATTTTAGTCCTCTAGTCTCTCTCCTTGTCCTATTTTAGTCCTCTAGTATTTTTTCTCACCTTGTCCAAATGTGAAAACCTTTCCGTCTTTGGTCAGAGCCACAGAGAACTGAGTCCCACAGGCCACTTTCTTGATGCCGATTCCACAGAGAACGTCCACTTTCTGAGGGATTTAAAACACATTCAGGTTACGATGAACTGTGAATGGACACGTGTCCATCAGGTGTCTCCTGTCCCGTCTGTACCTGGGGGGAGGACTTGGCCGTAGAGTTGCCCAGACCCAGTTTCCCATAGTCTCCATCACCGAAGGCCCAAACCATCATCCCATCAGCAGAGACGACCAGAGTGTGGTTCAGCCCACAGGCCACCTGAGGACAACACAGATAATTAATTAATCGTTATACAATTTAATTTATATTTAACCTCCTACTACCAGTGGATAATTATTATAAATATGTCTTTATTTCATTTCTAAGTTCATTCGTTTGCCTCCTATTCAGCCTCTATTGTTCAAAGTGAAGCAGGAAGTAGAAACAACTGGTAAAAAGACAGAGCGCTTCCTAGTGTCTGGGTGGAGTTATTACAGGTGTAGGATAGGCATCAGTATTCTGATAATTCTAATAGATTTAATCAATAGATGATACAACATGAGGTTTTAATGATCTGTGAGTAGTGCCCCATGTCCTCACACATCAAACTGTTTTATTTCTAGCCAGATAAACATGTCTATGTGAAGAACCTTCATCCTACCTGGCCAACCTGGTACCCCTCCAGAGCCGTGACCTTCTCTGGGAGCTTCTTGTTGGAGGTGTTGCCCAGACCCAGTCTGCCATAGTCCCCGTTACCAAAGGTGAACAGTTTCCCATCAGCTGTGACCACAGCTGAGTGTTTGAAGCCACAGGACATCTGGAGACGAGGGGGGGAGGAAGGGGGGGTTATGAACTGAGCAGCAGCATCCGAGGAACCAGGACTACAGAGACCCACTGACCTGCACCACCTCCTCGCCCTGGAGGGCTTCGATCTGCCGGGGTCTCCTCTGGCGATCACTGTTCCCGTGGCCCAGCTTCCCATAGTCACCGTCCCCCCAGCTGAAGACCTCGCCGCTCTCCGTCAGCGCCATGGAGTGACCATCACTACCACAGGACGTCACCAGCTGGGTCACCACGAAACCTGAGGACGCCAGGAGACAGGGTCAGGGACCAGGGACCAGGGACCAGGGTCAGTGATAAGGGACCAGGGTCAGTGACCAGTGACCAGGGACTAGGAACCAGGGACCAGGGTCAGGGTCAGCGACCAGGGACCAGGGACCAGGGACCAGGGTCAGGGTCAGGGACCAGGGACCAGGGACCAGGGGCCACGGACCAGGGACCAGGGACCAGGGTCAGTGACCAGGGACCAGGGAGGTCTCTAAACGCTGTGGTGGAAGTTGAACTGATCTCTAAGTGTCTGAGTGTCATCCAGTGAGTTAACAGGTTTGGGGTTAGGCCCCAGACCTTTAACATCTAGTCTGTGTTGATCCACATTCATCTTCAGTCATATTTTATTGTCCAGCGTGTTCAGGCTTCAGGAGGAGGTTGCACAGTAGGACAACATTTATCCACACAGAGAACTGAGAAACATTTAAATATTTACTAGTCTCATGATCTGGGAGCTTTTTTAATTAGCTTAGCCTCCTTAGCTCTATCGCTGCATGGATGGAAGTGAAGCTTCAACACGTCTGAGACCAAACGTTTGTCTAAAGTTTGTCTGGACTTCACCTCTAAAGATGCAACGACCTCTAAGGAGAAAACACCTGGAATTAGATTCAACATTATTATTATTATTATTATATGGGTTCATTTATTTCTTATTTATATTATTTTAATTAATATTCTGTTCAACACATCACAAAATACCCTAAAAATAAAAAGGCTCAGTTTTTGGATAATTGAGTTTAACGTCCAGTAGAAAACTAAGATTAAGATGTTTGTTATTGTCATTGTGGAGCATTAATTTAATTCAGACACAGCTGCTTTAAAATACTATAAATTCATATATATACAAGCTACCTCCCTCTTGTGTTTACTGTTTAGATTTTATTTCACTTCTACATCTATACTGATATTTTTACCGTCCTTCTGAGTGTAATTATTACTGTTTTTACACATTTCACTGAGCATGTGACAAACACTAAACCTACCCTCTGCCATCTTATCCCAGACACTAATTCATTAATTCACTTCAAATTAAAACAGAGGACACTGACTCTTTTCCATCTGTACCTAAACTTTGTAAACTATTAACAATAAAGTGAACAGTCAGTCTCTCTAGGAGCTGAGGACATTTCCTGGACCAGGGTCTGATCCGGTCTAGAGGACGTCTGCTGTCACCTTGCAGGGCGGAGATGACGGTGAGGACGTGGAGGTCGTCTGAGTTGCCCTGTCCCAGGCGTCCATAGCTGCCCTCCCCACAGGCCAACACCGTCCCGTTGGGCTGGATCACGAAGGTACAGTTCTGACCACACACCACCTGCAGCAGAGGACAGTTAAAGTCTGAGAGGACGGAGGACGACGTGTTCTCACACAAACAAAATGATTCTCACAGATTTATTGGAGTCTGATGTTTCTGTGGAATGATTCCCTTGTACTCGATGTTATTATAGAGCAACAACCAGGAACACATGTTCTCTGATATATGTTTTGTGTGTGTTCTTATTGTCTGCACCTTTAGGTGCAGGAGCTGCTGGAATGAAAACTAATGAACTAATTTCCCCCTGGGATTAATAAGTAATTCTGATTCTGGGCATCGCTGGAGACATTTCCATCTATTTGGGAAATTTCTCCATCTTCATCTTCGTGGCTGTTTGTGCATGAGGCACAAAGTCTCTGAACAAAGTGTGAAATTAAAAGTAATAATATTTCTAACAAGTCAACAGGACACGGAAGAAACGATTTACTACACTGTTCAGTCATTAACGTTAAAATAAACTGCTTTAAAAACTGAACTTCACATTTATTTTGCATAAATCTCATAAATGGAGCCTTTATATCGTGTTAGGGTCAAATTTGACCAGTTCACAAGTTAAATTTTCTTTACGGGGATGAAGCTACTTAACGAGATATTTTAACACAACAAAAGATTCTTTGGCATTTTAGTAAATTCTGAAAAACTCTAACAATAGAAAGTTTACATCTGTAGATGATAGAAAATGTTTTAGTTTAGTTTAGTTTAATTGACTGATAAATGTTTTTTTGATTATTTTGGTCTAAATTAAGTCATGAGCAGCTTTAACACTAATGTTGGGACATTTTCTTTGTGTGTGTTTTTTTTCTGTGACTTTAATCAAACTTGAATTTAAACCACAATCAGAATCACAGGAAGTGATATTTGGTGTTTTTGTAAAGTGTTGAAGTGGTTTAAGAGATTTATGCATTTTTTTGCAGAGTGAAGTAACACAGCGTCCGTCCATTCGTTAAACAGCTGTTGGTTTGTGTTGGTACCTGCTGAGCCTGGGAGAAGGACGGCGCCGTGGTCGGGACCAGGATGTTCCTGCCGGCCTCGGCCAGCTGTCCGTGGCGTCCCGCCCCCCACAGGAACACGTCACACTTCCCCCCCAGGTGCCAGTCCTGCAAACAAACATCATGGAGTCAAAGCGGAGCCGAGGGTCATCGGGGTCTGAGCTGGACTCACTCACCTCTGGTCTGGACGTGGCCCAGGACATGATCTGCTCGTCCATCCCCGCCCCCCATTTACTGTTGTCCTGCAGAAACAGGCAGAGACACCGGCCGCCAGGGTTTTATCCTCCGTCACATTCACTGTTAGTTTTCTGTTAGAGTCAAATAAAAAGTAACTCACCATGAGCAGCGTCATCTCCTCCTTGGCCACCGGCTCCAGGTCGGGGACGGAGAAGGACTCTGGGAAGGTGGCGCCCCGTGCGAGGGCCTCGGCCGCCTTCACCGTGGTAGAGAAGCAGTCTAGCCACGCCCACTCGCTGGCGCTCCAGACGGAGGTGCCGGACTCGGGGGGGCAGCGCCGCAGGTGAGGGGCCACCGGGGGGCGACACAGGAGCTGGTCCAGGTGGAGCCCCACGGCCAGGGAGGCCAGGCACTGCATGTAGGGGCTGTGGACCAGCTGCTCCCCACAGACCACATGAGGCTGGACAAGACACAGGTATCACCAGGTATCACCGGGTATCACCGGATATCACCGGATATTATCAGGTATCACCGGGTATCACCAGGTATCACCGGATATTATCAGGTATCACCGGGTATCACCGGATATCACCGGATATTATCAGGTATCACCGGGTATCACCGGGTATCACCGGATATCACCGGATATTATCAGGTATCACCAGGTATCACCAGGTATTATCAGGTATTATCAAGTATCACCAGTTATTATCAAGTATCACCAGTTATTATCAGGTATCACCAGGTATCATCAGGTATCACCGGGTATCATTAGTTATCACCATGTATCACCACGTATCACCAGGTATCACCGGGTATAATTAGTTATCACCAGGTATCATCAGGTATTATCAGTTATCACCAGGTATCATCAGGTATTATCAGGTATCATCAGTTATTATCAGGTATCATCAGGTATCACCAGGTATTATCAGGTATCATCAGTTATTATCAGGGTATCATCAGGTATTATCAGGTATCATCAGGTATTATCAGGTATCACCAGTTATTATCAGGTATCACCAGTTATTATCAGGTATCACCAGGTATCATCAGTTATTATCGGGTATCATCAGTTATTATCAGGTATCACCAGGTATTATCAGGTATCATCAGTTATTATCAGTTATCATCAGGTATCATCAGGTATCATCAGGTATCATCAGTCCCTCTTTCAAAGCAACATTATAAAACTCAGTCCTGGACTCTAGACCCTCTGCCGGCCTGTGTGAGATCCCTGTGGTGTGATGCCCCCTTACAGCGTCCTACCTTCTCGTAGGCGTACTGCTCCTGCAGCATGACGGGCAGCCTCTCCAGGAAGGCTCTCATGCAGGGCGCCATGTTGAGGCCGACCACGCCCTGCTTCTTCAGGGCCGTGCGGCACGTGGCCAGGACATGGTTGGACGCCATGAACTCTTTGGAACAGTTCACCACCAGGACGTCCTGGAAGGAGGAGGAGGAGGAGAGAGTGAACATGGGAGCTGATGGAGGAGGAAGAACTGAGGTGAGTCAGGTGAGACCTGGTTTACCTTGGACCTGTTGGAGCAGACGGCCACGCCCACATCTGGGATCCAGACGATGTTCTGTATCGCACCTGAACCAGCGACGACCGTCTGCATCACTGAGCCGTCCTGCAGGAAAACAACACACACACCTTCACAGTCTGTACGTTCTGCATAAAAATGACTCAAAACGTTATCAGACCAACACACGACACAGACGACGTCGTCTCGTTTCATCCATCAGTGACGAACTGAAGCTGAAGCTGGAGACTTTCTTACCCTCAGTGACCAGATGTTCATGAGGCCTCCCACTCCTCCAGAGGCCAGGGCCAGACCATCAGGACTGAACGCCAACGTCCTCACCGGCGTGATGTGACCTTTCAGCTGGAAGACGCACACGGCGCCATCCTCTGGCCAACGGGACGACTGCAACCACAGAGACAGAGTCAGAGCCTCAGATTAAAGGTAAATAGCTGGTTAATTATACTGTCGTTCTTTTTCAGACGATTATGGGTCAAGAAGCACAAAAACGAAATTACTTTCAAAATAACTAAATGGATTCAAATCAGAAAACAGATTTCACAACAGAAACGTGTTTAAGAAGCTTTGTTTCTTTGACATTAAAGCCAGTGAAAGTTTTCAGGTAGAAACAGAACCTGGACCTGGACACAACAGACCTGCTGCTACTACACCTACTGATCCTAAACAGCTGCATCCTGGGAAAGTTTGCCTCCAGATAATTTAAAGTACCGTGGTTCTAGGTTTGGTGTCTGTCTCCCACCATCCCTCTGAGACAGACGCAGAGGATTCTGGGAAGTCGGAGATTTCTTGAGGGACGGTCCAGACGGAGACGAGTCCGTTCTGACAGCAACTGAAATAAAACACAAAGAATCAGAAATGACCAGCAATTAATATCACTCCATCTATCACTCCATCATCTATCACTCCATCATCTATCACATCTATCACTCCATCATCTATCACATCTATCACATCTATCATTCCATCATCTATCACATCTATCCCTCCATCATCTATCCCTCCATCATCTATCACATCTATCACTCCATCATCTATCACATCTATCACATCTATCATTCCATCATCTATCACATCTATCCCTCCATCATCTATCCCTCCATCATCTATCACATCTATCACTCCATCATCTATCACTCCATCATCTATCACATCTATCACTCCATCATCTATCCCTCCAACATCTATCACATCTATCACTCCATCATCTATCACATCTATCACATCTATCATTCCATCATCTATCACATCTATCCCTCCATCATCTATCCCTCCATCATCTATCCCTCCATCATCTATCCCTCCATCATCTATCACATCTATCCCTCCTTCATCTAATCCTGATTAATCCTGGTGATGTTCAGACTTCGGTTTTGTGTGGACTGGTTGTTGGTAGAAGACGTTTCCTCTTTGTGTTCAGGTTTTTATGAGGACCAGAGTCTGGAGGTGAATCCACTAAGTAAAGGAGCTGAACGTACACGGCCAGCATGCTGAGGGGTCTGGGCCCCCGTCCTGCCGAGCTGCACCAGGCCACGCCGTTGACCAGCGACGGGTGTCGGAGGCTCTGCAGGCAGCGCCACCCGGAGTCAGGGTGGGAGTCAGGACTCGCCCACAGCTTCACCGTCTCCTCTTTGGCACAAGTCAGCAGGATGAGACCGGACGGACTCCACCTCATACTGGTGATGGACTCCTGCACCGGGGACATGGAGACACGGGGACATTAAAGACATCCTGCTTCAAACACATTAACAAGACGAGACAGGATGTTATTATGAACAATGTGTCTGTGACCGGATAAAGAACATTCAGCCTAATGTGACGTGGACCAGTAACACAACAGCATGATAATCTGAAGTAATGACTCTTTTTTTCCCATTTGTTTTAATCAAAGAAGAATTAAATGAAAACTCTTCATATAAACCAGTGTAACGTGGTCTCATGTGTGTCTGCTGTCTGGTCTCAGTGTTGTGAGGATAAATTAGAGATCGGAGTCGTTTTCTTTGATGAATTAAAGTCTAACTTGTGATGTTGTGCTTGGACACCTGAGGTCTAATGTGACTATGATCAGACCTTATGGGCATCGATCACAACCACGGCTCCTTTCTCCAGCGGCTCTTTGGATCCAATCAGTAGTTTCCCGTCAGCGTAGCCCACAGCAAACGGCCGGTCCTCTCTGAACCAGGCTACGTGCATCACGGCCACTAGGGGGCGACAAAAGGTCACACACACACACGAGTCAGTTTAAATCCTAACGATGTTTCTTCATCTGATCTCAGGTGGGACGGACGTTCTAGTCTCCTGACAGGATTCAGTAGTTCGTACCGTCCTTCCTGTAGCAGTGCTCCAGCTCGGTGCGGTGCATGGTGGAGGAATCCAGGACCTCGATGAGACCCAGAGACCCGTCCATACGTCCCACCAGCAGCATGTCCTTAGGCTCTCCACACCACAAGGACTCGGCCTCGTCCTCGGGCCACGACAGCGCCGACACCCAGTGAGGCTGAACGTCCAGGAGACCCTTCCCCCCTGGAGAGGACGAGGAAACGTTTACGTTTAATGGGTTTAAAATCTATTATTTTATGATCCAAACATTTTCTTTCTTTCTTTCTCTGGTTTACCGTTGACTTGCCAGATGTTGACCATCTTCTCCATGGCGGACGCCAGGTACTTTCCTGTGACGCTCCAGGCCAGAGGCGACAGACAAGGATCACTGGGAGAACCGAGACCAGACCCCCCCTCCTCTGAAGAACCATCACTGAGGACAAACAGAAACAGGAGCGTTACAGCAGCAGCAGCGCCACCATGTGGTCAGTAAAATACTGTATCAGCTGCTGCCTCTGATGGATCTCTACCTACCACTGGACCAGAACCAGGGACACATGGAAGGAAGGAAGGAAGGAAGGAAACTAATCTGCGTTTAAATAAAATATTTCCTTCCTGAGTTTGGTGACTAACCAATGGTTCTCAAACATCCTGGTGTTTTCTTCCTTCGTTTCACTCCAAGCTAACGAGAGCGCTAACGAACATGCTAACGAGTGTGCTAACTGCGAGCTAACGCACGGCTGAAGAGCTGAAGCACATGAAGGGCTGCAGCCTTACTCTTTGTTGAAGATGCAGGTCTGCTGGAGGCTGTACTGGTTCTTGGTGACGTTCCAGACTCGGACCGTCCCGTCGTTGCCGCTCGTGGCTAACAGGCCTTTCTTACTGCACCACCCACATGTGATGACCTGAGAACAGCAACCACAGTAAAACAGTAAATACAAAGACAGATGTAAGGTGAACATGAAACTATGCGGGAGGGCTGGGGTATATTCTGGGTATAATTCCTGACAGTATGAAATAAATAACACATAACCATGATAGGCTCAGAGTATGACGCCACCTAGAGACGGGGCTGAACAAACAGACGAGTTTGTGAAAAGGTGAGAATGAGTTCTGACCCTGCTCTGATGAGCCTCCAGCTTGATGAAGGAACACTTCCTCAGGTCGCCCGCCATGTCGGCGAAGGTCTGCGGCCGGCTGTGGTTGTTGTCCCGGTCGTGGGCGGCCAGCGTCCGGACCAGCTGCTGAGCCGCCCACTGGCGGTGCTGAGAGGACAGACGCGAGGACAGGCAGCAGGCGGCCAGGGCGTTGGCCAGCTCCAGGGGCCCTACAGCGGAGGGGTTATGGGAAGGGTGGGCATATAAATGCGCAATTAGACCTGCTTGACACGGAGGAACACAAGGCGACAAGGATGAGTGAAGAGTGAGGGAACAGAAACACAACAAAACAGACAAATGTGAAAATAATAACTGAAAGGTGGTGATGATGGGGTGTGGGGGGGCGCAGGCATCTGATTCCCCCTCAGTGCCATGAAAAGGTTTGAGAACCTCTGATCTTCCACTTCATTAATTACAGCCTCTGTATGTCCTCCTGTACATTCTTTAAGCTCATTTTCTCTTTTCATTTGGTGAAAGCTTGTGATTAATCTCTGCAAGACCTTTTCTTTTACTCATAATGTGCATGTATACAAAATGGAAACATGCAAAAAAAAAACGTTAATATATTTTTCTTACATACTGTGCATTTAAAATGTTTGTTTTGTTGGTGCATTTATCTCTTTTTGTGTGTTTGTTGCATCTGGTCCAGGGCGTCATAGCACATGAGAACTTATTCTCAACCGACTCACCCGTATAAATAAAGGTAAATGAAATGCTAACACTTCATATATTGCACTGTGATACACAATGAGACTAAAAATGTGGTCTGAATGGAAGTCAATGGGGTAGAAAGTTGGCCACTACATAAAAATACCAATTTGAGGAGAACATTGGGGCCAGTGATGAATGACGGGTGAGAAACACCCACCTCTCTTCTCCAGGTCGGCCTTGTCGTACGCCGGTCGGAGTCGAGCTCCTTTGTCGGCGAGCAGCGCCACCAGAGCCTGAGTCACCACGAAGTTCGGAGACGTGATGAGTTTGTTCTCCTCGGCCACACCGCGCAGGAAACTGGGCAGGAACTTCCTCTGGATCGGGTCGTCCACCGTGGTCAGGTTCATGCCGGTGGCTGCAGAGATCAGGTTCTAGAGGAGGAGGAGGAAGAGGAGGAGGAGGAGGAGGAGGAGACATGAGTGTTGACAGACTAGAACTGATCCGATCCAGGCGACTGACACATGTTAACCAGAAGAAAACACTGTCCACAGTGTTGGTTCCTCCATCATGAGGACGGGGTCTCGGAGCATCAGGTCACCTGAGACCAACTATCACCATTTCTAACAGGCTGCGCTAATGTAGCATGAAAGTAGCTCAGATTCGAGGAAGGAGCAGGAGCAGGTTCTGAGTTGGACCGTGTACCTGAGTGCAGAGCTGGACCAGCAGCTTGGCGGCGTTGGGGCTGTTGGAGGCCAGGCAGCCCACGGCCGTGCTGAGGTAGGCCAGGCAGGAGATGGGTTTGCTGGCCTTGGCGGCTCCGCGGGGCCTCTCGGCGTGGCCTGAGCCCGTCGTGGGGCTGGTGGAGAGGCCGGCTCGGCCCGCCGCCGCCAGGCACATGAGCCGGACCAGAGTCCTGATGTCGGTCAGACCCAGAGACTCCAGACCGGCCGCGAGGCTGCAGCTGGATCCGCTGCGAGGAGGCAACAGGACAAACATTACTACTGCTGATAAAAGAACAAGAGTTAAACCCTGTGTCCAAGAAAACCTGATGGATCTGCACGGGTCTAATCTGGCTCAAACACCAATTCAAAGTGTGAAAATCACATAGAAAACTGAACTTTTTTAATGGAAATAACTTCTGACTGTAACAGTGGAAACTGGGCTTCCTCCACAGCCCTGATATAAATCCGCTGTGTGTCGCATCGTGTCGCGTCGTGTCGTGTCGTCCTACCTGACTGACAGCAGGGACAGGGCCCTCATCACCATGGTCCGGGCCAGAAGAACCTGTGCCGCCGCCGTCACCCTCCTCAGAGCCATCACCCGGTCGTGGGGGTTCTGCAGAGCGGCCGCCTGCTCCCCCAGCGTCACCCGTCCAGACGAACTCTTGTCCACCGACGTCTGACAGCCTGAAGACAGAGACACACGTCACCTCCTGCTTGTTCCCTCCCCGACCTGAGTCGAGTCTTTGCTCATCTTTACCCAAACTGTTAGTTGGGTAAAGACGCTGCCACTCGGTCGTTTCTCTGTACGTTTCTAAATAATCTTTTGAGAACTAGAATGAAGCAGTAGCGTGAACTGAACCAACATCCTCTTTTGATTATCGTTTTCTCTTGTTCTCCAACGTTAACCCATTTAAAAAAAAACTCTTTACAGTAACGTAACTCTGTCAGTTCAGTATCAACATTCACTTAGCATCATCATGATTAAGTGTTTGCTGCAAACATACACATATCAACTATCAGGGTCCCACAGCGTTCCCTCCTTGTCCACCTGTTTTATAGTCTCAAGTCATATGTTCATTCGTTTTTTGTCCCTTTGTCTTGAGAGAACCAGAGAAAATCTTTATATTGTTTGAGGAACAATTGTTTCCACCCATATGGGGGTGGGCGTGGCCTTATCAGTGATGTAAGGTTACTTTCATGGCGGTCGTGTAGTGGGCGGAGCTAAAGCAGCCTGGACGCTAAGACACGCCCACCCAACTCTCCACCTGTCACTCAAAGCGGGAACATGTGAATATTTTTAATAATGCTTTAAAGTTGGTCTTTTTAACTCGGGGTCTACGGGGATCTGCTCCCCTTTGGAGCCACTAGTGGCCACTTAAGGAACTGCAGTTTTTTGCACATGGGCTTCTCTGTATCTGTGTGACCTGGACGTTAACGTCTGGTTAAAACAGGCTTCGATAGAAGGACAGTCACTGGTGAGTCTTCAGCGTCTTTGAGGTGAATGATAAACCTCACCTATCTGCAGCAGCGTCTCCTCCATACTGTTGGCAGCCGTCACCATGGCGACGGAGGCGCCCAGCGGGTCGCTGTCGGGGAACTGGACGGCCTCCGGGACGATCCTTCGCTCGCTGAGACCCAACGGACCGGCTAACAGCTCAAACTCCTCCTCCCCTGTCAGCTTCTCGTCTTCGTCCACGTCCAGCATGTCCCAGTCCTCTGCAGGAGGACAAACACCAGTCAGAACCAAAGACGCTGACACACAAAAAACGTGTCTCAGAGCCGAGGTTTACCTTCGTAGACGCTGTCCTGCTTCCCCAGGAGATCAGGGGCCTGACCCTTGTACCTGAAAAAAGACAGACATGAAGACAGAACTTCAAACATGGCCGACGCAGACTGGAGGCCTGAACAACGTTCATCTGCTCCAGCAAAGAGGGGCGGGGCTTAATGTGATGATGGACGGAGGCGTAACTGTGGTCATAGATGTCATCGTTGCTAAGGACGGGTCCTGATACCGGTACCATGATGCTAATAGTGCTAATGCTAACAGTGCTAATGCTAATGGCAGTAACCAGACATTTAGGTTCCAGTCAACTTTTAATTAGCTTAGCTCCCTTAGCTCTAGATTGTGCAACCTGCAACAAGGGAGGTAACACCTGGAGTCAGAACATCTGACCACACAGCATTTTATTGAAAGACCAGAGATGTCTTTGATGCCTGACACACCGCTGGTTTTCTTAGGAACATTATGACGGTTTATTTGGAGGAAGAAGTGGCTTCAGTGACTGAATCCTTTACGTTCTTACCTCTCCACCACAGGAACCTTGGCCTTGCTCTTGATGGCCAGGTATTTCTCTCTGCAGCTTCCACACAGCAGGTAGTAGGGGTTCCCACTCCCACACTCGCCCCCGAACCAGCCGTCCACGTAGGACCCGTTGCTACGGTAACCCTGGCGGTTGGCGCTGCGCCCGCATCCCGGGTGACTCTTCTT
This sequence comes from Mugil cephalus, assembly GCF_022458985.1. Lineage (NCBI taxonomy): Eukaryota > Metazoa > Chordata > Actinopteri > Mugiliformes > Mugilidae > Mugil > Mugil cephalus. The sequence continues at coordinate 30,925,220 of NC_061772.1, read as the reverse complement.
CATGTGCTGGTTGAAGTTGGCCACGTTGGCCTCACACAGCTCACACACCACCACCTCATCCCGGTCGTCGGCCTCACACACATGCTGCTCAGTCAGGGAGAAATAAAAAGAAGAAGAAGAATAAAAACTCCAGAACAGACAGAAGAACCTGGGATGAAACATGAGTCAATGAGAAGGATGTCCTGATCCACACCCAAGACTTTCAGTCACCCGAGTCTTCTTCTTCTTCTTCTGGGATATTCGGCAGCTTTAACTCCAGCCAACCGTCATCACAACAGAAGAAGAAGTTTTCATGCCACAGCAACGTGCTTCTAGTTTAAACCGAGTTTACCTAATTATTTTAAAAATGAGATCAGGACGTCCCTGGGTCTAATAAACTCCAAGTAAACACCAGTAAGGATGGTTAGTTGTTTCCTTTCATGCCGGTTAGATCCCTCCAGGAGAATGTGTCTGAACAGGTGAGGATGTGTCATGATGTGTAAATCTGTTATTAACCCTCTGGAGTTCAGAGTCTAGTGGTGCTGGAGTCTGACTCTACTTCCCGTTAAAAAACGTTCACCTTGTTCCTGGTTTGGTTTCATTCTCAACCTCATGTGTCACTTTACACTTATTTTTCCATTCTGACAAACTGTTTTAACACGTTGGAGCTAAAACCATCAGATCCAGGAGGAACAAGTTAGAAAACCACAAACATGTTGAACCAACCATTTCTAGAACTTAGAATGTAAATCTAACCTGGACATTTCTAAAGCTGATCAACACATTTAAACCATGTGTTGCTGGCTAGCTCTCTCCTCTTGCTAGCTCTCTCCTCTTGCTAGCTCTCTCCTCTTGCTAGCTCTCTCCTCCTGCTAGCTCTCTCCTCCTGCTAGCTCTCTCCTCCTGCTAGCTCTCTCCTCCTGTTAGCGTTTTCCTTCGTGAACCAAACATGACGACAATATTCAGGAAGAAGCCTCAGTTATTTAGAACCAGTCTAGTTTTACTTGGTCTAGAAACACTAGTTGAAAGCTGATCTATAGGTTAAGTTTCTACTGAAGTTGAATCAGAGACCGTTTGGACTCCAGAGGGTTAAATGTTTGCTAGCGTGCACATATGGATCTACTGGGGGTGGGGGTGATGCAGGGCAGCTACAGAGGGGGTGGAGATGGCAGCTCTCTGGCTGCAGCATAAAGTCACACACACCCATGTTGGCCAGTCCAGTACCTCCGGGATCCACATTCCCAGAATGTCGGTGTCGCTGGCCAGGTCCTGGCCGAACATGGCCTCCATGGTCTCCTCGTCCAGGTCCATCTCCAGCTCCTCGTCCAGGTTGAAGTCGTACAGGGCGCCGGGGTCCTGCTGCTGCTGGAGGGAGGACACCTCCCGGCGGGTCTGGCTGTGGTGGGCCTGCACCGAGCGGTACAGACCAGCTGGGACCGAGACAGGGGGGTAAGGTGAGCTTCAGAGCAGGACTGTACGTTAACAATCCATGAGAATTTACCATCTCATCATAAACACTAGATGATAACGTAGCCGTATCTCAGCTGTAATAATCTGATGTTTAGAGCAGAATAACCTGGATCTAAACACGCTCCTCATCATTAACATGAACTGGCTCAGATATCAGGAGGTGGAACAAACTAATGTCAACACATTTATTCACCACCTGATCAACAACCACAAGGAGAACGACCAGTAAACGAGTCAGGAGGAAGCAGCCACATCCTCCAGGAAATAAAAACACAAAGGCTCAACAGGTTCAGTATGAGAAGCACTAGTTAAACCTGGAGTTAAGTTCACTGTGTTAACTGCTCAGTATCATCTTAGGACAGAATGCAGAGACAGACTGAGTCAGAATTAGAATCATTTCTATCATGATTTTTAAGCTCTTTAAACAAATATCATTTTAGCCCATATCATCCTCCCTTAAACCGTGTGTGTGTGGATTTTTATTATTATTCTTATTCTTATTCTCACCAGCGCGGGCCAACAGTGTCCGAGCTGCCAGGTCAAAGCGGTGCTTCCTCCCCACGGCAGAGCGTCCTCGGAGGGGGGCCCCGTTGGAGGACGCCGCACTGTCCTGCTCCAGACCCTCAGGACTACAGACAACATGGCCTTAGATCCACTTTACACGTTAACATTCAACAATGTATTAGTGCATTAGGATCATCTGTGATGCTACTGAGGAAAATAAACAGGTCCAAACACAACCACGAGGCTACGAGAAGCTTCTATTACCTACGAGGCTTCACGTCACACATCAACACTCAGTCGCGTACCTCTCGCTGAAGCCCTCCTCCATCTCGGCAGCGTCGGCGCTGGCTATGTCTCCAGGTGAACACAGGTACGAGCTCCTGTCCAGAGACTTTCCTCCAGCCGAGGCCGTGGCGCCAGGACAGGACGAGTCGGAGCCGTCGCCTCCTCTGGAGTGAGACTCGTCGTGTTCGTCGTCGGTTCCTGGGTGTTCGATCATCCACATGGCCAGCACTGTGATGTTCTGAGCGTCCGCCTCCCCTCGAGCCCCTGGAGGGAACATATCCCACGGTTAGAGTCGACTCAAACAATCTGAGGACCCGCTGTGGGTCAGACATCACCCCCCCACCCTGAACCCTGAACCCTACGTCTGAGTTCCATAATGTTCATTCACACAGGATAAATAAACTAAATGTGTCGACCATCGTTGTGTCTCTGCTGCAGGTTTACACTAACAGCTTTAGTTAGTTTAGATAATAAAAATATATATTTGATCCTGTTGAAGAAATGACCTGAAAGGACATTTATGGTGTAAGTTTTACTTTATAAATTACAGACATGGATGAGGAAGGTCACAGTGGACGTCCTGAATCTGCATATTTCAGTTTCAAACTATTTCCTTCAGTTATGAACGTTCTCCTTTGGCAGTTTTGACGCTAACCATCCAAGAACAGATCCAGAGTCATGTGACCCTCAGATGTTCCTGCTCCACCCCCCCACCATCGCTTAGACCTGGGTGCAGACCTGGATGTGTGGGTGGATACTGACCCGTGGCCTCCAGAGCTTTGGTGATCTGTCGTAGGGAGAAGCCCATCTCCAGCAGAGGCACAGCGATGGCAGGAGGAGGTGGAGACGTGGACAGTCTGCTGCTGGGGTCTGACAGAGCTGCAGCAAACAGCAGTGACATCATTAAAACATTGACATGGGGGGGGGGGTTACATCTTACATGTTCCTCTCTAACATCGGGGGCATACGTACAGGTTCCCGTCCGGTTCTGGGGTCTGGTGGGCTGAGAGTCTGGGGAGGTGAGACTCTGCCTCCGGCCGACTTCGTCTGAAGGAGACGTGGGCAGAGACGACACCGGGGGGGTCTGGGCTCGGCGGGTCGGTACCAGGGTGGTGGTGGGGTAGCTGGAGAACATTTGCCTGTCGCCACACACAGAGGAGGAGGGTTAGAAAAGGCTCCGTGGTAACGAGGAGGCGTCTGGTTGCTGAGGAGCAGGGAGGAGGAGGTGGGTTCTGACCTGAGGAGGCTGAGAGGCATCACCCCCGGAGACTCGGAGGCGGGGACGGTCTCGGTGTCGGTGACGGGCGTCGTGGCCGTGGTGGTGTCCTCCAGGGAGGAGCTCATGAAGGAGGTGGTGCTGGAGGCCGAGGGGCTGGTGGTGACGGGGGTCTGAGCCAGCTGTTCACCCTCGGGGGCTTCACCCTCCCCTTCTGGTTCACTCCTCACCCCTGAGGGACACGAGGACACGAGGACACGAAGACACAAACCATGAACACATACAACTAGTTTTATTGGTTCTAGAGTCGATCCTCATGATTCTACATCAGCTATGAACCACATGGAGACGGGACTCATAGAATCTGAACCCTGTGACTACATCTAGGGGCTACTGTTAGCTTAGCATTGGTGTGTAGCATGTAGCCTTGGTGCCTGTTAGCTTAGCATTGATGTGTAGCATGCAGCCTTGGTGCCTGTTAGCTTAGCATTGATATGTTGTTATTCTTTTTGAATATCTAACGTCTTCAGTCCTCACCAGTCTTGGTCTTCCCTGTGCTGGGCTCCTCCAGAAGCCCGTTCACCACCAGCTTGTAGATCATGGCCTGGGCCCTCTCCAGGTCTGCCAGGCCCAGGGCCCGTTTGATGGGGGAGCGCATCACCGCCCTCTTCACCATGTGGCGCATGAGGACCTGCAGCGCCGCCCTCATCTCCACCTCCTCCTGGCAAACCGGGGAGGAGGCCGTTGTGCTCCCGCTGCTGCCGGCGTTCAGGTCGGCGTTGTGTCCGCTGGCCGCTGCCTCTGGCAACACCTGACGTCACAGGACAGAACCGGACGGAGGGGGTTCAGACTCTGTTTGCTCTAATTCTCTGGACTGAAACAAAACCTCCACCTCTAAACTCACACAGTTACATTTAAATCGATTTACAGTAACAGCTTTAGTCCAGGAGGCTCCAATGTTTTTCAGACCCCCCTACCTACCTCGGCCTAGTGCTGTTTATAAATATACATTATCATCATCATTCAATATTAAGCTCTAAAAATAATACAGGTTCAAATTTCAAATGTGCAAAAAGAGGTAAAAACGTGTGTGGCCTGGTCCTTGTTGTTCTGACCTTCGGGATGAGGAGCAGCTCGGCGTACTTGCTGCAGCTCAGCAGGGCGCTGAGGGTCTTCATGGCGCCCAGGTAGAGGTAGGACAGCTGCACGGCGTGGATCTCGGACTGCGTGGCGATGGAGGAAGGCGAAGGCTCGTGGCTGCGTGATCCGTGCTCGTGGCCTTTCTTCCTGCTCCCGTCGGGGGGAGCGTGAGGAGCTGAGGCGAAGAGGGCCTCGTTCCCGGCGCCCATGCCTCCGGCCACGGAGGAGATCTCGCTCTCTGACTTGGAGTTGGGGGCCGCGTGAGCTTTCACCTCCTCCAGGCTGTGGGAGACGCGCAGGTCGGAGGTGGAGGTGGTCGACGCCGCTCCGGCCGAGGCTCCCGCGTCTCTTTGTTCGCCGCGGTGGTGTCCTTCGGCGTCCGCCTTCTCCTCGGCGGCGCTGGGCTCGTGGCCGGTGGAGGCGGCGTTGCGGTGCTTCTTCTCGTGGCGTCTCACGCTGAGCTTGGCGCCCGTCTCCTCGTGGATGCTGGTGAGGTAGGTGAGGTCGAACAGCAGCGAGGCGGTGAGGCCGCGGAGTCGCGCCACGTCGAAGGGCAGCGGCTCGCAGGGCTCCAGGTTGTACAGGGGGGTGTCACTAGGCGACCAGAAAGTTGGGAAGCTTTAATAGGACGGAGTGAAGAGTGGAAAGGGAAAGGAAACACAAAGTAAGGGAAAGGGCAGGAGAGAAAGAGCACGGCATGCAAGAAGAAAAAACAAGAGATGGGACGTCTGGACACGATGCAAACGAGACGAACCAGAGCGAAGGAAAAGATCACATTAAATATTAAAACACACTAAAGAAAGACATCTGGACTGAAACAGAGAGCAGACATCTTGTCCTGAGCACAACATTAATATTCTGATGGATTCTATAATGTGCACAGTGGTAGAATTTGATCGTGTCCTCTTTCTCCAATGAACAGCTCTACTTCAGTCTCCAGGTGTGAACGGGGTCAGATCTGGGTTAAATGCATCATCTAGTAACGTAGAACAGGACTCATGGTCACCAACAACCTGACGTATTAATACTCTCTGTCTAAATAATAAATAAAGATCTTAGGACAGATGTTCAGAGGTTTCTGTCTACGTGCAGTTGAACTTTCTTTAGAGTTTTTAAACCTTCACAGACGACACAGAACAACGACAGAAACCATTCGTGTCCATGTTGTGGTGTTGGTCCTGGACCAGTGACCAGAGCGTCGTGTAACGAGCTGCTGAGGTGGTGACAAGCGTTCAGAGCCTCAGCAAACACAAACAGAGCAGAACAGAGTTTGAGTCCCGTACCTGATGGTGATCTCGGCCTCGTCCCACTGCACCTTGGCGGACGTGCTGCCCTCTTTGACCACGCCCAGCAGGGTGGCGTGCCTCCCGGTCTGCTTGTGCACGCATCTGCCGCCGACACGGAGGCCGGCGTCCGCCCCCCCGATGACGGCCAGGACCGGCCAGACGTCGGTGCAGAGCGTCCTGAGGTGGAGCTCCGACAGCTCCCCGAGGCCGTGCTGGCGTCCGTGGCGACCGCGTTCCTCCTCCATCTTGGCCGGCATCTCTTGGTTCTGGTTCTCGTGCTCCTCGCGGCTCTGCACCGAGCGACTCTTTTTCAGCCGCTGACCGCCGCCGTTACCGGACGCTCCGGACGGGTCTCTGAAGCAAGGCTTGATCTTGTGGAGCCGCTCAATCATGGTCTTGTTGATGCGGTGGGTCCAGTGGTCGGTGCGGTGCAGGATGCGGATCAGCTGCGTGGTGGCCTCGGCCAGCACCGTGGCCATGGGGCTGCAGACCGGATCTCCAGGGAGCAGGTCTCGGGGCGTTCCCCTCATCTGCATGTCACAGATTTTAACCTGGAAACACATTTTGACACATTACGACCTGTTGGAGTTGACTTGTTTTCTCTGGAGAACGGACCGGTTACCTTCTCTCCTGGGTTGCTGCTGTAGAACATGACGCAGGGGTAGAGCTCTGTGGCGTCCACGTCCTCGAAGGCTAATTTAGGTTCCTGTTAGACACACGGTTCATAAGCTCATTATACATTCATACGCCTTTTAAACTTCACGAATACCTGGTGATGAACCCTGAGAAGCCTCACCTCTCCGTTCTTGCCAAACGAGATGGTTCTGGCCTCCATGTCCAGGACGCAGGTGATGAAGTCTCCCTGCGTGAAGCTGCTCAGGGTCAGGGTCTGTTCTCCGTTGTGGTAGAGGTTCCCGCTGTAGGCCCGGTACAGCCACATGTCCGACGTGGTGCGGTGGTTGAAGTCGTGCACGGGCCAGCGAGAGACGCCGACGCAGGTTCCCTCGTTGCCTCTATTCTCCTTCACGATGTAAAACTATCACACGAAGGAAACAGACGACAACAACACGTTTAAACACTGTAGAGTTCAGACCGGGGATGATCCCAGATCAAGGTTTTATCCCCCTGATCTGGTGTTAAATGTCCTAGAGCTGGTCTCCTGTAGATTCCTGGAGTCTGTCCTTGTCTGCTACAGTCGACTGGATCCAGTGAATGTTTCTTCCAGTCAGAGTTAATGTGGAGGCCGGAGCTCCTACTTTGTGTTCTCTACTCCAGAAATGTTCTGCCATGAACTCTCTAACTCTCTCTGGAAGATCTGTCTCCAGGGAACTTTTCTCTACTTTTAAATGTTGTTGTTGTTTGTCTGCAGCCTTTGACTGAGTGACTCCATGGATTGTGTTTAGATGATCTCCAATCACACATCCACACTAGAGACGAACGCCTCAATCACTGCGTTTACACAGGAGACATGAATGGACACATGGTTCTGGTTCTTTTTGGCTGCTTTAACTCCAGTCCACCGCCATTAAAACAGAAGATTGTGGCGCTACAGGGACGTGGTTTTGGTAAAGAAAACCCAAACCTGAACTAAATAACTAGAGAAGATGATTCTTGGCTGAGGGCAGATACCGGTGTGGACGTCCCTAGTAAAGACACACTCAGTCCCACGGTACCTTCCACTGGTAGCATCCGGAGGAGATCCCCGTGGAGGCCAAGCCGTAGCCTTTGCCCCCGCTGCCGTGGGTCAGGCCCTGGCCGTTTTCCACCACGCAGCACTGGGCCTTCTCCGGGTCGAAGGACACCTCCTGAATGGGGAGGTTCTCGTCCTCCTCCTCGGCTTCTCCCTGCAGGTCACACAAACTCTCAGTCACTCAAACATACGAGAACAATCACGTATCAGGTCGTGTAACTGGCTGGAGGTTCCTCACCTGCAGTTTGAGCTCCTGCACTTTCTCCTTGATCTGGATGGAATGTTTGGCCTGAGCGATGGGAGCCTCCCACATGCAGTCAGACAGCAGCGAGAAGAGCCTCTCCACCACCTACAAGACAACCAGTCCATCACCAGCCTGTACGTCCACTCTGGGACGGGACAAACTGGGACAAACCTGGACCAACTGGACCCTACCTGAGTCATCTGGTCGTCCTCCATGTTGGCCTCACAGGCCGGCAGCACAGCCTCCAACACATGGAGCGCTAAGAGCCGAGTCCTGAGGTTCCCCACCAGAGGGACGCCTGGAAGGAGAGACGCCGTTAACGTCCAAGTTTGGCTTCGATGGATCAGTTTTCCTGCGTCTGTACATGAACCCGTCGTACCTGAGCAGCACTTCTGCGCTGCGATGTTCAGCAGCACCTCGGTCCATTTAGGGGAGGCCATCTTGGACTGGATGGCCTTGGAGGACACCACCCTCCTCAGGAAGACCAGGAAGTCCCCGAGGTGCAGCTCTGCAGTGTGCTGCTTACGGATCAACGCTGGAAAACAAGACAATATCCACATTATTACAAGATCTCTGCAGCTCAAAGCTTCTGATCATCACACACATCCCTCCAGTTTATCACCTTCAGTATTTAGACTCATTCATTCATTTGTTTTTAGAGATGAACTCCAATAAAACTTGTCATCTGCCCCCTGGTGGATCTACCCAGGCTCCTCCATGGACTTACATTATGAATATACAAAATTAAAAAATGCTTTAATTTATTATATATTAGTGGACTTATATTATGTTTTCTATGTCCAATATGTCCAGAGGTATTACTAATAGAAACCAAAAGAAATGTTTGACATGTTCCAGATACGAGACACTGGATGTTCAGTAAATGAATCAAACATGATATATTTAAAGGTCCTATCAGCATTATTTCAGAAGTCATGTTCTTCTTCACCTCTGAAGTCTTTCTTCTCCGAGTCGGCGCTGTCCTCGTATTTTGTGTCCTCCTGCTCTTTCCCTGGAGACAGGAGACTGACTCCGGCCTGAGACAGCAGGTTCTTCAGCTGACTGCAGAGCAGGTCCAGCAGAGACTGGACCACCTTCGGGCTCAGCTTGTCTGCGTACGTCCTGTAAACCCAGAGAGACACAGCGGTTGGTTTAGTTTGGTTCTTTAAAGAGGACACGAAACAGGACAGACACGTTTAAAACATGGTAGAAATCAGCTGTTCTGAAGCTTTTTAAATGTGATCATGAGAGTATTTCCATCTTCAGATGTGTTATTTGTTTTGGTTGCTACTCAACAAAGGCCTCAGTGACGAGTAGCTCCTCCATCCTTTAACACATTCTACCTGTCGATCAGGTGATGAACCAACACACTGGTTCAGTTCATTCATTTCCTGCTCTAAATGTTTGGTTTCTTTTTTTTTTTTGAATTTTGAAGTTTTACTTAGAACCTTGTTCAGAGCGTACAGGTTCTTCTTGTGAGCGCAGCTCAGCCAAAGGTGGAGAACAGGTGGAGAACAGGTGGAGAACAGATGGAGAACAGGTGGAGAACAGGTGGAGAACAGGTGGAGAACAGGTGGAGGTGTCAGCAGTAACAGTTTAACAGAGAAACATAAATGGATTCAGAGTTAAAACTTCTGTAAATCTACATTTAGTGTCTCTTTAAAGACAGGTTTACGTTCAGTGAACATTCTTAATATGTTTAATATTATTACATCTCAAGGTTCAGCACCTTAAAGCCCAGTTACACCTGGTCCATCTGTTCAGCTCAACACTTTTTTATTTTATTATTTATCTTTTACACCCTGAAGTCTTTGCTCCTGTCATTTTTAAGGTTAATAATAATAATAATGAAAGGTTTTTCTGACCCGGTGCTGATGGCCAGGATCTGCAGCAGCCGTGTGGACGCCACCTTCAGGGCCGTGCTGAGCTGGGACACCCCGGGTTTCTGCAGCAGCTGGAGGGGCTGCCCCAGCATGGTCTCTGTGCCACAGAGCTGGGACAGGACGTTCAGGAGCCCACTGGAGATGGCCAGGGACACGTCCACCGGCTGGTAGCGGACACTCAGGGCGAACACGGTCACCAGCAGGAGGCGCTGCTGAGCTTCTGTAGAGGAAAACACAAGGGGGGAGGGGGGCTGGATCAGAGCTTTCATTCACATCCATCATGTCCTGAGTTGATTCTAGTTCACATTAGTTTCTAGTTTAGTTTAGTTCTCAGGTCCAGGTCCAGAATCTTTATAAAGGCTCATCACTAATGACCAGACGTCACCAGTGTCCACCCCTGGACTCTAGAGACCAGATCAGTGTCCACCCCTGGACCAGAGACCAGACTAGAGACCAGACTAGAGACCAGACTAGAGACCAGACGGGTGTCCACCCCTGGACTAGAGACCGGATCAGTGTTGGTGTTTCCAGGTGACTCTGGTACCTATGTGGTGCTTGTTGGCCTGCAGGGCTCTCTCCAGGGTGACAGACAGCTGCTGGTAGATCTTGTGGACCGCGGTCTGGATTTCCATCTGCAGGCTCCTCTTAGCTGCTTTCACTCCGTCCTGTGAAGGAGTTAAAGACGTTTAAAGAGGTTTTATCCTCCAGCTTGTGTCACCGTATGAAACCAGCCTGGTACCTGGTAGTGATGCAGCTGAACGCTCTCTCTCTTCAGGCCTCCGGTTCCCACGGTGCCGAGGCCGAAACATCCGGCCAGGAACTGGAGCCTGACGGAGGTGAGGAGGGAGGAGGACTGGAAGGCGGCGCTGGACCGGTCTGATCCCCCTGGCTGGCTCCCCTTCTCCTCCATACCAGAGATCAACACCACGATCTGGTGGAGGGCTTCCAGCCTCAGCTGCAGAAACAGCAACGCACGGTTTAAACGTGGCTTTAACCCTCCAGGTCTGACACTGACAACAGGAATAAATCTATATGATTTGATCCCTGTCATCTGCCCCCTGGTGGATTTCTCTGAGCTCTACAGTCAGCAGCTTTTGGCAGCTGTTTCCAAAATGGAGGCGTTTCACAGGCTCACAGACAGTTTCTGTCTGGAGAAAGTTTATTTTTTTATTATTTTAATATGAATATGAATAACGTGAATAGCACGTCACTGCCCGTAATTCGCTATGATTGGTCGGTCAGGTTGACGACGTGATACGTCTGGTGCTTCGGTGCATCAGCATAGAAATGCAATTTATAGAATGTGCCCTAGACAACCACGATCTCTGCAGTTTGACAGATCGTCTTCACGTTGTAATCGCTCACGATTTAATATCGTCATATCGCCCACCCCTACATGGAACTACATGGCTACATGCTACATAGCAATGCTAAGCTAACAGCCACCAAGGCTACATGCTACATAGCAATGCTAAGCTACCAGCCACCTAGGCTACATGCTAAGCTACCTCTCTATATTTATTATGTGTAATAACCATTTGCCCTCTCACCTCGGCTCTGCTCTGCTGCTGCTCCATAGCCAGGATGGTGGCCTGGGGGCTGGTGGACATACTTTCCTCTGGCTCCTTGAAGGCCGGCGTCAGGCCCACGTCGCCGCTGATGAAGCTGACCATGTTGTCGATGAGAGCGTGGATCCCCAGAGAGCGGCTCAGGTCCAGGTCCGACTCCTCGTACGAGTGCGCTGAACCGTAACTTCGCTGGCGGCTCAGTTTGGCCCGGAACCAGGACTCAGCCAGGGAGTCTGGAGAGCTGTGGAGGAGGCCTGAGGAGGAGGAGGAGGAGGAGGAGGAGGAGGAGGAGGACTTTCAGATGCATCAATGCATAAAATGGATGATGGACTGAGCAGCGTTTAAAGCACTGAAGAGCTGGATGCATTATATCATTATATATCGATCCATCACCAGATGGAAAATGCTGATTCTAACATGCGGCCACAAGCTTTTATCAGCCAGGATGAGTTCATCTGGAAATGATTCCAAGAGCTGCTGAGAAGAAATGAGGGGGGGGGGGGGAGGAGGGAGGGAGGGATGGAGGGGAAAAGGAGGTAAGGAGGTAAGGAGGTAAGGAGGGAGGGAGGGGAAAAGGAAGGAGGGAGGGAGGGAGGGAGGAGGAAAGGGAAGGAGGGAGGGAGGGAGGAGGAAAGGGAAGGAGGGAGGGAGGAGGAAAGGGAAGGAAGGAGAGGAGGGAAGTAGGGGAGGGAGGGTGGAAGGAGGGGAGGAGGGGAGGGGGGGAGGGGAGGGAGGAGGGAGGGGAGGGAAGAAGGAGGGAAGGAGGAGGGAAGAAGGAGGGAAGGAGGACAGAGGAGGAGGAGGGGAGGGAGGGAGGGAGGGAGGGAGAAGGAGGGAAGGAGGAGAGAGGGGGAGGAGGGGAGGGAAGAAGGAGGGAAGGAGGGAAGGGAGGGAGGGAGGGAGGAAGGAGAGGAGGAGGAGGGAGGAAGGAGGGAGGGGAGAAGGAGGGAAGAAGGAGGGAAGGAGGGAAGAAGGGGAGAAGGAGGGAAGAAGGGGAGAAGGAGGGAGGGAGGGGAGGGGAGGAGAGGAGGGGAGGAGGGGAGGAGGAAAGGGAAGGAAGGAGGGGAGGGAAGGAGGAGAGAGGGGGAGGATGGGAGGGAAGAAGGAGGGAAGGAGGGGAGGGAGGGAAGGAGGAAGGAGGGAGGGAGGAGGGGACAAGGACGGGAGGGAAGGAGGGAAGGAGGAGAGAGGAGGAGGGGAGGGAAGGAAGGAAGGAGAAGGAGGGGAGAAGGAGGGAAGGAGGGGAGAAGGGGAGAAGGAGGGAAGGAGGACGGGAAGGAAGGAGGGGAGGGAAGGAGGGGAGGGAGGGAGGATGGGAGGAGGGGAGGAGGGGTGGGAGGAGGGGAGGAGGAGGGGAGGGAAGGAGGGAAGGAGGAGAAGGAGGGAGGGAGGGTGGTAAGGAGGAAGGAGGGAAGGAGGGGAGAAGGGGGGAAGGAGGGAAGGAGGGGGGAAGGGGGGAAGGGGGGAAGGAGGGGGGAAGGGGGGAAGGAGGGAAGGAGGGGAGGAGGAGGGAGGGTGGTAAGGAGGAAGGAGGGAAGGAGGGGAGAAGGAGGGAGGGTCCAGGTTAAGTCAGTGTTCCCATGAGGCTCCAGACAAACAGAGCAGGATGAGTTTGTCCAGTGGAGGCGTCTGAAAGCTGCTGATCTATCTGAGGGTGGATGGAGGCGGAGATGGAGGCGACAGACGAGAGGAAACATGCCATCGTTTACTTGCTTGCAGCTCCTCTGGTGTCTGGGGCTCAACTGGCCCAAAAGAAGCAAATAAACTATCCACAGCGGATCCAAAGAGACAGGGAGACAAGAAGAGACATGAAGGACGACCAGGGACAGTCCCCGTCCTCCCGTCCTCCCACCCCCCCACACTGGTTCTCAGCTGGTCTGGGTTCAGGTCTGATCTAACCTTGACCGCCACCTACTGCTGAGGAGGTGGAATCACTCTGATCATTTCTTTTCTCTGAACGGTTTTTGGGTCGGGACCCACCAGTTGAGAACCACTGCTCTGCTCTGAGCCCACAGCTTCCATAGCTGCATAGTTACCTCTCTTTTTCTGAGAGAAGGCCAGGTCCAGGTCCACGTTCCTCCGGCCGCTCTGAAACAACAGACACCAGGTTTTAGCTCCAGCTGGAAGGAAACCAGAGACACAGGGACAGAGAAGGGCTCTGATTTACCAGAGTGTAGCTCTCCTCGTCCGACTCCGGCTGGGACAGGTCCGACTCGCTCCGGGACTTCATCAGCCGGTAACTGGGGCTGTTCTGGACCGACCGGCTTTCAGCGCTGAGACTCTCACTCCTGAACACAAAGAGAACATCACATCACATTCATAGACAGGAAGGAAGGAAGGAAGGTAGGAAGGAAGGAAGGGCAGACCTGGTCATGAAGCTGAGACTCTCCTGGGTTCCTGAGGCTGAGTGGGTCTGGGTCTCCTCCTGGTTCTGCTTGGTGACCTCTAGAACCGGACTGACTCCCAGCAGCAGCAGGACACAGCGGTGGATCACAGAGTTACAGGCGGCCGTGTACAGGTCCTGTCCTTCAGGGAGACCAGAGCTACCTCTCCTCCCCTCCTGGGACAAGATGGCGTCCTCCTCTCCTCCTCCCCCACCTCCTCCTCCGCCTCCTCCTCCTCCTCCTCCGCTCCTGGAGCTGGAGCCCAGCCCGGTGCTGGTGACTCGTTCTCGGTCCCGGCTTCGAGCGACCTCCCGCGCTGAGAGGAAACATTGAAAGATTTCTGTTGTGTGACGGGCGCACACAAATAAAAACAGACAAACACAAGATGCAGAGTTAGAGGACGAGCAGCAGCCACGCAACCAAACAACAACACAACCAAACAACAACACAACCAAACAACAACACAACCAAACAACCTAACAACAACACAACCAAACAACAACACAACCAAACAACCTAACAACAACACAACCAAACAACAACACAACAACACAACCAAACAACCTAACAACCAACCATTCATGCAGCAAAGCAACCAACCATCCATCCATCCACTCATCCAACCATCCATCCAACCATCCATCCAACCAACCATCCAACCAACCATCCAACCATCCAACCATCCATCCAACCAACCATCCAACCATCCATCCAACCATCCAACCAACCATCCATCCAATCATCCAACCATCCAACCATCCAACCAACCATCCACTCATCCAACCAACCATCCATCCAACCAACCAACCATCCAACCATCCAACCATCCAACCAACCATCCACTCATCCAACCAACCATCCATCCAACCAACCATCCACTCATCCAACCAACCATCCATCCAACCAACCAACCATCCAACCATCCAACCAACCATCCATCCAATCATCCAACCATCCATCCAACCAACCATCCATCCAACCAACCATCCACTCATCCAACCAACCATCCAACCAACCATCCACTCATCCAACCAACCATCCACTCATCCAACCAACCATCCATCCAACCAACCATCCAACCATCCAACCATCCAACCAAACATCCATCCAATCATCCAACCATCCAACCAACCAACTCCAACCAACCACTCATCCAAACCAACCATCCATCCAACCAACCAAACACCCATCCAACCACACCACATCCAACCAAACCAACCATCCAACCAACCATCCACATCAACAACCATCCATCCAACCAACCATCCACCATCCAACCAACCATCCATCCAACCAACCATCCAACCATCCAACCAACCATCCAACCAACCATCCATCCATCCATCCAACCATCCAACCAACCATCCATCCAATCATCCAACCATCCATCCAACCATCCAACCAACCATCCATCCATCCAACCAACCATCCATCCATCCAACCATCCAACCATCCATCCAACCATCCAACCATCCATCCAACCAACCATCCATCCAACCAACCATCCACATCTCATCCAACCATCCATCCAACCATCCAACCATCCATCCAACCAGGGTTTAATGGAGAGCAACATTCACGCTCAGGTCAACAGCCAGAGCTGCTGTCTCTGATGAATCTACCTCTGGACCAGAACCAGGAACACGTGGTTGGAGACTTGGAGACATGATCCAGATTTAGGAACAAAGTGTAACTATGTTCACAACTAATTATCTGTGTGGTCACATTTATTTCCACCAGTTCTGTGGACAGATTCAAATACTTTATTGAGATGAATCAATTGATTTGATCTAGTTGTGTTTATCTGTAGTAAACTACTCAACATGAGTCTTTATTTTGACTTTGTGTGTCTGGTCTCTGATAAAGGAGGCTCCTGGTTAAACAGGGTTTAACTAAATGAAACACATTCTCTGTGAGGTCGGTGAAACATGCAGACCTGATGCAGCAGCCTTGAAGCAGGCGTCCAGGCGGAGCTACTCACTTCCAGCCGTCATGACTTCATGCTCCCGGTCCTCCTCCTCCTCGTCCTGCTCCTGGTGGCCCTCCTCCCTCTCGCGGTCGGCCCTCTCCTCCAGCTCCGCCTCCTCGTCGATGGTCCGGGTGAACGAGTGCTCCTGGGGGTCCATGTCCAGCGAGTCCTGGTTATCTGAGATCTGCAACCCAAACACATCCAGCGGTTTCCTACAGTAAACATGTTAAACGTCCCTGTGGACGGATAAAGTCCTCGTCTTCTCCTGGAGTCGACTGGATTCAGTGCAACGAGAGAAACAAAGAAAAAAACACTAAACACTAAAAGAAAGCAGAGAAAGAAAGAAGTGGTGATGGATCAGAGGCTCCGGGAAGTTGTCTTGTCTTCCAGGCCGAGCTCTGGACCAATAGGAGTTGAGCAGTAACTGAGGAGGCTCTCTGATTGGCTGGAGGCTACTCACCCTCCTCTCTCTGGACGAAGACCTCGTCTGGATGAAGTCCATGTTCTTACAGGCCAGCAGACGGTTCCTGACCTTGTAGACGCTGCGATAGACTTCGGCTAGAGTCTTAGACGGCTGGTACCTGTATGGGGGGGGGGTTAGTATTAAACGTAGAGCTCCAGATTCATGGGGCCTGACTCTAATGAGAAGCTGTGAGGCTCCAGTACCTTCCCTCTCCACAGGCTTGGCCCAGCAGCCCCGTGTGCTTCAGCAACGCCGCCAACACAAACCTGGACACCGTGTCCAACAGGGACTCGTTACTGAGAGACGCGTTGTCCCAGTCTGCAACACAACACACAGTCAGAACAACTCAACAGGACCGGTCTGACCTGGGGGGTCCTGCTGCTTCACATTATCATGGCCGGTGTGGTCTGCAGACAGACCTTTGCTCATGGCGTAGTCCAGCATGTTGATCCACAGGCTGTTGGCAGGTTCTTTAGAGGAACCCAGGGCCAAGTCCACCAGGACGCTGAGGTCAGGACGCAGAGTGCAGTCGAAGGGCTTCTGCTCCTCGTTACCAGACAGAGCCGCCTCCAGTAACGAGCTGATGCAGACGTCTGAAAAGACACCACACAACAATCCCGTCATCACAGGAAACGACCACAACACAGAACCCGGAGGCTCCGCCCCCCCCCATACCGAGCTGAGGGATGTCCATCTCCAGGCCGTTGCTGAACAGGGGCGTCTTCAGCCAGTAGGCGGTGTCCTGCTCCTCCAGAGAGGTGGGGGCTCCCTGCAGCATCCCACCGAGGCAGCGGCCCACCAGCAGGGCCACCGTCCTCTCCAGGTCCACCAGCCACACCCAGGACACAGCCGGGGGGGGCAGGGACGTCCCCGAGGGCGGCTCAGCAAAGTCCGAGGTCCCTGGAGAGTCAGACAAGATCTGGTCAAATACTAGACACGACACACAATCAGAGACACACAACCAGGGACACACAACCAGAGACACACACAACCAGGGAGACACAACCAGGGACACACAACCAGAGACACACACAACCAGGGACACACAACCAGAGACACACACAACCAGGGAGACACACAACCAGGGAGACACACAACCAGGGACACACAAAGAGAGACACACACAGACACACACAACCAGAGACACACAACCAGAGACAGACACAACCAGAGACACACACAACCAGAGACACACACAACCAGAGACACACACAACCAGGGACACAACCAGGGACACAACCAGGGACACACACACAACCAGAGACACACAACCAGGGACACACACACAACCAGGGACACACAACCAGAGACACACAGAAGACGTGTGGGGCTGTGAGGATTCCTGCTACAGGGAAATGACTGAACATCTGTTCAGGCACCAAATGGCCGACAGCTCATAGCTACAATGCTAATTAGCTCAGTGTCTATGCAGGGGACACAGAGACATGATGAGACGTAGAACAGGACAGTGGGTCCAGTCAGAGACGTCACAGACAGGACGTCCCTGAGCAGGTTTGTGATGCGGGACATTGTCCTCACCGTGCAGGGGCCACTGCAGCTCCTGGTCCTCCAGGGGGGAGGCGGCCGGGAGCAGCCTGTTGAGCAGGTCCAGGGGGGGCAGCAGGTCCAGGAGGTGGCTCAGCAGAGGCCGGGCCACCGACACCGGGAGCAGCAGCAGAGAGTTGATGATCTGACAGAGCATGCTGCCGGCAGCCGACACGTAGATCACATCTGGACAGGAAACACAGGGAAGAGATCACATCTCTATCCTTTCATTCCTTTCTACATCCTTTCCTTTGGTTATTTCTTTCCTTCCTTCCCTCCCGACTAACAGCAGAGTGGAGATAAACACCTTCCACCCATCGTCTTTCTGAGGCTCTGGTCTGAACTAAAACCTTTCATCTGACCCCGTCACCTTGTAGCTTCTCTCTGATGCTGCCGTTCCAGGAACTTTCTTTGATCAGAGCAGCCGAGCGGGAGAAGATGTCGGTGGCGTGAGGCAGGAGGAGCTGGAGGTGTTTGTGCAGCAGAGCCACACTGCTCGAGTTCTGCAGACAAACATGGAGACTTCATCATCACATCACATCACATCATCATCATCATCATCATCATCATCATCATCATCATCATCATCATCACATCACATCACATCACATCACATCACATCACATCACATCACATCACATCACATCACAATCGTCGTCATCATCACATCACATCACATCACATCACATCACATCACATCACATCACATCATCATCATCACATCACATCACATCACATCACATCACATCACATCACATCATCATCATCATCACATCATCATCACATCACCATCATCATCACATCGCATCACATCACATCACATCACATCACCATCACCATCATCATCATCATCATCGTCATCATCGTCATCATCATCACATCACATCACATCACATCACATCACATCACATCACAATCATCATCATCATCATCATCATCATCATCATCATCATCATCGTCATCATCGTCATCATCGTCACATCACATCACATCACATCACAATCATCATCATCATCATCATCATCATCGTCATCGTCATTGTCATCTTCATCGTCATCATCATCATCATCATCATCATCACATCACATCACATCACATCACATCACATCACATCACATCACATCATCATCCACTCATCTGGTATTCACTGCTTCATCATCATCATCATCATCTTCATCGTCATCATCATCATCATCATCGTCATCGTCATCTTCATCGTCATCGTCATCGTCATCATCATCATCATCATCATCATCATCATCATCATCATCATCACATCACATCACATCACAATCATCATCATCATCATCATCACATCACATCACATCACATCATCATCCACTCATCTGGTATTCACTGCTTCATCATCATCATCATCATCATCATCTTCATCGTCATCATCATCATCATCATCATCATCATCATCATCATCATCATCATCACATCTAGTATTCACTGCTTCATCATCATTGGTCATTGGTCATTGATAGTATTACAGGTGGTGAGTTCGGAGCCAGAGTCTGATCAGTACGGTCTGAGGGCGGAGCCACAGTACTGATGCCCCGCCCACACTTCCTCCAGACTCACTGGCGTTTCCGTTTAATTAATCCTACACTCGGCTCTTCCTCCACCAGATACAAGGAAAATGTTAGATTATACACACAAAAATAGCTTTTACAACTTTCCCTGGACCTCTTTGTGGAGCGGTTGGCATGGCAACTGGTGGCCATCATTATGTCACGTCGTGTTTCCAAAGCGTCAAATAACAAAATGAAAATGAAACTAAACCTAACCCCCCAAAACTGAGACTTGAACGTTCATCAACATTATATTAACGACCTAAAATGACTGAAACCATCCTTGAAAAATAAAAATGTTGACACATGTCCCACCCACTGATATGGAGGAGGTGGAGTTTATGACCAGACACCAGGGGGAGCTCTACTAGCTTTGGCTTCACTGTAGAGGAGCTGCTCCACCCTCCATCTCTGTTCACAGTCTATGGTATCAGTCAGAGTACTGGGGGGGGGATTTGGAGGTGGTGAGATCAGTTTAAATAATTTATTCAACATAAAGAGCACAGAGCTGCTCACAGGTCTGATCCAGCAGTAGGTAGATCAGAGCCACTGCTGAGGAGGAGGCGAGGATAAAAACCACGGAGACGCGTCGACACCGGGTCTGAACTGAGACGGGTTGTGTGTTCGTTCTTACCTCCGTGACGGAGTTGATGTGGCAGTACGCTAACAGCTGCTTCTGCAGGGAGCAGAGGAGCTGGTGGAGGTGAGCTGGTTGGCTGCTGTCCGAGGAGGAGGTGCCCTGCTGCAGCTTATCGCTGTTCTTCTCCAGCTCCCCGAACGCCTGATCCTGGACCACACCAGCACACAGAGGATTACACACAGCAGGGGAACCAGGGGAACCAGTGGAACCAGTGGAACCAGGGGAACCAGGGGAACCAGGGGAACCAATCCTCTCTAGATCTAGTCTACATGAAGGTTCTGGTGTTCAGTTTTAGTTTCTCATAACTCATAGAGATGTTTTTTATTCTACCGGGATTTATTCTGAAGAACCACTGAACTGACATGTGTTCCTAATATTCTGACATAGTAGTCAGGTGGATTTGGCTACTACTTCCTCAAAAATGGACATCCAGTTGAAGAAGAACCAGAAGAAGAAGAACCAGAAGAAGAACTGTGTGTACCTAATGAACTGGACAGAGGGGGGGTTGTAATCCCACCCAAATATTCTCCTACTATAGAGTTTATCAGGTCCAGCATGAATTTGTGATTTAGTTGCGAGGAAAAAGCATCAGCAGTGTTCAGGAGTGTGTTCCACTCAGAGGAGCAGCAGGAGGTGGAGATGAAGGACTGGATGTGACCCTTGGATCAGTCTGGACTTCCTGATGACGTCCTCCCTGACTAGTGTGATGAGACTCTGACTGTACTCACGGTGTAGAAGCCCAGGTTCCTGAGCAGCGTCTTCATCAGGATCTCGGCCAGGTGGGTGTCGGGGTGTCCGGCCGTGGTGCCGTAGGCTCCGTCGGGGGAGGCGGTGAAGGCCGGTCCCGAGGAGAGGACGTCCGGGCCGTCGGCGGGAGAACTGTAACCCAGCAGAGACGCCACGTGGGTGTGGTCCTGCAGGCTGGTCAGGATGATGTCCAGCTGCATCCTCTGCAACACACACAGCGACCGGGACGGAAAGTTATTCATCCGACTGAGAAGTTGAAGCGTTTGACAGCACTAAAATAAATATAACGTTGAGTCGCTCTGATTGGCTGGACAGAACCAGGAGAAACAGTTTGTTAGCTTCAGAACCAGGAACCAGGACGGTTTGTTTAAATCCTGTCCTGTCTGTAAAACCTCCTGTAAACTCGTCCATGTCTGTCCTCTGAATAAAGACCCGGACACAGACGTCCTGTTCAACCAGACTTTCATCCAGATAGAATCTTTTTGAACCAATTAGGTGCGAAGATGGAGGCGACCGGAGACACTGAGCTTCTGCTCTGATCTTAATCACGTTGACGTCCTGCAGACTTTCATAAAGTTATTAACAGTGACGTCTTAGTGCTGAATTAAACGATGGATTCTGGTCAGAGAAGGAACCAAAGAACCGAGCTGCACCTGAACAGACGTGACGGTGTCTCCTGAAGGTTAAGAGTCAAACCCGGGATAAATCAGTACCTGTCCTTTGGAGAGACTCTCCCATCGGTCTGGACCCTGAGGCAACAAGGAGTGAAGGAGCTCCATCCTCTCCCTCAGAGGAGGAAGCAACATGGTCGCCCCCACGGACAGAGTCTCAATCACGGCCTGACGGGACGAAAAAAACAAAAACACGCTGTCTTTAGACTTTAACAAAAAAGAACTCAAATGTTTCTGGTTCCTGCCACTGATCTCAAACTGGGATTCAAAAGCTGCTCTGACTCCAGAGTTTGTTCTTGTCCTGAGTTTTTTATGAGTCTTTACTTTTATGTGCAACAAAGCTACGGTGACAAAGTCATTTCCCTCGTGGATCATTAACGTCTGTCTGAGTCTGAGACGCTGCAGCTAAAGGAGAAACATTCAGACCACCTTTCAGATTAGAAAGAGACACGTTTAAGGGGATTTATATCATTTCTAAATAAATATTCTTGTTCTCTAGAACAGTTGGTATAATAATATATATTATGTCTGGAACAGTGTCTCCGTTAATTCAGGAAAAGTCATCAAATATGATATATGTATATTTAGAGACGTTAAACACTGAATGAGGTCAGAGATAAATAATAGGAGGTTAAACTGCTCCTGAGTCTCCGTTGGGAACTGATTGAGCTCCAGCAAAGATCTGCTCGGACTCTGATTGGTTGGAGGATCTGGTTGGTGCAGAGGCATCGATCTACGTTTAAGTTAAAATCTGACGACTGATGAGACTTGAGACTAAATCCTCATCGTGTTCCTATGTGGGACTAATCATTTCCTGCTCCAGCTGAGACTCAGGACGGATGCACCTCTCACCTCCTGGATCTCATCAGGCACAGACGAGTCCATCAGTCTGAACAGCAGGTTCCTCAGGGGTCTGGCCTGCCGACCCAGAATGCTGGTGGCCACGCCCCCGGCCAGAGCCAGAGCCAGGTGATTGGACAACAGGCGAAGGCACAGCTTAAGGAAGTTATGATGCTCCCTGCAAATATATTCAGAGATTCAGAAGGTTATCAGGTCAATCATCCTGCACATGTGGTTTAGGGACTTCAGGAGGTGTCAGAGGTAAGAGGAGGTAAGAGGAGGTAAGAGGAGGTGTCAGAGGTAAGAGGAGGTAAGAGGAGGTAAGAGGAAGTGTCAGCAGAGGTAAGAGGAGGTAAGAGGAGGTAAGAGGAGGTAAGAGGAGGTGTCAGCAGAGGTAAGAGGAGGTAGGAGGAGGTAGGAGGAGGTCGCTCTCAGGAGGAGAGCGTTTACCTGGATGAGGGGAAGGGGAGAGGAGGAACTTCACTGTTGATGCCGTCGCAGTAGCGTTCGAGGAAGGAGCGCAGGTGGGAGAAGGTGCTCTCCTCCAGGTCCACGCAGTACGGCCGATGCCAGGCCACCACCTGCCTGGAGAGGGAGGAGTCAACGTTAGGAAACGTTGACTTAGGATACGTGTGGTTCCTGCATAGTTCCATGTATCAGTGTCCTGTTGTGTCCATAACTCTCACTAAAACGCTGTGAACCTGAGGAACAGCTGTTTGACACTGTGTTTGTCCTCCCTCCGGGTTCTGTTCCTGGGCCGATCCTCAGTCAGAACCAGGACTCACTGATTCAGACCTTTATTTGGTTTAAATGAGGACAGGAAGCATCGTGTGTTTGGGTTCAGCTACTTTACCTTCAGTCAAACTGCATCAAATCTAGTGATATTTGACAGTTCAAACAAACAAACTGACAACCTTGTCAGGACGAGCTTCTTTCAGACCCTGATGAATCCGTCCATACTCTAAGCAGGAGCAGACTGGACTATTATGAATCTGCTCTGCGCCTCCTCCTCTCAGTCCACTTTAGAATTGATTTTAAACTTTTAATGATTGTTTTAAAGCTCTTATTGGCCTCGTCCCATCTGGTCTATGAGAGACGGGTCCATGCTGCCTCATACTGAACTCAAAGCTCATCTGTTTACAATGGCTTTCAGTTCCCTGTAGTGTGCTCACACTCTTTATTTATTCATTTTAATCTATTTACATCTCGTTTTATTTTACTCTTTTCATATTATTATTTTTATTTTCTCTTGTAAAGGACCTGGTTAGAACTAAAGGACTCTGGTTAGAGGACTCCGGTTAGAGGACGCTGGGTTCACCTGTGGGCTGCTGTATAAATACATTTACATTCATAGTGGTCGTGTTGAAACGTGTCCTCGTCGTGTTTTATTTTGGGAGTTGAGGGTTTTGGACCCTGGTCTGATCACAGCTCCAGAGTCCACAGAGGCTTTCGTCATGTTTGTGTAACCAGGGTTTTATAATCTATACTGAGAACAGGGGGAGTCCACTGACCTGTCCCTGGGGAGGGCCGTCCAGGCCAGGCTGTGGGACGTCCCGGCAGAGATCTGCTGGATGGCGACTCCGTCCAGACCCACCACCTTCTTGGGTTTAGTGATAGGCCCCGTGGAGTTGCCCTGTCCACACTGACCCATGGAGTTGTTGCCCCACGCGTACACCTCGTTGTCTAGAAGAGGGAGGAATGTTAGTGTGGCCAGGAGGAGGAGGAGGAAGAGGAGGAGGAGGAGGAGGTAGTTACCGTGGGACAGGGCTAGGCAGTGGCTGTCCCCGATGGAGATGTCCACCACTCTGGTCGTAGCCAACTCCTCAATCAGTTTGGGTCTGAGCGCTGTGGCCTCAGAGGAGCCACATCCCAGACAAGCTCCACAGCCCCAGGCATAGACCTGGAGGAGGAGCAGGAGGAGGAGGAGGAGGAGGAGGAGGAGGAGGAGGAGGAGGAGGAGGAGGAGCAGGAGGAGCAGGAGGAGACGAAAAACGCAAGGAAGTTAACCTTCAAATAAATCATTGTGTTGTATTGGTTGATAGACTGTGTTGAGGTGTTGCTCCTCCTCTGTGGGAGCTGAGGAGGTGCTGCTCCTCCTCCTCTCTGTGGGAGCTGAGGAGGTGCTGGAGGAGGACTCGTACCTGTCCCGTGGAGGTCAGGGCCAGAGAGGACTGACTTCCTGCACAGACTTTCCTGATGAACATCCCCTGCAGAGCCTCCACCACTTTAGGTTTATAGACTCGGTTGGTGTCACCGTGACCCAGTTTCCCTGAGGACAGAGCTCCAGTTATATTACAACAATAAAATCATATAACAGTATTACATATATTTATATATTATTATAGTTATTATAACTATATATAATACCATAATAATACAGTTGGGTCCATGTATACTTGGTTGTGTTATTTTAGCTCTAAAACATAATCAGGTTTTATAATATAATAATCATGTCTCACAGGTCAGACTCTCTGGAATCTGATTCACATCCAAACCAGAGGAAGGTTTAGGTTTAAAGCTCTTTAATATGAAGCCGCCTCTTTTTCAAGGGACCAAAAGTAAATGGACAGTGAACAGTTTAGATTTTTATTCAACCTCTTGAATTAAACCTGAAAGTCTGAACTTCAACTGCATCTGAGTCGTTTCATTTCAGACCTAATGTGGTGGAATTAGAGTCCAAACCAAAGATGTGTCCATGTCCAAACACCTACGGGCCTACCTGTATATTATAATAATAAGAATAATAAAACCAACACATCTCATTATAATAACCGAGGGGACCGACCGTTGTCTCCTCCTCCAAAGGACCAGACGGTGCGTCCGTCCTTGGACAGCGCGATGGTGTGGGAGCTCCCACAGGACACCTCCCCAACATTACTGATGTCTTTCACCAGGGTGGGAATGTTCCTGCTGTTACTGTCCCCGTGACCTGCAGCACACACAGGAGGAGTCAGCAGGAGGAGCAGCAGGAGGAGGAGGAGGAGCAGGAGGAGCAGGAGGAGGAGCAGGAGGAGCAGGAGGAGGAGGAGGAGGAGGAGGAGGGGGAGGAGGGGGAGGAGCAGGAGGAGAAGGAGGAGCAGGAGGAGCAGGAGGAGCAGGAGGAGGGGGAGGAGCAGGAGGAGGAGGGAAAGGTAAAGAGGAGGAGGGGGGAGAAGAGGAGCAGGAGGAGGAGGAGGAGGAGCAGGAGGAGCAGGGGAAGGTAAAGAGGAGGAGGGGGGAGAAGAGGAGTCAGGATGAGGAGGAGGAAGGAGGAGGTGGTAAACAGGAGGAGGAAGGAGGAGGTGGTAAACAGGAGGAGGAGGAGGGGAAGGTAAAGAGCAGGAGGAGCAGGGGAAAGGAAAGAGGAGTCAGGATGAGGAGGAGGAAGGAGGAGGAGTCAGCAGGAGGAGGAGTCTCACCCAGACGTCCGAAGTCTCCCTCCCCCCAGGAGTAGAGTTCTCCGTCCTCACTGACGGCAGCGCTGTGTCTGTACCCAGCAGAGACGCACACCAGCACCTGGACACACAACAGCACATTATAACACACACTGTAACACACACTGTAACACTATAACACACACTGTAACACTATAACACACACACTGTAACACTATAACACACACTGTAACACTATAACACACACTGTAACACACACTGTAACACTGTAACACACACACTGTAACACACACACACTGTAACACTATAACGCACACTGTAACACTATAACACACACTGTAACACACACTGTAACACACACACTGTAACACTATAACACACACTGTAACACTGTAACACACACACTGTAACACACACTGTAACACACACTGTAACACACACACTGTAACACACACACTGTAACACTATAACACACACTGTAACACTATAACACACACATTATAACACACACTGTAACACTACAACACACACACTGTAACACACACACACACTGTAACACACACTGTAACACACACTGTAACACACACACTGTAACACACACTGTAACGCACACTGTAACGCACACTGTAACGCACACTGTAACACTGTTACACTGTAACGCACACACTGTAACACACTGTAACACTATAACACACACACTGTAACACACACACTATAACACACACTGTAACACACACTGTAACACTATAACACACACACTATAACACACACACTGTAACACACACACTGTAACACACACACTATAACACACACTATAACACAGACTATAACACTGTAACACACACTGTAACACACACTGTAACATTATAACACACACTGTAACATTATAACACACACTGTAACACTGTAACACACACTGTAACACACACTGTAACATTATAACACACACTGTAACATTATAACACACACACTGTAACACACACTGTAACACTGTAACACACACACTGTAACACACACACTATAACACACACTGTAACACAGTTACACTGTAACACACACTGTAACACTATAACACACACACACTGTAACACACACTGTAACACACACTGTAACACACACTGTAACACACACTGTAACACTGTAACACACACTGTAACACACACTGTAACATTATAACACACACTGTAACACTATAACACACACTGTAACACACACACACTAAGACCCGGGCTGTTGGGGGGTCTGTTGGGGGGTCTGTTGGGGGGGTCTGTTAGAGGGTCTGTGTGGGGGGGTCCTACCTTGCCCTGCAGGGGCCCCTGGATGAGCTTGGGGTACTTCTGTGTGGAGCTGTTGCCGTGGCCCAGCTTGCCGTAGTCCCCGTCCCCCCAGCTGAAGACCTCCCCCTCGGTGGTGAAGGCCAGCGTGTGTCCGTCCGAGCCCTTGGACGAGGACACCTTCTTCACGGCCCGGTGCGGCTCCAGCGTCAGCTTCTTCAGGGTCGACTGGTTGTTGGAGTCGCCCAGACCCAGACGCCCATAGCTGCCCTTCCCACAGGCCCTCACTGACCCATCAGACGAGATCACAAAGGTACAGTACTGGCCCGCCTCGATCTGAGGAGGAGACAGGGGGAGACAGGGGGACAGGAGACAGGAGACAGGAGACAGGAGGACGGGGAGGCGTGGGGGTACTGGTAGAGGTCTGAGGGGGGGGTACACTGAGGGACGGATGAGACTGGGGTACTTCTGTGTAGGAGCTTGCGTGGCCAGCTGCGAGTCCGACCCCAGCTGAGACCTCCTGGATGGTGAAGGCAGGTTGTCGTCGAGACCGTTGGACGGAGGACACCTTCTTCAGGACCGGTGACGGTCAGGAGCTCTTCAGGGAGCGACTGGTGTTGGAGTCGCCCAGGACGGGACGCCATAGTGCCTTCCACAGGCCTGACGGGACCGTCAGACGAGATCACAAAGGTACAGTACTGGCCCGCCTCGATCTGAGGAGGAGACAGGGGGACACGGGGGGACAGGAGACAGGAGACAGGAGACAGGAGACAGGAGGAGGAGACAGGAGGACACAGGAGACAGGATGAGACAGGAGGACACAGGAGACAGGAGACAGGAGGACACAGGAGGAGACAGGATTAGATACTGACCAATGGTATATTATATATATTAGAACATCATTGTTGATGAAGATGAGCATCAATGCTACTGGAAATAGAACAGAAGAAGGAGGAGGAGCTAAGATTCTTTAGGACCTTTCATCTTTACCAGGATCTACTCTGAATTCTTAGAAAACATGACGGTTCTAAGAAGTTTCTTAGAATTCAACCACTAGGAGCAACTCTTTCTTTAGGAAACAGGACCAGGTTGTTTCCTGAGGACAGACCGGAGGACCAGGTCTGCTGTGCAGGTGTTTTCTTACCGTCTGAGCGTCGGCGAAGCTGGCGGCCATCTTGGGCTGCAGGATCTTCTCCTGGGTTCCCTCCACCAGCTGATGGCTGCTGTTGCTGCCCCACACATAGACCTCACAGGTCTCTGACACCACGGGGGCCTCGCCGGTCTGGATGCTGTCGGGACTCACGCAGGTACGAGAGTAGTCTGAGGCCATGCGACACACCTGGGGGAGGAGGAGGAGGAGGAGGAGGAGGAGGAGGAGGAGGAGGAGGAGGAGGAGGGGGAGGAGGGGGAGGAGGGGGAGGAGGGAGAGGAGGAGAGGAGGCGTTAGTGCCACTCTAACATTAAAGGGTTTTTATTAAATGTTGAACGATGCTCTTACTTCTTCAAACAGGCACAGAGCTGCTTCATACAGAGAACACAGACCCTCAGACGTCCGGGTCGGTTCCCGCCACTGGCTCCGGTCGGCTGAGGAACCCTGAGACGCACACAGCCACACACTTCAATTAACTGGAATTAACTCTAATTAACTCTAATTAACTCTAATTCACTTCAATTAACTCCACAGCATCGTTAGCTTCACAAGTTTAATCTGACTGGAACCAGAACGTTAAGGTTACAGAGACATGAAGGAAATCATCAAGAGTCCACACGGCATGGAGAGGTTCTACTAGAGGTTCTACTAGAGGTTCTATTAAAGGATCTACTAGAGGTTCTACCTGAGGTTCTACTAGAGGCTCTACCTGAGGCTCTATTTGAGGCTCTACCTGAGGTTCTACTAAAGGTTCTACTTGAGGCTCTACCTGAGGCTCTACCTGAGGTTCTACTAGAGGTTCTACTAGAAGTTCTACCTGAGGTTCTACTTGAGGTTCTACTAGACGTTCTACCTGAGGCTCTATTTGAGGCTCTACCTGAGGTTCTACTTGAGGTTCTACTAGAAGTTCTACTTGAGGTTCTACTAGAAGTTCTACCTGAGGTTCTACTCGAGGTTCTACTTGAGGCTGTACCTGAGGGTCTATTTGAGGTTCTACCTGAGGTTCTACTAGAGGTTCTACTAGAGGTTCTATTAAAGAATCTACTAGAGATTCTATTAGAGGTTCTACTAGAGGCTCTACCTGAGGTTCTACTAGAGGTTCTACTTGAGGCTCTACCTGAGGTTCTACTAGAGGCTCTACTAGAGGCTCTACCTGAGGTTCTACTAAAGGTTCTACTAGAAGTTCTACTTGAGGCTCTACTAGAGGCTGTATTTGAGGTTCTACTAAAGGCTCTACTAGAGGTTCTACTAGAAGTTCTACTTGAGGCTGTATCTGAGGCTCTATTTGAGGTTCTACTAGAAGTTCTGCTTGGGGTTCTACTTGAGGCTCTACTAGAGGCTGTATTTGAGGTTCTACCTGAGGTTCTACTAGAAGTTCTATCTGAGGTTCTACCTGAGGTTCTACTTGAGGTTCTACTTGAGGTTCTACTAGAAGTTCTACTAGAAGTTCTACTTGAGGTTCTACTTGAGGCTGTATCTGAGGCTCCCTGAGGGTCTGGGTTCGTGACTCACCAGAGAGCGTCTCATCTGCATCAGGATGTTCATGAAGCAGTCGTATCCGATCAGACCCTCCTGGTTCTGGTCCATGGTGCTGACCAGGGCCGAGGCAGCCAGCGCCATCTCGATCCACTCCAGCAGGTAGCGCAGGGAGCCCCTCTGGGACGCCAGCCCCAGCAGCAGCTCCGACGCCAGGCGCCGGCCTAAGATGTCGGCCCCGGAGTTGGGCATGGTGACGCCCTTCAGGAAGGTGGTGACCTGGGCCAGGCAGTCCAGCCCCATCGGGGGGATCTTGCTCTCGTTGGCCAGGGAGAGCGGGGGCAGGGAGCTGACCACGTCGATGGCCGTGTGGATGACGTCGTTGCACAGGTTGATGCCGCCGCCGCCGCCGCCGCCGCCCCCGGGTCCGGCTCCTCCTCCGGGGCCGGGCGGAGGGGGCATCAACCAGCTCTGGCGCAGCAGAGCGAAGAGGAGGCTGAGGCCCGTGCGGACGCCCATCTCGATGAGGGCGTCGGTGCTGGACCGCGGCCGCTCGCTGACCGAGTGCAGGTCGGCCAGGCCCGAGTTGTTCTCTGGGGAGTGCTGCTGCTGCTTCACCTTGCCCTTGTCGTGGTACTTGTTGGAGAGGGCGTAGAAGATGCGCTGCAGCACCAGGACCCGTTTCCGCAGCGCGGCGGCAAACGGGGAGTCGGAGCAAACCATCTTGGCCAGAGCCAGCTGGCTGCTGAGCAGAGCGTCCAGGTAGTGCTCCTGCTCATCGCTGGACAGCGACTCGCGCTCAAAGTCTGGGAGCTGGGGGCCCTTTAGACACAGGACCTGCTGGGGAAGCAGCACCGCCTCCTTGTTGGCCAGCAGCTTGGAGTACAGCACCGACACCCCCTCCCTGGTGGCGATGGACTCGCTGTCCTCCGTGATCCATGAGCTGTTCAGGTGCTCCAGCCATTTGAGTTTCACTGGGGGGATCATTAAAGCCATGGCACATCACTCTGGAGCCATCAGTCCTGAAAACATCGGCTCCAGATGTTAACCAGGGAAATCCTGGTCCGATCCACGCAGACGAGAAGGTCGATAAGGGAGGTACCTGTCCACCACACAGAGGTCTGTTAGTTAACATGGGGACAATGTCCTGATCTTCACTGGTTCTATAATAAGCACCATGGTCACGTCTGATGATACTGGTTAAACAGCAGAACTGAAGCATGTGGAAGATTCTGTAGCTTCATTCGTACTCGTTTTCCTGAATGAACACATCTACAGGTCTATTATTTGTGTTCCATGTGTGTGTGGGTTCTCTTCGTCTACTTTCAGAACATTTTAAGTCATTTTAGGATGAAATGCAGATAATTGCGAAGGGTTCAAACATTTATTTATTCTGTAGTTTATGTTCACAATCACAGACAAGAGAACTAGAGCCTCAACGTTCTTTTAGTAAATATGAATAAAAGAACCTGTTATGTCTATTTATTTCCACAGCGTGTATCCATAAAAGAGATAAAGTGGCTAAATATGAATAATTCTGTAGCTGTTTGATTTAAATGTCTATTCAGACTCAATACCACACAACAACAACAACAACAACAACAGCAACAACAACAGTAACAGAACGTCCTCTAATACAAACAGGAATAAAGAAGGAGCAAAGCTTCATGGCTGCTTTAAAGTCAAATGAACACATTTAACTTGTATTATTTATGAAACTGTATTAACATTATGACAGGAGGTAATAACTTGATTGATTTCATGTGAAGTGCTGCTTCATGGGATCATATTGATCTGATTCTGCTCTTCACCATAAGACTTAAAGAAAAAAACGCTGAGGACGATGTTGAGACGTGGTCAGAACGGTTGAAGCGATGATGGTTGTGGAGGATGGAGCTTGGCCACGTAGGCAGCAGTGAAGCCAAACTCTGGATTTTGGACTTTTAACCAGGTCTAACGGGACATTCGAAGACATTAATGCAACTTGTTTCAGACTGGAAGCGTTTCTCTGCAGCTTTAAGAGCCTAAAAGGGTTTAAAACAACGCCTCACACACATCAACAACCCTCCAGACTGAAGCCATGCCAACTGTTAACAAAGGCAGCTGAAGCTCAGCTCCCACTGCTGGACGTGAGCAGGAGAAGGTCTGAGAGGAACCCTACGTTAGAACAAAAGGCTGGACATGATGGAGACGTTAGAGGCTGAGAGGAAATGATTTAGTTAAGAAGAGATGGAAGGAGCTGATGATTCATAACAGAGTGGGAGATGGTTTCTCTGAGACTGGACGGCTGCAACGCACTCTGAACCACAACTCTTCATGTTTACTTTTGGTTTTGGTATTTTCTGCTGTAATGGACAAGAAACACAGACGGTTTAATAATTATATATATATATATAGTATTTTTTGCTCTAATGAAAACGCAGTAAACACTAAAGACAGAGACAGCAGAGACAGTAGAGACAGTAGACAGTAGAGACAGTAGAGACAGCAGAGACAGCAGAGACAGTAGACAGTAGAGACAGTAGAGACAGCAGAGACAGCAGAGACAGCAGAGACAGTAGAGACAGCAGAGACAGTAGAGACAGCAGAGACAGCAGGATTAGCTGGTTGGTGTCATGTATGTGTCATGTAGCTGGTAAATAAATGTGACTTTGGCTGCACAGATAGGGAAACCTACAACATCACCAGCTCCTTATCAGCGTTTATTTGACTGCAGAGCAGCTGAGGCAAAAAGGTCTCCAGTTCAACGCTCCGTAGCTTCGCTAAATACCAAAAGAATCAGGGAAATCCTTCATTTAACAGCTCGTCACAGCCTCAAACCAATGGTGGCAGCTCGTTAATTTAAATAATCAGACAAAAAAAAAAACAATACCTGGAGAAATGATTCTGATTCATGTGTATTTGTTGGTGTTGAGTCTATTCTTGGCCCACATACACCATCATCACGCTAACATGACGTGTACACAGCCTGGCCAGTTCATTAGGTACACTAATGAAGTCATTTTAATCTAAATAAGGCTGAGTTAATACTGAACCAGTGTCAGAAAGGTGGGATTCAACGTGATGACCACTGTGGAGGATGGAGGATGTTGTGCTGCTGTTTCACCGGATTAAATGATCAGAATTAGGGATGTCTGATATCATCAGCCTTCTGATATTACCATGAAAACGTAATATCTGAATACTGGTATCGGGTTTAGTAACCAAAGTTCAACCAATGTAAGCTTCAGGATTTCGAAGCCTCAATGAACGCAGCACGAACGTTTACCAGCTGGATGACGTATTACAACAACAGGGAGAAGAACAACAAGACAACAACAAGACAACAACAACAACAACTGATCGCTAGCTGTGGCTAACAAGCTAGCGATCAGTTGTTGTTGCAAATTGGAAATGAAGAGTTGGACAATATCGGCAAATCATATATTGGCAAAAAAGACAATATCGAGCATCCCAAAATGAAACGAACAGTAGAATCATCTCTCTCAGTTAATACAAACTAAAGCTAAACACCAGAACCTTCATGGAGACTAGATTAACACCAGCGTACCTAATAAAGTGGCCAGTGTGTGTGTGTGTGTGCGTGTGCAAAACTAACTGATTAAAGTTAGTGTAATACACAGATTTACATTTTCTACATTAATCTTAATTTTCGTCTTGTATGTTTACTACTCTGTTTCAATAGATTTTTAAATAACTTTGCAGATTTACAGTTTTATTTTTATACTTTTCAAACAGACACGCCGTTATTATAGGTAATCACTGTGGTAAAATACTATTATTGGGTTAAATTAGCACAAGATGTCAGACTGCATTTCATTGTGTATGTACTTATAGTTGTTATATGGAAGGATAACAACTTTAAATCTAATCTGATCTAATAAAAAGAAAGTTTAAATACATAAAGGGCATTAATGCATTTCACTAATGTACCTAATGAACTGGCTTTATTATTGGCTTTATTATTATAATAAAACTCATCTGGATTTTAATCTTGTACGTCTACACCTCGAAGTCGACAGTTTTTGACCATTTTTATGCTTTTCAACCAAACTCATGCAGACACTGCAGAACTATTATTATATTTTACAGTTGTTCTTACAGCCCCAAATATCATGGATAGTTACAAGTAACATAATTAAAATATCAATAATAATAAACTGGCAACTTCCCAGCAACAATAACAGTAACAACAAAACAGCAGCACCAGCAACAACAACAACAACAGAATAACCATGTTTTGTGACCTATAATCTCTCATCAATAAATAATTACGTAATAATTAACTTGGAACCTGGAGGCTAGTTTGGAGGCCAACCTGGAAACTAGTCTGGAAGCTAACCTGGAGGCTAACCTGGAGGCTAACCTGGAGGCTAGCCTGTAAACTACCTGGAAGTTAACGGGGACGCTAGCCTAGAATCTAACCTGGCAGCTGGTTTGGAGGCTAACCCGTAAACTAGTCTAGAAAGTAGCCTACAGACTAACCTGGCAGCTGGTTTGGGAGGTAACCTGGAAACTATCCTGGAAACTAGCCTGGAAACTAGCCTGGAAACTAGCCTGGCTCTGGTGTCAGATTAGAGGGGGCAGATTCCTGTGATGCTAAGTAACAGCTTCACAAATCCGACATTTAGAGACATGTCAGTATTTAAAATGGTTTGCATCATAGTTAACGGCCTCTTATGTCTCTACAACCTTATTATTATTGGTATTATTTGGAAGCTAGCCTGGAAGCTAGCCTGGAAGCTAACCTGGAAGCTAACCTGGAAGCTAGCCCGGAGGCTGCTCTGGCTCTGGTGTCAGATTAGAAGGGACAGATTGCAGCGATGCTAACGGAACAGTTTCATAAACCTGATATTGAGACATCTGTCGGTATTTTAAAATCGTTAGCAGCCTCATTATTGCTCGCGACAATATCGTTAAACGTGATTTGAAATAAAACTGTCAACGGTCGCTTCTGTTTACGTTAGCCACCGTTAGCCGTTAACTTCCCCAAGCCAGCCGAAGCTTAAAATCCCTACAAAAAACAGACGTGACAGTTTAATGTGCAGTAAAGGTTCATAAATAAATAGCTAAATAAATGAGCATCTGCTCAGCTTCTGCTCCGGGGAGCTAGTTTAGCCCGCATTAGCCCAGTTTAAGTGCTGTCTCATAGCAGAGCCAGGCTACCCCCAGTTAGCTCCGGTTAGCTCCAGCCAGGCTACCCCCAGTTAGCTCCGATTAGCTCCAGCAGATACCCGGAATAAAAGCTCACCAGTGCGGTCAAATCAGAGGCCTCCGTCCCTCCCTCCCCTGCTTAGGGTCGTGTTCTCAGTGCGGAGCCTCTCGGCCTGGCTTCATGTCATGAACGGCTGCGGTGGCTTTGTTTGTCCGGGCTGTGGAAGGAGACAGCGGGGTGTGTGGCTCTCATGCCTCCGTCCGCCTCTCCCGTACCTTCCTCTGCAATGAGTCCGCTCAGCCCCAACCCCTCAGGGAGCCCCAGCCCGGCCGGTGACGCTGGGACCCGCCTGCATCCGTCCGTCCGTCTGTTTACGTCTGTCTGTATCTGCATCTGCACGAGTTTATTTGTTTGTTTGCTCATCAGTTCCTCTCTGTCAGCATCTGTCACGTCAGTCAGGTCCACAGAGTATAACAATAATAACAATAATAATAATAATAATTATGTAGTATATATATAATGTATATATAATTGAATATAGTACATATATTAAATTATTAATAGAGGATTTTCACAGGGTATATGAATGAAGAAGAGCTATGTAAAGCACTTTAAATATTATTATTGTTGTTTTTGCTGCTATTAGATTAGATTAGAGTCTTTATTGTCATTGCACGGTAGAATATAACAATATACATTGCACAACGAAATTTAGGCACAGCTCTCCCATCAGTGCAAAAGATAAATATTCAATAAATAACTAAACTAGACATACAAATTAGAATGCAGACAGGGCTGTATAATATTGCATTTGTTTGGGGAAAAGGAAAAAAACTTATTGCACAGTCATTATTTTCATGAAAGTGAAACGTTGTGGCTGAAATGATATGACTGTGTCAGCTGTTTTTGTTCAGCAGGGCTGTTATTATTGTTATTATTTAGCAGAGGAGGAAGAAAACATTGAATAATGACTATTAATACTGTCAATATCTCCAAAGGTCACAGGGGTTCCTGCCTGATCACGAGATCATGTCTTATGTGTTTTATATTGTAACCTGTATGTCTTATATGTACTTTACTATTTGTAGCATTAGGATTTGTTTTAGGAACTATGATGATTATTGATTATTGTTTTTGTTTATTTGTGGGTACATATTCCTTCTATTTCAGTTAAATATTTGTTGTCATTATTCATTCATTCATTGTCTGTAACATCTTGTCCTCTGGACGGTCTGGGTGGGACTGGAGCCTGTCTCAGCTGGGTCCTACCTGGACAGGTGTCCCAGGACATAAGCGTAGTCACCCCTGCACTGTTAAATGTGTTTGTTACTGCTGTTGTTGTTCATTTCTAGGTAAATACTTCTTAATGTTTCCAGACATGAGCTAAATTTTCTTTGTTATCTCAGCGCTGCAGACGGAGCGAACGCCTCAACTGCTCTTATCTCTCTACAACATTATTATTATTTCATTTATCTGTGTTGACAGCAGAGTGAGGCCCAGTGGCAGTAGGACCGGTGTTAGAAGTCAGAGAGGATCTGTCCTGGTAAAAGGTGAGCAGAGCGCCCCCTAGCTGTCACTTATCCTCTCTACTCTTTCAGTTTCACAGAAGAAAAACCTCCCCAGACATCGTGTTCATTTACTTTAGAAACAGTCGGTGCCTTTTATTATTACCAGCTAGTAGAAAATGACTTCCATTCTCTCTGTTGTTTTGCATTTTTCTCTTTGTGTAGGACTTTATGTATTTAGGCGTTGAGGAGTTTTGTCGATCTGTGGAAAGATAATGGTAAACTGTGGTGGGCCCACGTTTTAAAAACATTTGGAAAGCCCGGACCCCTGGGGCCCAAACATGACGCTCCAGAGATCCAGACATAGACGCCTGCTCTCAGAATAGCAGAGAGTTTCTGCAGATGGTCTGAAGATGCTGGGTGTTGATTTCAGGCGTCGATTTCTGTCCTGGTGGAGAAGCTCTGATCTGTCCCAGGATGAACCCACGACCAACGAGACGGCGTCAAACCATCAACCAGATTCACTACGAGACCCCCACCTGACAAAGCTTCAGAAGGAAGGAAGGAGAGGAAATATCAACCTTACTTCAACATGACAACATTTATTGATCCTCCACTGATCTGGGCCGTAACATTCACTCGAACCCTGAACTTCTCACACCACAAGAGAGAATCAAACCAAAAAGAAGTGAAAAAGATGCTGTTGTTGGAACGAGTTTCTATCTCTCCTTCTCAATGTAAATGACACAAGGAAAAGAAGGAAGGAAAGAAGGAGGCTCTATCTCTGCTGTCCCGCCTCACTCAGGTCCAGGTTGATCCCAGACAGTATTTCTCCTCCACAGGATCGACTCAGCAGCTCCTTCAGGGCTTCGTTCACCTCGTTGTTAAAGACGCTGGAGAAGCTGCAGCTGGAGAATCCTCCTCCTCCTCCTCCTCCTCCTCCACCTCTGTCCAGGGGAAATGACCCCAACGCCTCTTGGACCCACTTCAGCTGGTTGCTGAGGTCCAGGTGCAGGGCGTCCAGGTGGAGCTGTCTGTCCCGGTATCGGTCGCCGACGGCGTCCAGGCTGCAGCTGAAGCTCCTCATGTCCTCCTGCAGACTCCTCTTCAGCGCCTCCACCTTACGGAACTCGTAGCGGATTTGCGAGAGCTCGTGTCGCACGCCCTCGCTCTCCTCCTTGTACCACGCCTCCTTCTCATTGTAAATGGAGACCATGGCGTCGATGTCCTCCTGCAGGGAGTCGTGAGCCGCCGCCAGGCTGGTGAAGGAGGTCTCCATGTGGTCGATGTCCTCCACCACCTGGGCGAAGCGCTCAAAGTTGACGTAGGTGTTGTTGGGAGGCATGCTGGAGTGAGACTTGATGGTGTACTCCCTCAGACGCTTGGTCTTCAGCTGGCGGCGCTCACGCTTCCTGGGCTCCTTGGCTTTACTCTCCTCCTTATTCTCATTGGACTGGAGGGAGGAAGGAACGGAGACAGTTAAGAAACAACTCAATCAACTAATCCTCCAGAAAGACACGTCCGACCACTCTGTTCTTACTACGACTGTGAAACACATATTTTCATTTTCATCATCTAAAACTTGACAGATGTTTCAATATTTAACCCTCTATAGGGCCCAGGAACCATATGTGGTAACGTGGTTCCTGGTTCCTCTCAGTGAGGTTTATTGACATGTGGTTTTCATTGAGCCAATCAGAGAAAAGGAAACATCCTCAGGTCTAATCAGGGTCTAATGTGGTCTACAAGGTCCCCCCTCTGAACTGGTTTATTAGGAACCATGAAGAAGAACAAGTGTCCTAATGTTTCTAATGTGATGATGTTGATGATGTTCTAATGTGACAAATACATGTTTACATTAGTTTAAGGACCAGGAACCAGATATGAGACCAGGAACCAGATATGAGACCAGGAACCAGATATGAGACCAGAACCAGATATGAGACGTTCATTCATCTGGATTTAACACATGAACAATAACCTTGTGAAGGTTCTCAGTCACCCAGGTCTGGTTTATTTACCAAAAGCGTTTAAAAAAGCGACTGGACTCGTAGAGTTTGTTGAGAAGACGTTATGAGGAGCTTCTTCAGGTCTAAGGAACTGGAGGGAAGTTTGAGGTTTAAATAGAAACTCTGTGGGTAAAACCATCAGGAACTGGTGCAAATAATTCCAATAAACGTCAACGTCCAGTTTCCTTTTTTTAAATGATATATGGACATAAACCATGACCTGGATATCTGAGAACCTTCACAGACACTCATGAACTACGACTGAAACTACGAGTATTTGCATATTTCCATGTTGACAGATGTTTCGATATATATTCAAGAAGAACTCCTTCAAAGTGTCAACACTGAGATTTTGAAAAGTAAAGTCTACCTTGATCCACGGGTGGTTGAGAGCATCTTGGATTGTTAATCTTTTCCTGTGAGACACAAACACAACAGAGAATAATAACACAAGGCTCACGACGCTGTAGCCTCCACAATTTTCTACATTTCTGCGCAAAAATAATAAACAAAGTGTCTACAGCAGCTTGGAGGAGTTTGATCCTCAGATCAGAACCAGTTGAGTTGTGAGATGTTGGTGGTTTCCTCTCATCAGCTGATGCTCCAACATTTCTATTGGATGAAGATCAGGACTTTGACTTGTTCCTAAACATTCATCTGGTTCTTCTGGAGAACCACTGGTGTTCTTGGGCTCCTTGTCTTCCTCCATGACCCAGTTTCTCTGGTTGGAGATGGTTGTGAAACCTTTTCCAGCCTGATGAGCAACAAGCTCCTCACAAAGCTCCTTTGATCTATTGTCATCACACACTTCAACACAAACATGAGACAAATCCCTGATTCATAGAAACTGAACCAGGACCTGAGTTTCATCACGTTGATGGAAACACGTCTGGACTCATGGACTCTGATATTTAATCAGAGAAGCTCCTCTCTGATCTGGAGTATTGGCTCATTTTAGTCTCATTTTTCTGTTTCATGTGTTTATTTGGGTTCTATCTTTGTCACCTCTCAGGACTTGTGTGATAATCTGTTTTTTATGCAGAAATGTAGAAACTTCACAACTTTGTAGCTCTGCATGTTATCGTAGTGAACTCTTACCTCTTGTCCTTCTCCAGTAGTTGGCAGATGAACTTCTTGGCCAGGTTGCTGGTGTGGCAGAAGAACTCCTCATCGAACTCATAGTTAATGGCCGTGATGTTCTCGAGTGTGTCTTGTTTGGTTTCTCCTAGAAAAGGAGAGGCACCGCTCAGCCTGGAGGTCGACATGAAGCAGAGAACAGATTATTACCTTCTCATGTTAAAGAACAGCTGACCTCATGTTAACGGTGTTTGTGGTTCAACTTGCAGGATGTAAGTGATGACGCCGATGCTCCACATGTCGGCTTCTAACCCCAGCGGCTCGTAGTTGACGATCTCTGGAGCTTAATACAGATAATAAATAATAATTTATCAGGAACTGATTAATTATTTTTTTACATCCAAAAGCTCCACAGTCACTTCCCCAAAATAAGCTCACAGAAGCTCAACTACATAACTTCAACAACAATGTTAGGCTAGACAGGTTAATGTTAGCGTTTAACTAGCCTGAAGGAGCTAAAGATTGTTATTATTATTATTATTAGTAGTAGTAGTAGTATTATTATTATTATTATTAACTAGCCTAAACAAGCTCACTGAAGCCCAAGAAGATAACTTCTCTTCGTTCAGAATAATAATCTGTCTGATTGTTTTTAGAGCTGCTGGTCTTCTGGCTGCTCTGGCAGATTTGTTGGTGTCAGTCATTTGTGAACACATTGTATATTTAGTAGATTCATGTCTTACCCACAAACTCCGGGGTCCCAAATATGTTCTTGAACTCAACTCCGGCTTCAATCTTGTGCGCGAGACCAAAGTCTATGAGTTTGATTCTGGGCAGCGGTGCGTTCTTGTCCAGTAACATTATGTTTTCAGGCTGGGAAACAAAGGACTTTATCACGACTCAAAAACATCTCGGAAACACTGGATTCTGAGCTAATGTGTGGAGCTAATGTGCGGAGCTAATGATTGTTCCACTGAGCTCAGACCAGACTGAAATATGCTTTAAAATGAGACAAAACCTTAAGAAACATTATTTTTTCTAACTACCTTGGAAAGACAGAAAAAATGGACCAAATGCTAATACAGTTAGCATAAGTCTATGGCAGTTTACATCCTGTGAATTAGCATAGCGGTTAGCAGACTTTTCCTCCATGAACTTGGACCAGTTCCCATTGAACAGGAAGTTTTTCTTCCATCTTTCCAGAAAGTTTCTTGTCTTGTCTCAGATGAGGAAAAAGGAAAGAAAAATCACGAGAATACGAAGACCTCTGAGGCAGTTACAATAACTTAAGGTTTACACTCAAGTACAATATTAGAATGTCCTCATGAGCAACATCACAATGTTTTTTCTGATTGTGATTGTGACAGAAACCGAAGACGAAGACGAAGAAGAAGAACAATAAGTAGCAGAAGCAGAAGAGGAAGAGGATGAAAAGGAGGAGGAAGAGGAGCAAAATAAGGGGGAGGAAGAAGGAAAAAGAAAATTTTTTTCTTGTCCTCCATTTTTTTCTTCTTCTTCTTCTTCTTTCCTCCTCCATATTTTCCTCATATTTATCATGTTAACTGTTGTGAAATCAAACTTAATTGACGGCCTCGTTAAGAAGGAAGAAGAACTGGAATAAAAATAACCTGGTCGTTCAGTACGTTCACATAGTCTGACCTCATTCTCTGGGACCAGTGTTGATGAATCTGGACTTGAACAACTGCACCAAACCCCCATCACAGCACTGTAGACGATCCTTCCAGTCTGGAATAAAGGTCTTAACCCAGTTTTAGTAGTTTCTAGATGTTTCCTCTGCTTGATGCAGCCAATGATTTGACCCTTCTCCACCAGACTAACATCTCCTCCTCCACCAGACTAACATCTCCTCCTCCTCCAGACTAACATCTCCTCCACCAGACTAACATCTCCTCCACCAGACTAACATCTCCTCCTCCACCAGACTAACATCTCCTCCTCCACCAGACTAACATCTCCTCCTCCT
This sequence comes from Mugil cephalus, assembly GCF_022458985.1. NCBI lineage: Eukaryota > Metazoa > Chordata > Actinopteri > Mugiliformes > Mugilidae > Mugil > Mugil cephalus. The sequence goes on along the minus strand of NC_061772.1, from coordinate 30,884,115 downwards.
CCAGACTAACATCTCCTCCTCCACCAGACTAACATCTCCTCCACCAGACTAACATCTCCTCCTCCAGACTAACATCATCTCCTCCAGACTAACATCTCCTCCACCAGACTAACATCTCCTCCACCAGACTAACATCTCCTCCACCAGACTAACATCTCCTCCTCCAGACTAACATCTCCTCCACCAGACTAACATCTTCTCCACCAGACTAACATCTCCTCCACCAGACTAACATCTTCTCCTCCACCAGACTAACATCTCCTCCAGACTAACATCTTCTCCTCCACCAGACTAACATCTCCTCCTCCAGACTAACATCTCCTCCACCAGACTAACATCTCCTCCAGACTAACATCTTCTCCTCCACCAGACTAACATCTTCTCCTCCAGACTAACATCTCCTCCACCACCACGGGATGTGGAGGAAACGAGAAGCTCCTCATTAAATAACTTCAGACATTCACCCATGAACTAATCATCCAACGGGACAAACCTTGAGATCGAAGTGGGCGATCTTCCTGGCGTGGAGGTAGTTCACGCCCTCCAGGATCTGCTTGATGAACTGAGTGGCCTCCTCCTCGCTCAGAGACTCCTTCTGGGCCAGGAAGTCAAAGAGTTCCCCACCAGAGACCCTGAAACATGTGACAGCATTCAGAGCTAACCCAGCTACGCTACGTTAGCATGAACAAGCTAATGTCCTCCAGAGGAAACCGACTGTGACTCCACAACGTCTTCATGATCCTCTGGTCTGTGGTGGATCAGAACCAATCAACAGGAGGAGGAGGAGGAGGAGGAGGAGGAAGGAGAGGAGGAAAAGGAAGAAAAGGAATAAGAGGATGAAGATGAGAAAGATCAAAATGAAGAGGAGGATGTGGAGGAGGAACATAGGAAGAGGAAGAGGAGTCAACAGTCGTCCCATGAAGGAGAGTCAGGAGGTATAAGAGGAGGAGGAGAACCAGAACCAGGGTCCCTGTGTGGTTCTGGTTCTGATAGAAAGGAGTCAGACCAGTCCGGGGGTCCATGCTGACCTGGAGGAAGGAGGACCATGGTCTGGTACCAGGGTGCATTGTGGGTAAAGCACTCACAGCTCCAGGATGAGGACCACGTCGGTGCGGTTCTCGTAGACGTCGTGCAGCGTGACGATGTTCGGGTGCTGGATCTGCTGCAGGATGTCCACCTCGCGCTGGATCTCGTCCCGCCTCACGCCTCGAGAACTCGCTATGCTCTGACGCTTCTTGATGAACTTGGCGGCGAAGTCCCGGCCCGAGCTTTTCTCTCGGCACTGCTTCACGATGGCAAACTGTCCACTGCAACGCAGACAGGAAGAACAGGGGATGGGTTTTCCCACAGAAACGCGGGAATTTATTCAAAACGTCAGGCTAAAGGTTTTTCAATGTTCCTTTTTAGTTCCCACTCTCATTCATGCTCTTGGTCTCTTTTTAAAGACAAGACTCTGATGTTTCTATCACAAAAGTCAAATGGTGGTTTTGTTCTTGACTTTTTGAATCCTATAATGACTTTTATCAATGAAATCAGAAGGAAATGACATATTGCATCATGCAGCGCTTATACTGTTTTATTTTACCAGGTTTGTACTGATATTTAGTTTTTATTTTATTGGATTTTTATTGACATTTCATTTTTTCTTTTGTGTTTCTCAATAGTTTTTCTGTATCATTTGTTCATGTGTACATTTTCTACAATTTTGCTTATACTGTTTTATTTTACTAGATTTTTATTTTATTTTACTAGATTTTTATTTTATTTTATTAGATTTTCATTGATATTTTGTTGTATTTTTAGTTTATTAGATTTTTATTTTTTATTACAATTTTTAATTTTACTTGTGGTTTTGAGAGTGTTTTTATATTATTGGTTCATATGCAAATTGTCTACATTTTTGATTATACTATTATATTTTACTAGATTTTTATTCATATTTTATATTATTATTTTACTTGAGGTTCTTGAGAGTGTTTTTATGAACGACTGTGACCAAGTAATTTACCTTGTGGATTGAAGTTTGCACAAGGTAATAAATAGTTACATGATATTTAAAAATAAGTAACACATTGAATAATTTGCTAAAAGTAACTAGTAGTGAAAATGTAAAAAATGTTACGTACGAGCAGTGGATTAAATTATTGTCAAAAAGAAAATCAAACTATGAATAAGAAATAAATAAGTAAAAATAGTAAAAGTACTGAATAATTAAATATACATCTATAAACAGCTCGAAATCAAATTAAATGATATAGATACAGATAAATGTAAAGCTGAGAGCAGGAAACAGGTAAAAGTTTGATCTTTAACAAACTGATTTGAACACATGAAACTATTCTACAGTTTCTTTGGATCAGATTATTTGAGCATCATGTCCTTTATTTAATTTAATGGGGGCCGGACCAGTAACACAATAATGTATTAACCTATAAATAACGACAACTCCAGATATTTCCCTTTGTTTTAGTGCAAAGACGAACATCATGGAAGTGTTTCCATTGAATGAACAGAACTGTTATAAAGCGTTTAAAGAACAACTGGACGCTTCGAAAGAAGAAGTGGAGTTTCTGTTTAGTTCCAGGTCTCAGTGTCGTCTCATGTCCACGACCACCACTACAACTTTACGCTGTGGACGCTACATTTGACGCCTGTGATCACAGGTTTTCTCAGTCGCTTTGGTGCTTTTCTCAGATCAGAATGAAAGTTCTCACAAATATTAGTTCAACATCCACAACATCGAGTCATCTGTGCATCATCGGAGCAGTTTCTCTTCCTTTGAACAAACTGCAGATGCTTGTGGACACGTATCAGTCACTTTCATACAGTTTTATAACATTATCATTTGCTTATGTCATGTCAGTCAGAATGAAACATACTTATCAATGCTGAATAGTTATTCAATATAAAACTAATAGTCCTCATTTCATTGAGTCATTACAAACAAAACTGTTGAACTAGTCAGAATATGTTCAGCTAATTTCATACATTCCTTTATCATTTTTTCCTGAAAATGTCTTGTGTGTGAAGCATCAGCTGGAACCAAAGACAAGCAGAGAAGACGTCCTGTGTGATGTAGACGGAAACAGACCAGACAAACGGGAACGTGTGGATGTCCAGGAATAATATGTTCTGTTATATTGTTCTACCATGAAGGTTTTTCTCATGTTTGTTCTAAATAAATGCTGTAGAACTGCAAAGAGCTTATGCAGTAAATATGTGAAACGCACACATGTGTCTTATACTCAGTTAACTCACTAAATACAGTGACGTGTAACTTTACTGTAGTTTTCAAATGGCTGAACAGGTAGAGTTTAGTTCTGTCTGGAGCATTTTCAGGTCGTGTCACCAACATGGAAAACACACAGAGAGAAAACTGTCATGATGAAAACGTGACGAAGACATTTGACTGTTTGTCCACAAACAACGATGTCAGGACTCATTATTTTAATGACAGTTTCACTGACATGAATTATTGTTTATGAGGAATCAACTATTCATTTTGAGCATGTGACGCACTTTTGCAGGTTATCAAATAGTTTTTGCAGTTTGTACTAATTGTTCTGAGAAATGCACCAAAGCGACTGAGAAGAAGTGTAAGAACTTATCTGGGAGCAAACATGTGACAGTTTAGATTCTTATTGCAGAGCTGAGGTTGTCCTGAAGGGGGCGCTGCAAGCAAACGGAAAACATTTTAAACTCTTTCTTTTAATTTAATGTAAAATAACAAGACAAATGTCACATGTTTATATGAAACTTATAGTTCATGTTAAATCATGTTGTACAGTATATTTATTTCCTGCAGCCTGTGACGAGTGTGTCGCTCTGACATGATACGAGCTGATGTCGCCTGAAAGTGTCCGAGGATTTAAATTGTGCCTTTATGTTTAGCGGTTGGTAAGATGACACTTCCTCGTCCGTCTGGAAGCAGAACGCTGCTAAAGATAGAAGCAGCTCGACATGTGCTGACAGCTCAGCTCAGAGGAACCACACGCGTCACTATTCAGACACTAACACACAACACACAACACACACAACACACAACACACATGACACACAACACACAACACACACAACACACAACTCACAACACACAACACACATGACACACAACACACAGTCCTTTACTCTCACTGCACTGACAACATAGAGGAGCTGAGGAAGTCTGGTAGAAAAACATCAAAATCAAACTGTAAATCACTTTAATTCAAACTTACATACAAAATGAAAATGAAGGTGAGATAAATATAATAAAGCAGAACTCTGTGGCCACTTCATTAGGTACACTAGGGTTCCTCGTGGTGGTTCTTCATGGAGGTTCTCGTTATTATTATTCCTAATGTTTTGGCCACTAAATGCTAAATGGAGGTGACTAGAACTCCTCCTGTTTGTCACATTATTATTAGGTTAAATAATTAAATGATGAGTATGAACCGATATGTTCACGTCTTTAATTATATTATTGCTGTCTTTATTTGTCCTTTAGTTCGAATGAATTAAATAAGTAATTAACAGAGAAATGGAGCAGGTTCTGTTATGTCGTCATAGTATCAGTGTTAATGTCTTGGTCTTAGAGTTAAACTAATCACAGCTTGGTTTAGTTTTCAGGTTCCTTCATTCAAATGATCACGTTTAAAAAGCTGCTGCCTCTGTACCTTCCCAGCTCTTCACCGATCTCATAGAAATCCTCCACTTTCTGTTGCTTGAATAAATCCATGGCTGCAGATGATCTGTTAAAGCTTCAGGTTTCATGTGTTGGACGTGCAGAGACACGGAGGCAGCTTGACCTCAGGTTTCCTGCACGGACTCAGATCCTGCAGCTGGAGAATGAGTCTGGTCACAAATAAGAAGCTCAGTTTGTCCTGAAGTGAGACACAGACCAGAGAGTAGAACATGTCTTACTGCTTTAAAAATACACCGGGTCCTCCTCCTCCTCCTCCTGCAGCTGCTCTGAGCCGTGAGGCCTGCACAGAGGACGCTGCTCCATTCAGAACTCCGTTCAGAAAAACACCAATTTTATTCACATTTAACATAAACATAATTGTTTTCTATTTAATGCCGAATTAAAATTTAATACGTAAAGATTCGTGGGACGATCTCAAATATGTGGAATCGGCGCGTTATTTTTCAAGATATTCAAATAAACTATTAATTTGACTTTATTTTAAGTGAAGTTTGGTGTCAATGCGTTCTGGGCTGCGCGCTCCCGTCCGCCTCGGCTCGACCATGTGTTCAGCTCGCGCGTCTGACGCTGGTCGGTCACGTGTGAACATAAATTATTTTAGTAAAGTTTATTTGAAGCTAAACCTTAAATTAGTTTCTGTCTTTTGTTTTAAATACTTTTCACTGAGCTTAAAAGCGCCATTCAGAACCTGCCTTCACATTTGAAGAGTTTAATAGATTTCAGATTTAATGGCTGAAATTAGAGTTTCAATTAACTGAGAGTTGGACATTAGATAAACTTTCTGTATTGACAACTATATTCTGTATCTATATTCATAATAATAAACCACAGTATTAACAATTAAAATGTAAGAAGAAAAACTGTCAAAACCAAGATTATAATTAAGAAATGTTAAAATAATAAAGTTCCAGAAACTGTAGAAATGGAAAACTTTGTGCATCTACAACAATTAAAACAGTTTGTATGTACATGTGGCCAGTTTATTAGGTACACTAGCAATAAATAAATAAACAAATAACTAGAGAATTCCCTCTGGGAAATGTTGAAGGGGCTACGGGAGCTAATGCCGGGGCTACCGTCTCTGTCAACATGGGAGTTAGCACACTACCTACATTTAGCATAATTAGCTTATGGTTAGCACAGTTAGCTTACAGTGAGCACATTTAACCTGCAGTTAGCACACTTAACTCACATTTAGCACAGTTAGCTTACGATTAGCACAGTTAGCCTACATTTAGTTCAGTCAACCCACATGTCACACAATTAACCCACATTTAGCACAGTTAGCAAACGGTTAGCAGGGTTAGCTTACGGTTAGCACAGTTAGCCTGTGTGTGACAAAGTAATGTGCGCGCATATGTGTGTTTGTGTGTGTATGTTCTCTATGTGTGTGTGTATCTGTAACTGTAATAGCATAAAGCTACGTGTGTGTTTTTGTGTAGCACACTTACGCGTGTGTATCTGTGTGTGTGTGTGTAACTGTAATCACAAAGTTACCTGTGTAGTGTGTGTTGGTGTGTGTTGTTGTAAGTTAGCACAGTTACCCTACATTTAGCACAGTTAGCTTACAGTTAGCACAGTTAGCCTGTGTGTGAGAGATTAATGTGCGCTTTCACGCGCATGAGTGTGTATCCTACTACTCTTCCTGTGTGTATTTGTAACTGTAATAACATAAAGCTACTTGTGAGTTTGTGTTAGCATGCGTACGTGTGTGTGTGTGTGTGTGTGGGTGAGGAAGGTGCTTGTGCGCGCATGTGTGTGTAAAACTGTAATCACGAAGTTACCTCTGTGTGTGTTTTGGTGTGTGTTGGTGTGTGTTGGTGTGTGTGTTGGTGTGTGTGTGTGTGTGTGTGTTGGTGTGTGTGTTGGTGTGTGTTGGTGTGTGTGTTGGTGTGTGTGGCTGTAACATAAACGTGTGGGACACAGGGATCAGCTGCATTAACAGCAGAGATTGTGGACGAGTGTGGAAAGAGAAAAGTTGAAGGCGATTTCACACACGTTCTCCTACTCTAAGTACCAACAAAAAAAAATCATATTCATTAAGAAAAGTAACAGGACACTGATCCCGATCAAACCGCACATTTTGATATATTGAGTTAAGGGACGGAAACACGCGGGATAACAATAATAACAACAAGGTTGATGTAGAAACAGAAAGGTTTTAATTCACCTGATGAAGTTAAACTGGAATTAACTGAACTGTAAAGTGTTTCTGTTATTTAGTCCAGGCCACTGACTGCTGTGTCAAAATACCTTCAACACATGTCACTTCAACAGTTCTCCAGAATAAAAACACAGTTATGAGAATGATACCAGCAGCAGGTTTAGAGCAGGACTGGTTCCACTGGCGTACCTAATGAAGTGGCCAGTGTGTGCGGTGGTTCAGACTCATTTACTATGACCAAGCTGTTAAAGTTCAATCTGGGAGCAGGTCACTGATAATAAAATGAAACCGAGCGGCGTCCGGCGGGCGAGTCGAGATAAAGACAATGACAGCATTCATTCACCCACAGACGCCAACAGCCATAGTCAAATGAGACAGGTCCACTTCCTCTGGGAGACGTGTCCGTCCGCCGTCACACCGCAGAGAGGACGGAGAGGATGGAGAGGAGGTCGGCCGAGGAGCTGCTCCCGGACGCCGCGGAGGGAGGCCTGAAGGAGCTGGTCCTGAGGTGGTTCACCGAGACCCAGGCACCGGTCATCCTGCACAACGGGAACTTCCCGGACTGGTTCCAGGGCCTCGCTGCCAGAAAGTAAGACAGAAAAAGGGCTGAGAGGGAGGAGACGCACATAGAGGAAGCGTTTGGGTTCCAGCACCTTTTATTTAGCTGTTTGAGATTTCTGCAGCCGGCTGAGGATGCAACGTCTGGGCTGAGGAGTGGAATATCATTTATTCCTTCTGTTTACGCCTCATCAAACATTCATTTGCAGATTAAATATTTTAAATCAACTTTAGATTAGCAGTTAAACTTTCACTTTTCCTGTTGTTTCCACATGGATACATGCACTTTTATTTGGATTTGGATAAAAAACAGTTTAAAAAAAGGCAGAAATTCTACTTTCAGTTAAAGGATGTGAAAATGTTCTTTGTGTTTAGGGTAAATTGTTGATTTTACCAACGTAGCATTTCAGTTCCACAGTTAAAATGATGTTGGATATTATGCAGACGGTCTGATGTACGTGTAAACACAATAATAAAAGTTGTCGGGGGATTTTAATAAATATTGCAGGTTGGGCCATAAAAAGTTAAATTATAAAGTTGCTGTCGCTGCAGGCAACGAATAAAAGGAGGGTGTGTTTGATTCTTCCTTTTACAAAACGATGTGAAAACAAGTTCATCTGTAGTGAAGAAGAGGAAGAAGAAGAAGAAGAAGAAGAAGAAGAAGAAGAAGAAGATGACTGGAGATTGACAGCAGTTATCCAACGTCAGCTTCTTTCAAATCAGTTTTTTTAATGTTTTGTTTCGTTCACACACACTAACATCCAGAATGAGTGGGTCTTTGTTTCCTCTGAGTGTGTGTGTGTGTGTGTGTGTGTGTGTGTGTGTGTGTGTGTGTGTGTGAGAGGGTGTGTGTGTGTGTGTGTGTGTGTGTGAGTGTGTGCGTGTGAGAGGGTGAATGGCGTGGCCGTGATATTTTTAAATCTAATTTGCCTGCAGCTCTTGTTTAACTGTTCCCCTGCAGAGACGCTGAGGATCTGCTGAGAGATAAACCTCTGGGATGTTTTCTCATCCGCCTCAGTGATAAAACCATCGGCTACATCCTGTCCTACAAGTGAGCAAAACCGCACGTTTGTCCAAACGCTTGTGTCTTCGGCGCCTTGTTCTCGACTTCACTCTCTCGTCTCTCCTGAAGGGGCCACGACAGGTGCCGCCATTTTGTCATCAACCAGGATCAGGACGGACACTTTGTCATAGCAGGAGACTGTCAGAAGTACGGCAGCCTGCCCGAGCTCATCGAGCACTACAAGGTCAGCCCCATCCAGCCCTTTGGAGAATACCTCTCCTCCAGCTGCTACCAGGTGGGGCCCTTTAATACACCCTCTATAGTGAGGTCCTTTAATACACCATCTATAGTTAGGTCCTTTAATACACCATCTATAGTTAGGTCCTTTAATACACCATCTATAGTGAGGCCCTTTAATACAGAGTCTATAGTGCGGTCCTTTAATACACCCTCTATAGTGAGGTCCTTTAATACACCCTCTATAGTGAGGTCCTTTAATATACCCTCTATAGTGAGGTCCTTTAATACACCCTCTATAGTGAGGTCCTTTAATATACCCTCTATAGTGAGGTCCTTTAATACACCATCTATAGTGAGGCCCTTTAATACACAGTCTATAGTGAGGCCCTTTAATACACAGTCTATAGTGAGGCCCTTTAATACACAGTCTATAGTGAGGCCCTTTAATACACAGTCTATAGGTGAGGTCCTTTAATACACCATCTATAGTGAGGACCTTTAATACACAGTCTATAGGTGAGGTCCTTTAATACACCATCTATAGTGAGGCCCTTTAATACACCATCTATAGGTGAGGCCCTTTAATATACCATCTATAGTGAGGCCCTTTAATACACCCTCTATAGCGAGGTCCTTTAATATACCCTCTATAGTGAGGCCCTTTAATACACAGTCTATAGTGAGGTCCTTTAATTTACATATACATAACTCTGAACAGAGTTCCATTGCTACTTTTTTCAGGTGGAGACTGATGAGTTGTACGACGTGGTGAGCTATAAGTATAAGAGGGATTCTGGGGTGAGCGTCCAAGCTCTTCGGGCCCTGTGGGACCAGAAGAACTCACCTCAGGTCCATCCTGGGAACAATGAAAGGACTCAGCAGAACAAAGATCCTTCTAAAGCTCACCCACCAACGCTTCCACCCAAATCCAACAACAGGAAACTGACAGGAACAGTGTCTGTAGACGCAGTGTCTCTGTCACAGGTGAGACCGGAATCAGAGCTTTAAGTTAAAGTCTCTTCATTAAAAGATTTTAATGATTTTCATTTGACTTGTTCCTAAACATTCATCTGGTTCTTCTGGAGAACCACTGGTGTTCTTGGGCTCCTCGTCTTCCTCCATGACCCAGTTTCTCTTCACATTCAGCTCATGGACTCATGTCCTGACATTTTCTTTCAGAGTTCACTGGTAGAATTCACAGTTCATTGGTCCATCAATGATGAGCAGATGCAGCAGAACAGGCCCAAACCAGGACATTAGCGCCCCCATGTGTCATGGAGGGATGAGGTTCTGATGCTGGAATGCAGTGTTGGTTCATCTCCAAACATTTAAACCAAACTATTCTACTCTGGTCTCATCTGTCCACTAAACATTGTCCCACATGTCTTTGTGGACAGAGAGCAGTGTCTTTGGTTGTTGAGTGGATTCATCAACATGAACATCAGCCAATGTGAGAGAGGCCTTTAGCTGCTTAGAAGTTCCCCTGGGTTCCTCTGGTTCCTCTCTCCCACTATGATGGAGTGATGTTTGTTGGTGAACCACTCCTGTGGAGGGGAACAGTCGTCTTCAATCTGTCTGACTCTCTGTGGATTATTTGTGGCTTCCAGACTCTTTACAGATGGTTGTGGAACCTTTTCCAGCCTGATGAGTGTCTAGTTCCTCCTGTAGTGTTTGTTTTTGTCGTGTCTTCCAGGCTCTGCCTCCGGTACCAAAAAGAGGAATGCCTCCGGCCTTCGCTCTGAGCGGATCTCTGCCCGACACGACTTCCCATCCAGACGAGACGGATTCAACCAGAGCAGAGGGACTCACAGGAAGCACAGCATCGGGAGATCTCAGCCCATCTGGCGTCATGTACTCTGAGGTGCCCCACGTGGAGAGTCGGAGCAGATCTTTACCGCAGCTGGACAACAGCAACATGGAGGAGGACGAGTACTCCAACCAGACCAGCAGCCTCCCCTTCACGCCGACCGCCCCCACCAAGAAGGTCACCTGCCACACCTACTCCCTCCACGCCCCCGGTGAAGATGTGAGGTCGAAGTCAGAGCCGCCAGGTGATGACCCGGACACGCTGAAGTCCAACCCTCTGTACCACAGCTCAGAGAGGCCTGAAGGGGGCTCGGCTCAGCGGGGGGAGGAAATGTACGCCGAGGTTCCCGGGGTGTTGTCACCCACTGGGCCGGCGGACAACACCTACGAGCAGATCCCTGGAGAACCTGGTCCAGGAAACACCTACGAGTCACTGGAGGATATGAAGGTCAAGAAGAACAAACACACCTGGGGAAAAAATGTAAGAAAGTGTGTTCAAGTGATTTCACAATGATCTGCATCTGTGTTCTACTCTGTCAGGACTAGTTTAACCTGGGATCATGTGTGATAACATGGATGGAGATGGATGAGATGTGGGGCAGCTGATTTAATTCATGTGTTCATCACATCAGTTTAGTTTATTGTCATGATGAGAACATGAGCAAACTTTTCACAGACTCCCGGTTTAAAAGGCACAAACATAACACGGAGACATTTAAATATGAACACACTTAGAAAAACAAACAGAGGAAATGGAAATTATGTAATAATGTAAATGAAGTGCAGCTCAGTACAAGCCCCAGTGAATGTTTTGTGTGATTGTCTTCCTGTTGGTGGACCTGATTCAAATACTGACATCGCATCTGATTTTAATCTTCAAACAAGATTCATTATGTGTTATTAATCTGCAAAAAAATAAAAAGGTTTAATGTTAACTGTTGATGTTTGATGTGTAGTTTAACCTGATCCCTCAGAGTTAATATTAATCCTTTTATACCTGCGTGCCTTCTGACAGCTTTAGTTTCTTTGGAGATTAAAAATAAAAAAATCTATTTTTAAAAAGAAAACATGATGTGATGAGACTGTACTGATCCTGCTACATCTGAATCTCATCATCCTTCATGATTTATTTCTTCTGGTTTACATCTTTCCAGACTTTGATTTATAACTCTGATTTATAACCTCTTTCATTCTGGAAAGAAAAAAGCTGTGAATTCAACAAAACTCAGACAAAATCTCCGGTTAAAACTAATCCTTGTGTGAACAGGACTTAGGTTGCTGATATTATTGGAAGCACAAATTCTTAAATCTACTCTCTTTTCTCATTTTTTTTGTTTTCAGAACATTAAATGGATGAAATTCCTCCCTGAATACAAGAAGAAATGAAAGGTGGAGTTCCTCAAGGCGCCGCTCTGGGCCTCCTGGTTTTCATTGTTTCATTTGAACAACATGAAAGTTGCCTTCTCTTTGTTCTCCACTTAATTATGTGTCAAAATGGGATAAAATGAAAGAATATATAAGAGGTATTAGTTGCTGAGATGTGCAGAATAAGGACATATCGCCATTTAATCGCATTCTTTTCTTCTGATCATATATTCATTGCAATAAGTTCTTGATAGTGTCTGATAGTGTCTGACATTGTACAGTTTTCCACATGTGATGTAATATTTTCAATAAAACTCATGTAAAACATTATGAATTGACTGGACCACACATCCATAATGAAATCAACATGTAGAGTACAAATGAACACACATGGACGATTCATGAGGCATTAAAATCACATACGACTTCTATCTATCTATCTATCTATCTATCTATCTATCTATCTATCTATCTATCTATCTATCTATCTATCTATCTATCCATCCATCCATCCATCCATCCATCCATCCATCCATCCAGACGTGGTTAAAGTGGATCGGGGCCTTCATCAAGATCTGATAAAAACATGTGAGTCTGGTGGTAGGTGTAGTCAACTGGCTCATCAACTGTCTCATGGTAGATACAGAAAAAAAACAACCTTAAAAATGAAGGAAAAACAACCAACTATCGTCTAATCTCTCCGTGTGCAGTTCCTTAATCTGGCCACTATGTTTCTGATGTCGCTGTGTGTGCTGCCTGTAAATCCTTCAGAGAAGAAGAAGAAACTCCGGAAGTAACGTTTCCAAACAGATTCCCGTTGGAGTAAAAAAAAAAAAATACAGTGCGGCAGAATTTCCAATAAAACTCATTTAATTTTGGACTAGCCGTTTCTTTCTAGGACAATGGGTACTAGAGATGACGAGTACGACTATTTGTTCAAAGGTAAGCCTTTTTTGTTCTTCTTCTTTGTGTGGCTCTCCTGCTCCTGTTAGCTGATATGCTAACAGGCTAACCGCCAACCTTTGTGCCTGGATTGTTTTTCACCGAGCTTCTTTAAAAGTGTCAGCAAATTTATTTAACGTATGCGGCTGTGAACGACTCTAATCTAACCGGCTGGGGTAAAAGCAGCCGTTCACTCGCCGGGTTAGTTGCGGTTTATCGACGGGGCGCCTGGTAGCTAGCTGCCTGTCAGTGGGTGCGGACACGCCTAACTAATCGTTATCACATTATCTTCATAAGATCCAGTCATACGAGCAGACAGGACGTCCACGGCCCTCACACACGCCGAGGAAAACACTAAAGCTTCGGTTTTACAGTGATTCCTGGAGCTAACTGCCTGGTTAGCCTCTTTTATCATAACTGCATTAACGCTGGCGAACAAGAAAAAGCAACGACAACATCGAGCAGAAGTAAACAAACCGATTTCTGACTAAAGCTACACGTTAATTAACGTGGTGTGCGATAAATACATAATTATACAATAAAACATGTCTTTACAACAGTAATTAATTTGTAAACGTAGATTTTTTAGCCATCTCCCCTGTTTCTTTCTTATGACACATTATTTTCCGGATAGATTAATCCATTATTTCCTCGGGTGATTGATTAAAGGAGAGATCGGAACACACACAAAACATCGATCTAAACGTGTAAATATACTGTAGTAAACCAGTTTTCTACTCTTACATGTTGTGTACATCTTTGGCCTAAAACCATAATCATCTATGTCATTTTGACTTATTGTTAAAATATCAATAAAAATATCAATGTGCTGCTAAAAAATGTGTTTTCTTCCTTTCTGAAAACGTTATATTATATATTTACACTTTCATATATACTGTAAATAAAGTATCTATGGATCTAAAAGAAGAAACCAGCAACACAATAATGTATTAACTTATAACTAACAACAACTCCAAATGCTTTGTTTTAGTGAAAAGAAGAACATTATTAAGGTTTTTACATTTAACGAACAAAGCAAAGATCTGATGTCATATCAGGAGCTCTGTGCTCGGTTTGTAGTGTTTACTTTACAAACTACAAACATGGTTGATTCACAGGTAATTAACACCTCAGACAACCAGGAAACAGTCGTCCTGATTTTAGATGATGACCAACTGAATGTTTTAGTTACAGCGAAAAGTTGAATCATAAACTTTTCTACTGATTTAACTCAATAAATGTGTCAACACACAGAACAAATAATGAGCAGATTAATCAACAGTGATATAATTATTAGCATTTGTCACGCTAAGCTCACATCCTCGTCTGTAGACACACACAGAGTCAAACTAAACTTTCATTTCAGAAACAGCAGGAAGCTCCTGGTAATGATATTATAATAGTTATATATGTATAATCTGAGGAGACATGAGGAAAGTTATCTGAACATAGGTCGACCGATAAGACGTTGTCACAGTGTTTTCACAGTGATTAAAACAGAAACATGAAGATAAGCTAAAAACATAAACCTCCACGTTAGGAGGATTGTACAGAACGGACTGATAGAGGTACCACAGAAGAAGAAATTCATGAACCTGAATGTGAATATTATTCTTTTAAAGGCAGATGTTTTAAATGTGCCGTAGAAATAAAGAGTCTTAACTTTAAATGGGTGTTTACCAGGCAGGTATAGAATCTCCTCTGACCTCTGTGTCTTCCTCTCAGTGGTCCTCATCGGCGACTCGGGCGTGGGGAAGAGTAACCTCCTGTCCCGCTTCACCCGCAATGAGTTCAACCTGGAGAGTAAGAGCACCATCGGGGTGGAGTTCGCCACGCGCAGCATCCAGGTCGACGGCAAGACGGTGAAGGCTCAGATCTGGGACACGGCCGGACAGGAGCGCTACCGAGCCATCACGTCAGCGTGAGTACAGACGGGACGAGGCCGAGTCCAGACTAAAGCCAACGCGTCCGTCCATGCGTCCGTCCATACGTACGTCCATACGAGATAAAACAGGCTGAGGAGCAGGAACTAACAACTATGTTACTGGAGATGGTGGAAAACAAAAAAACAAAAGATACCAGGTCACTCGTGGTAGAAAAGAAGTAAAATACCTTTAATAAATTATGGGCCAGACGTGGTTGAAGTGGATCAGGGTCTTCATCATGGTCTGATTAAAACATGTGAGTCTGGTGGGAGGTGTAGTCAACTGGCTCAGCAACTGTCTCACGGTAGATTCAGAAAAACAACAACCTTACAGATGAAGGAAAAACAACCAACATAGTTTCACAGGCTGTAGAGCATTCAGAGAAAACTCAGGATTTACAGGAAAGGATGAAATCTCGTTGTGTTTTAAGGTAAAGTCAAACACCTGTGGCCCTGAGGATGGAAGGATCTCTGCTGAGTTTGTTCTTTAAATGTCAGCTGGTGCTTTTTGTCAGTTTCTTCTCACGTACCAGACATGCAAAGGAATGTAAATAATGTTTCTCCCTAACACACAGTGAACAGGTAAACAGATACAGAGACAAATCCTAACACTACAGCAAACGAGACCTAAAGAACACAGCAGATAAAGACATTTACTAGTGTTAAAAAAATAACACAGAGTTCACAGTGAATATTTAGACATAGCAGCAAAACACTTTTCTATATAAGACGTTTAGTAACAGCACGAAGTTTCTCTATGAGGTGATCTAGATAAAAAGGTGGTTAATTATATACGATGATGAAGATGATGGTGGTGATGAAGATGATGATGATGCTGATGATGGGGGTGATGATGCTGATGATGCTGATGTAGGTGAAGGTGGTGCTGATGGGGGTGATGTTTCGTGATGATGATGTAGATGATGATGCTGATGATGATGTAGGTGATGATGATGTAGGTGAAGGTGGTGCTGATGGGGGTGTGTCCTGCTGCAGGTACTACCGGGGGGCCGTGGGGGCGCTCCTGGTCTATGACATTGCCAAACATCTAACCTATGAGAACGTGGAGCGCTGGCTGAAGGAGCTGAGGGACCACGCCGACAGTAACATCGTCATCATGTTGGTGGGAAACAAGAGCGACCTGCGCCACCTCCGGGCCGTCCCCACCGACGAGGCCCGAGCCTTCGCTGGTGAGACCTGGACAGTCACAAATACACTAAAAGAATCATTATTAACCCTCATGTCTGTTTCAAAAGCTGGAAAATACTCAGGTTCCCAAGTTTCCCAGCGTACCTGAAGTTATCGCAAGGGCTGAGATTTCATCAACGTCACTTTGATTCTCAGTTGGTCTTTGAAAATGTACAGAAAATAGCCAGTTAGCTCTAGATAGAGTCTGTAAAAACCAGATAATTCTGCGTTTCCTCCTGCTCTCATTAAGCTCTGAATAACGGTTCTACAGCCTGTAGGCACACAACAACAATTCTCTGGACTTTACTTCCCATGCTGTTGTCCTGTACGCGTATAAGCCGCTTGTTGAGTTAGATCTGGATTCAGTCGTGGTCCTGAACCTTAGAGGGGCAGGACTTCAGGTTAGAAATGAGACCACAGACAATAAACATGTGACAGAAGCAAAACAACCAGAAACGGCTTGAGATTTAGACTCAGTTAATATGGACATGAACATGAGATGAGACTTTATTAGACTTTATTAAGCTTTATTTGGGGTTATTAGGCTTTATTAATGTTTATTAGACTTTATTAGACTTTATTAGGGTTTATTAGACTTTATTAGGGTTTATTAGGGTTTATTAGACTTTATTAGACTTTATTAGGGTTTATTAGACTTTATTAGGGTTTATTAGACTTTATTAGGGTTTATAAGGCTTTATTAGGCTTTATTAGGGTTTATTAGACTTTATTAGGGTTTATTAGGGTTTATTAGACTTTATTAGGGTTTATAAGGCTTTATTAGGCTTTATTAGGGTTTATTAGACTTTATTAGGGTTTATTAGGGTTTATTAAAGTTTATTAGACTTTATTAGACTTTATTAGGGTTTATAAGGCTTTATTAGGGTTTATGAACTGGCCAGGGAGTGCGTCTGTGTGTGTGTTATCTGTGTGTTATCTGTGTGTTACGTCTGGTATGTGTGTGGTATCTGTGGTATGTGACGAGTTTGTTCATCTTTACTCTCAGAGAAGAACGGTTTATCTTTCCTGGAGACATCGGCTCTGGACTCCACCAACGTTGAGACGGCCTTCCAGACCATCCTGACAGGTCTGTACCAGAACCACAACCAGAACCAGACCCTCCTGACAGGTCTGGAGACCAGATGCAGACAGAGATGATGATGTTAGATGTTTGGGGCTATGAGACGCATAATATAGAGGCAGGAGTGGAGGACTGGACCAGGACTACACAGGTCACAAACACAAGAAGATGGAGGAGGAGGGTTAGCATGCAGCTAACATGAAGCTAACATGCAGCTAGCATGCAGCTAACATGCAGCTAACATGCAGCTAACATGCAGCTAACATGCTATGCAGGACTAGTACAAAGAAAGTAGACAGTAGAAGCAGAGTAGAAAGTAGAGCAGAGACATGTCCCTGGTCCTGTAGCAGAGACGTGTCCCTGGTCCTGTAGCAGAGACGTGTCCCTGGTCCTGTAGCAGAGACGTGTCCCTGGTCCTGTAGCAGCATCACTGAGGGACGGTGTTAACTTTGTTCTGGACCCAGACGGGTCCCTGTGAATGACTCTGGTTACTCTCCCCCCTCCCTCAGAGATTTACCGCATCGTGTCCCAGAAGCAGATGTCGGAGCGCCAGGAGAGCGACATGTCGCCTAGCAACAACGTGGTCAACATCCAGGTGCAGCCCACCGAGAACAAACCAAAGATGCAGTGCTGTCAGAACATCTAGCCGGGGAGGGGGGGCCACGGATCTGCTGCTAGCCCTCCTCACCCCCTCCCTCTCTCCTCCTCCCCCCTCCCTCCCCCTCCCTCCTCTCTCCCCCCTCCCTCAGAGAATAGACTGCCTCAGTTGGGTGTGGGAGGGACGAGCCACAGCTCCCAGGCTGGGACCTGAACTCTGCACCTACCTGTACCCGCCCCCCTTCCTCCCTTCCTCCCCTCTCCCCCTCCCCCCCCTCCTCTCTCCCCCTCCCCCCCTCCCGAGGTAAATATACCCCAGTATAAGATGAAGTGTGGGGCGCCCCCCTCCCTCCCCAAAGCGAAGCAGGACAGCAGGCCTTTCATATCACGTTAGAGTTCCTTCCTGTAGAAGCGCTGACATCACAGAAATGTCTTAAAATCTGAATGTGATTAGTTTCCTGTCTCCATGTTGATTCCTCCTCCACCACCTCCTCCTCCACCTCCACCTCCACCTCCTCCACCTCCTCCACCTCCCTCCGTCTGCTCCTTGGTATAAAGACCTTAAAGCACATCAGTGTGTTTCCTCTCTACTCTTCATCGTTTTAGCCCCTCCCTCTTTCTTCTAGTGCAATGTACTGTTTGTTTGGAAGCGGACGCCAGCGTCGCGTCGTCTGATTGGCTGCGAATGCGGCGTCAGGCTAGCTTAGCATGTCTGTAGGCCGTAGGGAACACTAGCGCCGCCCGGAGGACGAGTCGTTTCACGCTGACACGTTTATTCTGAGAAGGACTGAAGACGCATCGGTCCCCCAGGCTCCTCCTCCCCCAGGCTCCTCCTCCCCCAGGCTCCTCCCCCTCCTCCTCTTGCTCCTCCTGCTCCTCCTCCTCCTCCTCCTAACATGCATCCATCCTATAACACATTCGACTATGCACAAACTGGCTGTTTAACCCCCCGTCCCCCCATAGTAGATGGCAGAAGTAGCCGAGGTCGTGCTCCTTTGATTCCTAATGATATGAACTAATCTGCTTTGCATGGAACCACTGACGTGTAGTTTTAATTTTTTAATTTCGTGAACTAATCTGAATCTTGCACTGAATCTTTTATCTTTTAACAACCAAACACGAGGCTCAATCTCTAACGTCTAATCTCTATCGGTCGAGGGCCTCAGTGCCTCCTCCTCCTCCTCCATCCCTCGCTAACCTCCTCCTCCTCCTCCTCCTCCATCCCTCGCTAACCTCCTCCTCCTCCTCCTCCTCCTCCTCCTGAAGCGACGTCCGTCACGTCGAGCCTACGCTCACCGAGCTGCCTCTGACTTCTACACAATGCATGGCTTCAGCGTTGTTTCGCCTTACGTAGCTCACAGCGTCATTACTGCTCCATGAGCCCTGCGTGGTCGGGCTGGGAGCTCCTCCCCGGGCTCCTCCCCGGGCTCCTCCCCGGCCTCCTCCGCGGCCCGGTGCCGGTGGTGCCGGTGGTGCTGGTGGAGCCGGTGGTGGAGCTGCTGGTGCTGGTGGTGTTGGACGTGTCCAGCTCTGGGGCCGAAGTGATTCCTTTCTTCTGAGAATACGATTTCTGATCCTGTCTCATGTACCTCCATCGTTTTCTCATCGTCTTCTTGTGTGGTTTTATTTTATTTTGTTGTTTTTTTATTAAAGAACTGTGTTTTGATTTTTGATTATTATTATGTTTTTTTTTACTATATTGAATTCTATAACTGACTATAATTCCAATGTAAACGCGTTAAGAGTGAAATGAGGTCATTTCAGTGAAGCTCGGAGGGTTAAATGTGAGAGGGGGGTCATAATGAACGGTTTTATGTTTGTACAGATTGATAAATTGTACAATTGTGTCTATATCTTAAGTTATCGGTTCATCTTAATAAAGCGCACCAGTCATATCTTGGATTCACGAGTTCTTCTGTTTGTCACCGGAACGTTTGGTTCAAAAACTAAAGAATCAAGAATAAACTGTTATATGGTGGAAATGAAAAGTTAATATCCTTAATATTCTTTCTACTCATGTGATTTACTGGTTCAGACGTTTAAAGCTTTTCACGTCTTCCAGAACTTCATACGTTTAAAATGAAAAACGTCCTAATTTATCCAGTAAAAATGAGTCAATGTTAGACACGAGCTTCACTCACAGGATCCTGATGAGCTGATTCGTGTAGAAAATGTCGATGGATGATCTGAATATGTTGGAGGTGGAAACTGGGTCAAATGGCTGCAGATGATCTGGTTCATTCACACGGAAACGAGAGGGTTTTTACATTAGAACGAAACATTTTTATTCTTTGTGTTAATTTCTTCATAAAAATGAATCAAAACATCAACAGAAAGAAAGAAAGAAACATGGAACAGAAATATTAGAGTAAAACGAGCCAATATCACATATGAATGAAGAGTTTCTAGTATCAGCTGTGAGCGTCCTTCCTTCCTTCCTTCCTTCCTTCCTTCCTTCCTTCCTTCCTTCCTTCCTTCCTTCCTTCCTGTGTTTACTGGTTTCTCTTCGTCTGCTTTCAGGATGTTTCGAACCATTTTAATAAAGGATTCAGATCGAAGCTAAAAGCTCAAAGAACAGCAGCATCTTCACTTAAAGAGTTTGAAGCTGAACCATTAACGGCGGCCGAGCTCAATTCAGTCAGGATATAGGATCTAAATGGAACGCAGCCACTCAGCAAGGAAGGAAGGAAGGAAGGAAGGCACTAAATATTAAAGTTCTTCATGTGAGACTTAGACTCTGATCATAAGTTTATTAGTTCAGGACTTTAAACAAAAAGCAACAATCAGCTCGAGTGACGACGACAGAAGCAGAAACATGAAGGAAACTGGTTCATCTGATTGTCAACATGTCCTGTTATTGCTATTCACCAAAATCACACATGTAGACTCATTAAATAATAATAAATACTTCTGATTAATCTGCCTCGGAAACCAGAGATAAAATAACTGGATTCTGACATTTATAAAAGTTTGATTCAGATCTCAATGATTTTTAAGTCATTAATTTCCTGTTGGAGTTAATTCACTAAAACGAGTCCAGACAGATCTGATCTCAGTCTGTGTGAATCAGCAGCAGCGCCACCATGTGGTCAGTAGAATATTGTATCAGCTGCTGTCTCTGATGGATCTCTACCTACCACACGGTGGCGCTGCTGCTGTTCTTGGTTCTGATCCGGTGGATCCACAGAACCAGGTCTGAGGAACGTGTGAATGTTGACACAGTCGCCAGTTTTCCATCTGAGTGCGAAGCAGCTAAAAACAAAGAGCTAAACAAAGACGTACGCTGGCTAACTACTAGGAGCTGGAATAACCTTTGTCATGCACGAGAACTGAGCCACAACATAACAACAATAAGAACCACTGACACAGGTCACTTCATCTACTGGACATAGAAAAAGAGAGAAGACGGAGCCCAGTGGATCTTTCGAACATGTGGACGGGAAATAAGAAACCGTGTGTAAAAATACCGGAGCTGTAGCTGCACAGCTCAGAGAGGCCGGAGGTTTGTGTCCAGACCCGACGCCGTGATGCCGTGATGCTGTGATGCTGTGACACCGTGACCCCGTGACCCCGTGTTTAAGGTCTTTCCAGGAGAGAAGTGGGCGTCGGCCTTTGACTCACATTTATCAGGAACCTCTTTTTTCCATGTCCCGTCTCTGTGAGTTCTTTTCTTTGAGTTCTGTGTTGATGAGGAATTTACAGAGATAAAAATAAATTAATTCATAAATAGTAGTTCCTGCTCCACCTGCTCTCCCCCATCACAGACACAGCCCTGGTTCTGGGCGAACTGGACCCAGTAGACCAGGTCCGGGTCCGGGTCCAGCTCCGGGTCCAGCTCCGGGTCCAGGTCCAGGTCCGGGTCCAGGGTCTAAAGCAGCGAGCTGGTGGGGCTGCCGTGGCTGTGGGACGGGCTGGGCCGGAGGGGCAGCAGGTCGTAGTGCGCTGGGATGTGGCTGTTCCTGGGCAGGTCGTACGGGTTCGGGTTCTGGTTCTGGTTGTGGTTGTGGTTCTGGTTCTGGTTCTGGTTGTGGGGGTAGACGATGCTGATGGTCGGCTCTGGAGGACGACACCAGACGACTCATTAAATTATTATCTAACAGAGAATGAACAAACTAAAACTAAATGTTTGAGATGATAAATGTGGAATTAATGAAAGCTGTAGTTCCTCTAACGCCCACTAGGGGCTCCACCAGAGAAAGAAGGGAGGAAGGAAGGGAGGAAGGGAGGAAAGCAGGAGCCTACAGGTGAGTTTAATCTTAATGAAATCCAGCTGTGAGCTGATCATGTGATGTTTTAATGCTAAAGCTAAAGCTAAATGCAGCGATGAACAGTCTTTCTTTCTTTCTCCTCCTCGTCTTCTAAACCGGGACCGTACCCATGTCATAGACGTTCTTGGCGGGCGCGGTGGAGGAGGAGGTGGAGGAGGAGGTGACGATGATGGAGGAGGAGCAGCAGTGGGTCACGTGATCACGGTGAACCGGTGACTTCATCTCCACGTAGCTGCTCTCCGAGTGTTTGCAGAGGGCGGGGGGGTCGTTGATGGTGGCGTAGGGGTTCTCACTGCTCAGGGAGCAGGTACTGGACAGGGAGCCCTTCATGTAGTCTGCACGAGGAGGAGGAGGAGGAGGAGGAGGAGGAGGAGGAGAATCCGTCATTAACGTTCAGAGAACACAGAACAGATACAAGACCAAACATTCATGTTAAACATCAAATCATCAGGTTAAAAAACGTTCAGAGACAAAAATAAAATCATTCAGTTATTGTGAAGGAGGGATCTCCTCCTGGGGGAGATCTGGGGCGTGATGGGAGTCAAAGCAAGAGGAGCAGGACTATGAGGAGGAGCAAGAGGAGGAGGAGGAGGAGGAGGAGCTCCCTCAGAGAGAAGGAAAACACAAGGAGGAGGAGTCGACCTGCAGAGACACAAACACATGAGTCAGTTCAACAGGAAGAGGTCAGAGGTCACAGGTCAGCTGATCACAGGTCAGAGGTCAGCTGATCAGTTCATCCTGACCAGAGTCCAGACCAGAAACAGAGAGAAGAGAGGGAGGAGGGAGGGAGGAAGGAAGGAAAGGATAAAAGGAGGAATAGTGAGAAAATGGGGAAGTAATGAATGAGAGGAGAAAAGGAGGAAGAGGAATAAAGGAAGGAAAAAGAAGGAGAGAGTTTTCTGATTTAAATGTTTCTGGTCTGAACTCGTCATGAGGAGAAACATCAGTGAGGAACCAGACGGGGTCCAGGAGGAGGGGTGGGTGGAGGACGGGTCTAAAACAATAAGAGGACACTAGAGGCTGAGCTGAGCTCTCATTGGCCGAGGAGTCTGGCCCCGCCTCCCTCTGTACCTCTGTAGCGAGGCTCCAGGTGGTGGCTGAACCTCCGGTCGATGCAGTAAACACCTGCACAGGAAACCAGTCACAGTCACAACGAATCAGACAGTTTGACCTGTTTATTTCATTTATTGTTTGTATTTATCTGGGATCAGGGAGGAGACGTATGAAAACCAGACATTATTTCATTATTTATGTCAAAATAAAGTCATTTTAACCTGATCACGGCACAGCAAAGGCAGAAGTGTGAACAAAGTCCCACCGTCCTCAAACGAGTACTTGCTAATTAGCGAAGTCGTAGCTCGTTGCTATTGATAAAATCTGTTCAGTTTGTGGCTCATAAACACATTAATGGGTTAAATGAAGCAGAAAAAGCTGCAATAAAACCTAAAACTTAACGTCCCCATATGAGGACGGAGGGTCTCAGGCGGTTAAAGCTGGTAGTGGACTTCCAGGTGGCTGGAGGCTGCAGTACAGGTCTTAAGCTCCACCCCCTCTATGTTAGTGGGCGGGACTTGGGATGAACTAAAACACTGAAATACACATGCGTAGAGGATGAATATGAGGATGAATGTGAGGATGAGGATGAGGGTGAAGACGAGGATGAGGATGAAATATGAGGATGAGGATGAGGATGAAATATGAGGATGAAGGTTGAGGATGAATATGAAGATGAGGATGAATGCGAGGATGAGGATGAGGATGAAAGATGAGGATGGGGATGAGGATGGATGCGAGGATGAGGATGAGGATGAATGTGAGGATGAGGATGAGGATGAGGATCAATGTGAGGATGAGGATGAGGATGAAGATGAGGATGAATGTGAAGATGAGGATGAATGTGAGGATGAGGATGAATGTGAGGATGAGGATGAGGATGAGGATGAGGATGAGGATGAAGGATGAGGATGAGGATGAGGATGAAGGACTGACCCAGATCACTGAGGTTGCAGTATGCGCTCCACTCAGCAGGAGCACTGTTCCTGAAACGCTTCGTCGACTTCACCTGGAAACGAAAACAAATAAAGAATCAAACGTTGACCTCCTGATCCGCTCACACGTTAAAACACGTTAAAACATGTTAAAACACGTTATAACACGTTAAAACATGTTAAAACACGTTTAAACAGGTTAAAACACATTAAAACACGTTAAAACAGGTTAAAACACGTTAAAACATGTTAAAACACGTTATAACACGTTAAAACACGTTAAAACACGTTTTCCTTGGTGTCCATTTAAACCTGGATGTAAATAGTTAGCGTGTCCCGTACTTTCTGTTTGCTGTTGTTTTTTCTTGAACCAATCAAACAGTTTTCAGTAGCTTTTGTCTTTTTGTGCTGTTGTTATTTAGTTTTGTTTTTGTGTTGTTGGTCGTTGGTTGTGGAGTTCGGTGTGTGTTCCTGCTATTAGCTGCTAGCGCTGCTAGCGCTGCTAGCGCTGTCCATGTCCCCTGAGCTGCCCGGAGTGAGGCCTGAGACTCCTGCTAAACCTCAGGAGCTTTGGTGCCAGGCTGGAGGTGGAGGAGGTGGAGGAGGTGGAGGAGGTGGAGGAGGTTCCTGTCCGTCTGTCCTCATGGGGAACGTGAGGTCTTCAGCAGCAGGACGGACGGACTGTGTGGACGTGATGGGACCTGGTTCATGGCGACAGTACGTCTGCGTCTGTCCTCAGACTCTACAGGTGGACACACTCTGTGTGGACTCACATCCGTCCCTCAGCCCATAAGGACACATCATGAGACATGACCCACACCACTGTTGTTATGCAACTGACCAAACATCCACATCACCTTGGAAACAGTTTTACCAACTACGTTTGTATATTTTCATGATGCTAGTTCTGTACATTGTTGATCAAACTGCTCATTTTTATTTTACTTTAATTTAATCTCATTTGTTTTTATGAGTCTTTACTTTTATGTGAGTCTCAGTTTGTTTCTTTAAATAAAAAGACGTCACATCCAGACTGTTTCACCACTACAGAGGAATAATCACATCACCATAAAACCTCTGATCCACATTAAACCTTAAACCACATATATGTGTCCATTAAACGTTTTAATCTATTCAGAGACGTTAAACCTGGATGGAGATGAATGGAGCAGGCAAGTGTAAACCTGGAGCTGTGGGACGGAGCTGTGGGACGGGGGACGGGGGACGGAGCCGGGTCCTACCTTGGTGCAGCTCCTCCTGGTGGTCCTGGTGTGGGGGGCGCAGGCGGAGGAGGCGGAGGAGGCGGAGGAGGTGCAGGGGCCCAGGCTCCGGTAGCTGCGGTTGGAGAAGCACCGTCCTATAGAGATGTTACTGGGAGACTCTGCAGAGGAGATGAGGCCTGAAGGCTGCAGCCCTGCTACACAACACGCACACACACTCATCAGCCACAACATTACAACCACCCGGCCCGGCAGGAGCAGAACAGAACCGGCCCGGGACAGCGCTACGGCAGAACCACGTCCTCCTTCCTCCTTCCTCCTGGTCTCCTGGTGCAGGTCTCAGCTTCCATCAGAGGTCAGAGTTCAGCACAGACCCCCGGACTGGTCTGACTCAGAACCAGAACCAGAACCAGAACCAGAACCAGAACCAGAACCACACGGGTCCAGGACCCTGAACATGGTTCTCCTCCTTCATTGGAGACTTATTCCTCCTCCTCCTGTTCTTCCTCTTTCTCTTCCTGCTCCCCCCCACCTCCTCCTCAACTTGCTCTTCCACTTCTTATCCCTCTTTCTCCTCCTCCCCCTCCTCCTCCTCTCTCCTCCTCTCTCTCCTCCTCCTCCTTCCTTCCTCCTCCATCCTCCTCCTCCTTCCTTCCTCCCCTCCTCCTCCTCCCTCCCTCCTCCCTCCCCTCCTCCTCCCCCTCTGTCCTCCTCCTCCCCCTCCCTTCCTTCCTTCCTCCCCCTCCTCCCTCCCCTCCTCCTCTCCTCCTCCCCCTCCCTGTCCTCCTCCTCCTCCCCCTCATTCCTTTCTCCTCCTCCTCCCCTTCCTTCCTCCTCCTCCTCCTCCCCCTCCCTCCTTCTCCTCCTCCCCCTCCCTGTCCTCCTCCTCCTCCCCCTCATTCCTTCCTTCTCCTCCTCCTCCCTCTCCTCCCCCTCCTCCTTCCTCCCCCCCCGCCCTCTCCTCCTCCTCCTCCTCCTCCCTCTCCTCCCCCTCCTCCTTCCCCCCCTCTCCTCCTTCTCCTCCCCCTCCCTCCTCCTCCTCCTCCCCCTCCCTGTCCTCCTTCTCCTCCCCCTCCTTCCTCCTCCCCTTCCCTCCCTCTCCTCCTCCCCCTCATTCCTTCCTCCTCCTCCTCCATCCTCTTCCTCCTCCTCTTCCTTCTCCTCCTTCGCTTCCTTCCTTCTCCTCCTCCTCCCTCTCCTCCCTCCCCTCCTCCCCCCCCCCCCCCCCCCCCCCCCGTCCTCTCCTCCTCCTCCTCCTCCTCCTCCTCCCTCTCTAACCTTCCCCTGGTCATAATGTTCTGGCTGTTGTCAGGCGTCAGTCAGGTGCTGATGGAGCTGGAAGTGGGAGGAGTCTCACCTGAGAGGGAGTAGTCTGTGGTGATGTTCAGAGCCGGGGTGTAGGTGACGCTGGGGACGGGGACCTGGACCGGGTGGTGGCCCTTGTCCCTCTGCCGGTACCGGAACCGGAACCAGACCACCAGGCCCAGCATGAGCAGGATGAGCAGCAGCAGGAAGACGACGCCCAGGACGGCGCCGGCCGACTGACGGTCAGACGCCACGGCCGGACTGATCTTAGTGTAGGGGTTCAGCTCCTCCATCACCAGGGCCGCTGGGGGGGGTTACCATGGTTACACACCAGGTACGCTGTGTGTGTCTGTGTGTGTGTGTGTGTGTGTTACCCTGGTCGCAGCGGATCCCCTTGTATCATGTTGTGTTGTGTTGTGTTGTGTTGTGTTGTATCATGTTGTGTTGTGTTGTATTGTGTTGTGTTGTATGTTGTGTTGTGTTGTGTTACCCTGGTCACAGCGGATGCCCTTGTATCATGTTGTGTTGTATCATGTTGTGTTGTGTTGTGTTGCGTTGAATTGTGTTACCCTGGTCACAGCGGATCCCCTTGTATCATGTTGTGTTGTGTTGTGTTGTGTTGTATCATGTTGTGTTGTGTTGTGTAGCGTTGTGTTGTGTAGCGTTGTATTGTGTAGTGTAGTGTTGTGTAGTGTTGTGTTGTGTCGTGTTGTGTAGCGTTGTGTTACCCTGGTCACAGCGGATGCCCTTGTATCATGTTGTGTTGTGTTGTGTTGTGTATGTTGTTGTTTTGTTTGTGTTAGTGTTGTGTAGCATTGTGTTACCCTGGTCACAGCGGATCCCCTTGTATCTTGTTGTGTTGTATGTTGTGTTGTGTTGTGTAGTTGTACTCGATGTGATGTGTTGTATGTATGTTGTGTGTTGTTGTGTTGTGTTGTTGTGGTTTGTGTTACACCCTGGTCACAGCGGATCCCTTGTATCATGTTGTGTTTGTGTTGTGTATGTTAGTGTTGTGTTGTTTGTTGTGTTGTTGTGTTACCCTGGTCGCAGGGATGACTTGGTTTCATGTTGTGTTGTGTTGTTTGGTAGCTTGTGTGTGTTGTGTTGTGTTGTGTAGCGTTGTGTTACCCTGGTCACAGCGGATGCCCTTGTATCATGTTGTGTTGTGTGTTGTGTAGTGTAGTGTTGTGTTGTGTAGCGTTGTGTTGTGTTACCCTGGTCACAGCGGATGCCCTTGTATCATGTTGTGTAGTGTTGTGTTGTGTTGTGTTGTATGTTGTGTTGTGTTGTGTTGTGTTACCCTGGTCACAGCGGATGCCCTTGTATCATGTTGTGTTGTGTTGTGTTGTGTTGTGTTGTGTTGTTTGTATTGTGTTACCCTGGTCCAGCGATCCTTGTATCATGTTGTTTTTGATTGTGTTGTGTTTGTTGTTGTGTAGTGTTGTGTTGTTGTTGTGTTGTGTAGTTGTGTTACTGGTCATTGTGTATGCCCTTGTATCATGTTGTGTTGTGTTGTGTGTTGTGTTGTGTATGTTGTGTTGTGTAGTGTTGTGTTTACCCTGGTCGCAGCGGATGCCCTTGTATCATGTTGTGTTGTTGTTGTAGTTGTTGTGTTTTGTATGTTGTGTTGTGTTGTGTAGGTTGCTTGTTGTGTTGTGTTGTGTTGTGTTGTGTTGTTTGTATGTTTGTGTTGTGTGTTGTTGGTAGTGTTGTGTGTTTGTTCTGTGTTGTGGATGCCTTGTTATGTTGTGTTGTGTTGTTACCCTGGTTGCGGTGTTGTATTGTTGTGTTGTGTTGTGTTGTGTAGCGTTGTGTTGTGTTGTGTTGTGTTGTGTTGTGTAGTGGTCCGCAGCGGATGCCCTTGTATCATGTTGTGTTGTGTTGTATGTTGTGTTGTATCTTGTTGTGTTGTGTTGTGTAGTGTTGTGTTGTGTTGTGTTGTGTAGCGTTGTGTTACCCTGGTCGCAGCGGATGCCCTTGTATCATGTTGTGTTGTGTTGTATGTTGTGTTGTATGTTGTGTTGTGTTGTGTTGTGTTGTGTTGTGTTGTGTAGCGTTGTGTTACCCTGGTCGCAGCGGATGCCCTTGTATCATGTTGTGTTGTGTTGTGTTGTGTTGTGTAGTGTTGTGTTGTGTTGTGTAGCGTTGTGTTACCCTGGTCGCAGCGGATGCCCTTGTATCATGTTGTGTTGTGTGTTGTGTTGTGTAGTGTTGTGTTGTGTAGCTGTTGTGTACCCTGTCGGGATGCCTTGTACAGTTGTGTTGTGTGTGTGTGTAGCTTGTGTCAGTGTGTAGCTTGTGTTACGCTTGTCGAGCGTTGCCTGTATCATGTGTAGTCGTTTGTGTTGTGTTGTGTAGTGTTGTGTTGTGTACGTTGTGTCCTGGTGTGCGATGCCTTGTATCATGTTGTGTTGTATCATGTTGTGTTGTGTTGTGTTGTGTAGCGTTGTGTTACCCTGGTCACAGCGGATCCCCTTGTATCATGTTGTGTTGTGTTGTGTTGTGTTGTGTTGTATGTTGTGTTTTGTTGTGTTGTGTTACCCTGGTCGCAGCGGATGCCCTTGTATCATGTTGTGTTGTGTTGTGTTGTGTTGTGTTGTGTAGCGTTGTGTTACCCTGGTCGCAGCGGATGCCCTTGTATCATGTTGTGTTGTGTTGTGTGTTGTGTTGTGTAGTGTTGTGTTGTGTAGCGTTGTGTTACCCTGGTCGCAGCGGATGCCCTTGTATCATGTTGTGTTGTGTTGTGTGTTGTGTTGTGTAGTGTTGTGTTGTGTAGCGTTGTGTTACCCTGGTCGCAGCGGATGCCCTTGTATCCCGCGCTGCAGTAGCAGGTTCCCGTCACGTAGTCACATGTCGCGTTGTTCAGACACTCACACAGCTGCTGGCAGCCGTAGCCAAACGTCCCCGGAGGACACTCTGTCAGGGGACACGTCCACGTTAACGTCCACCAGGAGGACACTGATACCTGCAGCGCTACCACAGACCTGGAGACACTCACTGAGTTCACAGCTCTGTCCAATGAAGCCCGTCCTGCACGAGCAACGTCCCCCAACGTGGTCACAGTCGGCTCCGTTCTGACAGCGACACACCTCAGCACAGCGGGACCCGAAGAACCCAGAGGGACAGCCTGAGGACATAGACAGGGACAGCCTGAGGACAGAGACAGGGACAGACTGAGGACAGAGGGACAGCCTGAGGACAGAGACAGGGACAGCCTGAGGACAGAGACAGGGACAGACTGAGGACACAGAGAGAGGGACAGCCTGAGGACAGAGACAGGGACAGCCTGAGGACAGAGACAGGGACAGACTGAGGACACAGAGAGAGGGACAGCCTGAGGACACAGAGAGGACAGCCTGAGGACAGAGACAGAGGGACAGCCTGAGGACAGAGACAGAGACAGGGACAGCCTGAGGACAGAGAGAGACAGACTGAGGACACACAGAGACAGCCTGAGGACAGAGACAGGGACAGCCTGAGGACAGAGGGACAGCCTGAGGACAGAGACAGGGACAGCCTGAGGACAGAGAGAGGGACAGCCTGAGGACAGAGACAGGGACAGACTGAGGACAGAGAGAGGGACAGCCTGAGGACAGAGACAGAGGGACAGACTGAGGACAGAGAGGACAGACTCAAGACACACAGAGACAGCCTGAGGACAGAGACAGGGCAGCCTGAGGACAGAGAGGGGCAGCCTGAGGACAGAGAGGACAGACTGAGGACAGAGACAGAGGGACAGCCTCAGGACAGAGAGGACAGACTGAGGACACACAGAGACAGCCTGAGGACAGAGAGGACAGACTGAGGACACAGAGGGAAAGCCTGAGGACACACAGAGAGAGGGACAGCCTAAGGACACACAGAGACAGCCTGAGGACACATAGAGAGAGGGACGGCCTGAGGACACAGAGAGAGAGAGGGACAGACAGAGGGACAGGCAGAGAGACAGACAAAGGGACATGGGGACAGGCTGAGAGACAGACAGAGGGACAGATAGAGGGACAGATAGAGGGACAGGGGGACAGACAGAGGGACAGACGGGGGACAGAGGGACAGATAGAGGGACAGAGGGACAGACAGAGGGACAGACAGAGGGACAGAGGGACATTGTCCTGCCGTACGCTGGGTGCAGTACAGTCCCGTCCATCCAGGGCTGCAGTCACATTGTCCATAGGTGGCGCTGCACTCGGCTCCATTGTGACAGTTACATGTGTGGATGCAGTCTGGTCCCCAGGAGCCCTGAGGACAGGCTGGACAACACGACAACAACACAACAACACATGTCAACACAACAACACAACAACAACAACAACAACACATGTCAACACAACAACACAACAACAACAACAACACCTGAGGCCTGAATCCTGGAGTCGCTGGTTCCAGCTCAGAGTCTGAACCAGGTTTGTGTTTCTGTGAATCGTGAGGACGAGTTCCAACGTGTCTGATTGTCCTCAGACGTGAAAAGTCCAACACATCGAAGAGACGCCGTGAGACAAGGACGGAGATTACACACATGTGTAAACTACACATCAGTGGCTCAGTTAGTTCAGATTTAAGGCTCCGATCTCAGTCAGGTCTTCAATGAAAGGTCATGTGACTCTTTCCTGAGCAGCTGATTGGCCGGTGGGCGGAGCCTTTTATGGGATTCAGGTAAATCCTGAAAGTTCCTCTGACCTGAAGCAGGTACAACAGGAAGGTGTGTGTCTTCATCAGCGGAACCATGGCGACATCAGACACACGGAGCAGCTCTCAGCGTAACCATGGCGATTAATTAATTAATTAATCAATTAATGTCAGAGACCTCTCAGCGTAACCATGGTGATTAATTAATTAATGAATCAATGAATTAATGTCAGAGACCTCTCAGCGTAACCATGGTGATTAATTAATTAATGAATCAATGAATTAATGTCAGAGACCTCTCAGCGTAACCATGGTGATTAATTAATTAATGAATCAATGAATTAATGTCAGAGACCTCTCAGCTTTTACCTCTGAACTCATCCACGAGGGAATAAAAACATTTACTTTGACCCATGTGATGTAGTTTAGTGTTGTGTTGTGTTGTGTTGTGTTGTGTTGTGTTGTACTGTGTAGTGTATTGTTGTGTATTCCTGTGTAGTGTTGTGTTGTGTTGCGTTGCATTGTGTTGTGCTGTGTTGTGTTGTGTTGTGCTGTGTTGTGTATTGTTGTGTATTCCTGTGTTGTGTTGTGTTGTGTAGTGTTGTGCTGTGTAGTGTATTGTTGTGTATTGTTGTGTCTTCCTGTGCAGTGCTGTGTTGTGTTGGTCTGTGTTGTGTATTGTTGTGTATTCCTGTTTTGTGTTGTGCTGTGTTGTGCAGTGTTGTGTATTGTATTGTTGTGTATTGTTGTGTATTCCTGTGTTGTGCTGTGTTGTGTAGTGTATTGTTGTGTATTCCTGTGTTGTGCTGTGTCGTGTAGTGTTGTGTTGTGCTGTGTTGTGTAGTGTATTGTTGTGTATTGTTGTGTATTGTTGTGTATTCCTGTGTTGTGCTGTGTTGTGTTGTGTTGTGTAGTGTTGTGTTGTGCTGTGTTTTGTTGCGTTGTGCTGCGTTGTGTTGTGTTGTGTTGTGCTGTGTTGTGCTGTGTTGTGTAGTGTTGCGTTGTGCTGTGTTGTGCTGTGTTGCGTTGTGTTGTGTTGTGTAGTGTTTCGTTGTCCTGTGCTGTGTTGTGTTGTGTTGTGTAGTGTCGCGTTGTGCTGCGTTGTGTATTGTTGTGCTGTGTATTGTTGTGTTGTGTTGTGTATTGCTGTTTAGTGTAGTGTATTGTTGTGTCTTCCTGAGTTGTGTAGTGTTGCGTTGTGCTGTGTTGCGTTGTGCTGCGTTGTGTATTGTTGTGTTGTGTTGTGCTGTGTATTCCTGTGTTGCGTTGTGTTGCATTGTGCTGCGTTGTCCTGTGCTGTGTTGTGCTGTGTTGTGTAGTGTAGTGTTGTGTAGTGTTGTGTTGTGTTGTGTTGTGTTGTGTAGTGTAGTGTAGTGTAGTGTAGTGTTGTGTTGTGTTGTGTTGCGTTGCGTTGCGTTGCGTTGCGTTGTGTTGCGTTGCGTTGTGTTGTGTATTGTTGTGTATCAGTGGCTGTGTTGTGCTGTGTAGTGTAGTGTTGTGTAGTGTTGTGTTGAGTTGTGTATTGTTGTGCTGTGTATTGTTGCGTTGTGTTGCGTTGCGTTGCGTTGTGTTGTGTAGTGTTGTGTATTCCTGTGTTGTGCTGTGCAGTGTTGTGTAGTGTTGTGCTGTGTTGTGTAGTGTAGTGTTGTGTTGTGTTGTGTATTCCTGTGTTGTGTTGCATTGCGTTGCGTTGCGTTGCGTTGAGTTGTGTAGTGTTGCATTGTGTTGTGTAGTGTTGTGCTGCGTTGCGTTGTGTTGCGTTGCGTTGCGTGTGCGCAGCCTCACGCTCGGAGCAGTCGTGTCCGATCCATCCAGGGAAACACTGGCAGGAGCCGTCGATGGTGTCACAGCTGGAGTTGTTGGTGCAGGAGCAGGACTCAGCGCAGGATTTACCGTAACGTCCACTGGGACAAACTGTGGACACAATATACACAAATACTACACAACTAAAAACACGTGGTGAAACACAGAAATATATTTAAAAAGAGGAACACATGAAAATAAGAGGGTGAATATTCATTAAAGTCCAGGTTCTTCCTGTTAAACTTTGTGTCTGTTTCTGCTCCAGGACGATGATGTTCAGCTCTGTGCTTCCCCCTAGTGGACTAATGGTGCTACTACAGATAGTAAACAGTGCAGCCAGGCAAAGTGGTGAATAACTAGCATTGCTATGTAGCATGTAGCCTTGGTGGCTGTTAGCTTAGCATTGCTATGTAGCATGTAGCCTTGGTTCTGGGTCCTGGGAGTTTCATGTGTAAATTTAAAGTATAATATAAAGTGTAACGAGCTCAGTGGTAAAATGTGACGATGAGAGAAACGAGTTAAGGAAGATTTTGCAGCTGTAGCTTCAGGAGTTAATATTCTTTACATTAACTAAACTTTGTTCCACTACTAAAACGCAGAGTCTGATGATAAATGAATGTGCTCGAGGTTTTATCTTTGTGATTATTGCTAATTAGCATGAGTTAACGAGCAGCTTCTTCTTCTCCTGTGTTAAATCTGTGACTTTATAAGTTTCATCAGAGTGAGAAACATTTTACAGTATTTCCAGCGTTCATGTTTAAGCTGCCGCGTTTTGTCCTGCGCTCGGTTTCCTCCGGCTCTAATTGAACTAACTGTCCTGGTTAATAAGCGAAGCAGCCATTAGCATTAACGAGGAGGATGAAAGGAAGCGAGAACAGAACGAGTCTGGATCAAAGTCTGGAACCGAGAAACAGAAAAGAACTGTCTCTGAAAACCCTGATGATCAGCTGATTAACGGTAAGACAGGAAGGAAGGGAGGGAGGGAGGGAGGGAGGGAGGATGGAAGGAAGGGAGGGAGGAAGAGAGGGAGGAAGAGAGGAAGGAAGGGAGGGAGGGGAAGGAAGGAAGGAAGAGAGGAAGGAAGGAAGGAAGGGATGGAGGGAGGGAGGAAGGGAGGGAGGAAGGAAGGAAGGACGGAAGGGAGGAAGGAAGGAAGGAAGGGAGGAAGAGAGGAAGGAAGGAAGGGAGGAAGGGAGGAAGAGAGAGAAATGTCCTGAAAACCTGTGATCAAACGAATAGACGGAAGACAGGAAGGAAGGGAGGGAGGGAGGGAGGGAGGGAGGATGGAAGGAAGGGAGGGAGGAAGAGAGGGAGGAAGAGAGGAAGGAAGGGAGGGAGGGAGGGAGGGAGGATGAGAGGAAGGAAGGAAGGAACGAAGGGAGGAAGGAAGGAAGGAAGGAAGGAAGGATGGATGGAAGTAAGGAAGGAAGGAAGGGAGGAAGGAAGAGAGGAAGGAAGGGAGGAAGGAAGGAAGAGAGGATGGAAGGATGATCCCAGCCTTGTTAACACTTGTGTACACAGAGACACTGAGACACTGAGACACTGAGACACTGAGACACAGAGACACTGAGACATTGAGACATTGAGACACTGAGACATTGAGACATTGAGACACAGAGACACAGAGACACTGAGACACTGAGACACTGAGACACTGAGACACAGAGACACTGAGACACTGAGACATTGAGACACTGAGACACAGAGACATTGAGACACTGAGACACTGAGACATTGAGACACTGAGACATTGAGACACTGAGACATTGAGACACAGAGACACAGAGACACTGAGACACTGAGACATTGAGACACTGAGACACAGAGACATTGAGACACTGAGACACAGAGACACAGAGACATTGAGACATTGAGACACAGAGACACTGAGACACTGAGACACAGAGACACAGAGACACTGAGACATTGAGACATTGAGACACAGAGACATTGAGACATTGAGACATTGAGACACAGAGACACTGAGACATTGAGACATTGAGACACAGAGACACAGAGACACAGAGACACTGAGACATTGAGACACTGAGACACAGAGACACAGAGACACAGAGACACTGAGACATTGAGACACTGAGACATTGAGACACTGAGACATTGAGACATTGAGACACTGAGACACAGAGACACTGAGACACTGAGACATTGAGACACTGAGACATTGAGACACTGAGACACTGAGACACAGAGACATTGAGACACTGAGACACTGAGACATTGAGACATTGAGACATTGAGACACAGTGACATTGAGACACTGAGACACTGAGACACTGAGACACTGAGACATCGGGACGAACTGACCTTGGCTGCAGAGTGAACCTGAGAAGCCGGGGAGACATTCACAGTGTCCACTGATGTGGTGACAGGCTCCATCACTGTGGACACACTGAGGACAAGACTGGCTGCAGCGAGGACCATAGAACCCAGGAGGACAGGCTGGAGGACACGGGACAGAGAGGACAGACAAGAGACACCTTCAACTGATGTCGTTCCAAGTGGTGAGGAAGGAAACAGTGTGTAGTGTTGTGTAGTGTGTTGTGTAGTGTGTACTTTGTGTGTAGTGTTGTGTAGTGTGTGTTGTGTAGTGTGTAGTGGTGTGCAGGTGTGTAGTGTTGTGTAGTGTTGTGTAGTGTGTAGTGTTGTGTAGTGTGTAGTGGTGTGCAGGTGTGTAGTGTTGTGTAGTGTGTAGTGTGTACTTTGTGTGCAGGTGTGTAGTGTGTAGTGTTGTCTAGTGTGCAGTGTGTAGTGTGTAGTGTGTACTTTGTGTGCAGGTGTGTAGTGTGTAGTGTGTAGTGTTGTGTAGTGTGTAGTGTGTACTTTGTGTGCAGGTGTGTAGTGTGTAGTGTTGTGTAGTAGTGTGTAGTGTGTACTTTGTGTGCAGGAGTGTAGTGTGTAGTGTTGTGTAGTGTGTAGTGTTGTGTAGTGTGTACTTTGTGTGCAGGTGTGTAGTGTTGTGTAGTGTAGTGTGCAGTGTGTAGTGTGTACTTTGTGTGCAGGTGTGTAGTGTGTAGTGTTGTGTAGTGTGTAGTGTTGTGTAGTGTGTACTTTGTGTGCAGGTGTGTAGTGTGTAGTGTTGTGTAGTAGTGTGTAGTGTTGTGTAGTGTGTACTTTGTGTGCAGGGGTGTAGTGTGTGTTGTGTAGTGTGTACTTTGTGTGTAGTGTTGTGTAGTGTGTGTTGTGTAGTGTGTACTTTGTGTGCAGGTGTGTAGTGTGTAGTGTTGTGTAGTGTGTAGTGTTGTGTAGTGTGTAGTGTGTACTTTGTGTGCAGGTGTGTAGTGTTGTGTAGTGTGTAGTGTGTACTTTGTGTGCAGGGGTGTAGTGTTGTGTAGTGTTGTGTAGTGTGTAGTGTTGTGTAGTGTGTAGTGTGTACTTTGTGTGCAGGGGTGTAGTGTGTAGTGTTGTGTAGTGTGCAGTGTGTAGTGTGTAGTGTTGTGTAGTGTGTAGTGTGTAGTGTTGTGTATTGTGCAGGTGTGTAGTGTTGTGTAGTGTGTAGTGTGTAGTGTGTACTTTGTGTGCAGG
Organism: Mugil cephalus; assembly: GCF_022458985.1. Classification (NCBI taxonomy): domain Eukaryota; kingdom Metazoa; phylum Chordata; class Actinopteri; order Mugiliformes; family Mugilidae; genus Mugil; species Mugil cephalus. The sequence goes on along the minus strand of NC_061772.1, from coordinate 30,847,810 downwards.
TGTGTAGTGTTGTGTAGTGTGTAGTGTTGTGTAGTGTGTAGTGTGTACTTTGTGTGCAGGGGTGTAGTGTGTAGTGTTGTGTAGTGTGCAGTGTGTAGTGTGTAGTGTGTACTTTGTGTGCAGGTGTGTAGTGTGTAGTGTTGTGTAGTGTGCAGTGTGTAGTGTTGTGTAGTGTGTACTTTGTGTGCAGGTGTGTAGTGTGTAGTGTTGTGTAGTGTAGTGTGCAGTGTGTAGTGTGTACTTTGTGTGCAGGTGTGTAGTGTTGTGTAGTGTGTAGTGTTGTGTAGTGTGTAGTGTGTACTTTGTGTGCAGGGGTGTAGTGTGTAGTGTTGTGTAGTGTGTAGTGTTGTGTAGTGTGTAGTGTGTACTTTGTGTGCAGGTGTGTAGTGTGTAGTGTTGTGTAGTAGTGTGTAGTGTGTACTTTGTGTGCAGGTGTGTAGTGTGTAGTGTTGTGTAGTAGTGTGTAGTGTGTACTTTGTGTGCAGGTGTGTAGTGTGTAGTGCTGTGTAGTGTGTAGTGTTGTGTAGTGTAGTGTGCAGTGTGTAGTGTGTAGTGTGTAGTGTGTACTTTGTGTGCAGGGGTGTTGTGCAGTGTGTAGTGTTGTGTAGTGTGTAGTGTTGTGTAGTGTAGTGTGTAGTGTGCAGTGTGTAGTGTGTACTTTGTGTGCAGGTGTGTAGTGTGTAGTGTGCAGTGTGTAGTGTGTACTTTGTGTGCAGGTGTGTAGTGTGTAGTGTTGTGTAGTGTGTAGTGTTGTGTAGTGTGTACTTTGTGTGCAGGTGTGTAGTGTGCAGTGTGTAGTGTGTAGTGTGTACTTTGTGTGCAGGTGTGTCCTCTGAAACCTGAGGGACACACACAGGATCCGTCCTCTGGGGAACAGGAGCCTCCGTTGTCACAGCTACAGCTGTTGGAGCAGTTCTGTCCCCAGCGTCCGTCCTCACACACCCCCTCACAGTGGACACCTGCAGGACAGGACAGGACGCATGAGGGACACAGCTTCACCTCCCGTCTCTGAGGAGGAGGAGGACGAAGGGGTTTGACCCCTGACCTCACCGGTCCATCCTGGGAGACAGAGACAGACGCCGGTCTCTGGGTCACAGCCCTCAGAGTGGACACAGTCACAGGTGTCCCTGCAGTCCAGCCCAAAGGACCCGTCCTGGATCAGGGGGAGACACGTTCAGGGTCTGGTTCACTATCAACAGACCAGGGACGAGGACTTTAACCAATAAATGGACTCACGGGACACGGGACGTCACAGGTGTCCCCCGTCCAGCCCGGGGAGCAGGAGCATGTCCCGTTGACGGGGTCACAGGACGCCTCGTTGGAGCAGGGACACGTCTGATTACAGGACAGGCCCCAGGACCCACTGGGACAGGGGAGGGAGCAGTCCACGCCCTGCCAGCCTGGGGGGGGACAGAGGGGAGGGACAGGAGGAGGGACAGGGGGGAGGGACAGGGGGAGGGACAGGGGGAGGGACAGGGACACAGAGTATGAACAGCTGCTCAGATGAAGCGTCTCCTTCTAAAGGTGTCCAGAGTCCAACCTTCTCTACAGAGACAGGATCCGTCCACGGCGGAGCAGGAGATCTGGTTGAGGCAGGAGCAGGAGGAGGTGCAGTTGATGCCGTAGAGTCCAGGAGGACAAACGATGGAGCAGTCGTCGCCCTGGAAACCAGAGACAGAGACGTCCTATGACATGACATCATATCTGACCTCATCTCTAATAACATCTCACATCATCTCAGGTCATCAGCTCATCTCCCATCTCACAGCATCTCATCTCACAGCATCTCATCTCACAGCATCTCATCTCGTTTCATCTCGTTTCATTTAATCTCATCTCGTTTCATCTCATCTCGTTTCATCTCATCTCAGGTCATCAGATAATCTCCCATCTCACAGTATCTCATCTCGTTTCATCTCATCTCAGTTCAGTATCTCATCTCACGATAACTCATCTGTTTCCCATCCGTTTCATTCATCTGTTATTTAATCTCATCTCATCGTCATTTTCATCTTGTTTCATCTCGTTTCATCTCATCTCGTTTGATTTCAACTCGTTTCATCTCATCTCATCTTTTTTCATCTCATCTCGTTTCATTTAAACTCGTTTCATCTCATCTCATCTCATTTCATCTCGTTTAAATCTAATCTTGTCTCATCTCGTTTCATTTAATCTCGTTTCATCTCATCTCATCTCATCTCATCTCGTTTCATTTAAACTTGTTTCATCCCATCTCATCCCATCTCATCTCATCGCGTTTCATGTAATCTCATTTCATTTAATCTTGTTTCATTTAATCTCGTTTCATCTCGTTTCATCTCATCTCACTGAATCTTCTCTGTTATCTGATGATATTTCATCTCATCTCAGTTTATCATGTGAGATGAGAAGATAAATGGAATAAAAATAAACGGACTCTGGTCCAAATGTTCAGAAGAAGAAGAAACGCTGATGTGAAGCCCATTAGAGACGATGTAATGTCTCGAAGTCTGTCTCACCGGTGAGACATGTCTCCGTCATATCTTTGTCCTCCTGGAGGTTCATCTTTAAACTCTTCACACGCGGCTTCAGGTGGACAATAAACAAACAGGTTTCATGGAGGACGGAGAGAAGACGAGGACAGACGGACGTTAGCGCTGGCGTGGCTAATCACCGTTAGCAGGCTGTGGTATTGATCGGGAGCTTCCACCGTATAAACCGAGCTAATTAAAGGCGCCTGCTTCCAACCTGCTGCCTTTAAACTGCTGTTAATCTAATATTCACAAAGACAAACGAGCGGAGAAGGAGAGAAGCCTTATTAAAAAAGTTAAGGACGTTAAAAAAGAACTTCAATGGACAACGTGAGAGGACCAGGACGTCCCAGGAGGAGGGCTGTAGAGAAAATCACTACTAAATTAAAAACCATGGAAATGACCTCATGTTTCATCATCGCGTCGCCTCATCTCGTCTCATGTTACCTCATCTCATCCCCCCCCACTCCTCTTAAAACCCATTTCACTGTTAATTGTTTGCTTTATGTCCTCTGCTCTTATTTCACCCACGTACAGGACATCGTCTCATAGTGATACAGAAATAAAGTTATCTCAGCTCATCTTGTTTTCTTATCACATGACATCACATGACATGTTGTCATCTCATTCTCTCTCTTCTAAACTCGTACCATCTCATATTCTCATCCCAGTGATGTCTCATCTCATTTTCTCATCATTTCATCTCGTGTCATTATCTCGTTCCGTATCTCATCTTATCACCTCATGTTACGTCTTCTCATCTCATTTCATCTCGTCTCATAATCTCGTCCTATCGTTGTCTCATCTAATCTCGTCTCATCTCAGAATAATGACGACATGTTTTAAGTGTCTTGAAGAGAAATAAAAGAATCATCGGATGCAAATGATTCAGTTTAAAGTAGTTTTTTATCCACACGGCATCAGGGATCATCTCCGTGTTCTCTGCTTTGTATGTGACCGGGGAACATAGGCACGATCCTAGCATCAGTTAGCGTTAGCAGCATCAGTTAGCGTTAGCAGCATCAGTTAGCGTTAGCAGCACAGAATAAATTCTGACAGGATGGATAGGGCAGGGTTTTTTTCAGCTGCTTCATCTCATTTCAGATCCATGTTCACATCGAAACATTTCCCTCCTCTTCCTCTTCCTCCTCCTCCTCCTCCTCCTCCTCACTTCTACATTGTATTTTTTCTTCTCCTCCTGCTCCTATTTCTGCTTTACTCCATCTTCTCGTCCTTTATTTATTCTCTCGCTCCTGTTGTCTTGTGTCTTTGACATTAACAGTTTTATCTGAAGTCATCTTTAGTATCTGGATGAGTTGGATCAGGTTGGATCAGGTTGGACCAGATTCAGTCTCTCGTTGACCTACATGACCACGTCTGCAGCTGCAGAGTCAGCAGCTCCTGATAAATGAAGGCAGCACGTCAGTGCACCTGCTGCACCTCCTGCTCCTCCTGCTCCGCACCTCCTCTCCACTAAAGTCATGACTGAGAATCTGTTCCACATCCGCTCTGATTTCTGAGGAAATCCTTTGATTCTGTGCTAATTAAATCCTCTGCAACTGGTCCAGAACCTCAGCTGACGCAACCGACTTTAAAGCTCTTCACGGACGAGGAGGACGTTCATTAGGACGTTCGTTCGTTAGGACGTTCGTTCGTTAGGACGTTCGTTCGTTAGGAGAGTTTTAGTCGATGGAGATGAGTCGTGATCAAAGAAACACGATGTTCCTCTAAAGACTCACTGGTAACACGTTGGATCAGAGCTACGACCGCACACGGAAATAAAGGAGAAAGAGAAGGATGAACAAAGATCTTTCTCGTTGCATTGTGGGAAATGTAGCACGGCTGCTGCTAGCTCTCCTTAGCTTCCTAGCTCCTGACACACCAGCTTTTAACCCTTCATAGGGCTCTCGCTGGAATACTTGGAAATTCAAAATCTCAACCGTAGAGTTTAATCACAGGACGTCAGAAAACTGTTTTAGTCCAGATGAATGAATGTCTCATGTCTGGTTCCTGGTCTCATATCTGGTTCTGGTCTCATATCTGGTTCTGGTCTCATGTCTGGTTCCTGGTCTCATATCTGGTTCCTGGTCTCATATCTGGTTCTGGTCTCATATCTGGTTCTGGTCTCATATCTGGTTCCTGGTCTCATATCTGGTTCCTGGTCTCATATCTGGTTCTGGTCTCATGTCTGGTTCCTGGTCTCATATCTGGTTCCTGGTCTCATATCTGGTTCCTGGTCTCGTATCTGGTTCCTGGTCTCATATCTGGTTCCTGGTCTCATATCTGGTCTGGATCTCAATTCTGAGTTCACAGGTCTCAGAAACTGTTTGGTACTACTACTGGTTCTGGTCTCATATCTGGTTCCTGGTCTCATATCTGGTTCCTGGTCTCATGTCTGGTTCTGGTCTCATATCTGGTTCTGGTCTCATGTCTGGTTCCTGGTCTCATATCTGGTTCCTGTTCTCATATCTGGTTCCTGGTCTCGTATCTGGTTCCTGGTCTCATTCTGGTCCTGGTCTCATATCTGGTTCCTGGTCTCAATATCTGGTCCTGGTCTCATATCTGGTTCCTGGTCCTTAAACTAATGTAAACATGTATTTGTCACATTAGAACATCATCAACATCATCACATGAGAAACATTAGGACACTTGTTCTTCTTCATGGTTCCTAATAAACCAGATCAGAGGGGGGAACTTGTAGACCACATTAGACCTGATCAGACCTGAGGATGTTTCCTTTTCTCTGATTGGCTGAATGAAAACCACATGACCGTAAACCAGGAGCCTGTACCAGAGTGTTGCCTCCTCAGTGTTTGCAGACTTACGATGAATCCCGGTGCACAGACACAAGCTCCAGAGACGCCGTCACAGTCGGCTCCGTTGGTGCAGGTGCAGGCCTCCTTGCAGCCCTCGCCGTGGTAACCTGGTGGACAGGTCTCGTTGCAGTAAAGCCCCGCCCACCCCGCTGCACAGGTGCACTCCCCGGACAGAGGGTGACAGCTGAAACAACAGGAAGTCAGTGAGTCGTCTCTGAAACGACAGCAGAGCATCTAAACATCTGAGCCTCTGGAGTCCAGAGTCTGATGGTCCTGAAGTCTGAGGCTGAACCCGGTTTAACGTGGTCTGTCCTGGCGCCGCGGTACCTGAGTGTGTTGGAGGTTTTGCAGGGGCAGCGTTTGTCGCAGGTGAGTCCGTAGAGGCCGCCGGGACAGAAGCGGTCCTGGCAGCTGGGGCCCTTGAAGCCCTCGTTGCAGAGACAGGCTCCGTTAATGTGGTAACACTTGGCCCCGTTCTGACAGTCACATTTATGGGCGCACTGAGGCCCATAGGTACCGACCGGGCATTCGTCCTGACACCTGGGCCAGAACCAAACACAACCACAACACGGGTCAACACAGGAACAGGCTCTGTCCAACACAGACAGGAAATAATACGTCAGTTTAAAAGGAAAAAGTACATTTGATTCATATAAAAGTGGAGGTTTCTGTAGAGAAAAGAGGAGGAAGAAGGAGAAGAAAGAGGAAGAGTTTCTATCCAACACAAACAGAATTAAATCAGAGACTAATGTTTGAAGTACGAACTCATCTTCCATCGAGTTTGGTTTTAGACGCTAAAAGAAATAAAAAATAAATATTAAAAAGAAAAGTTAAAAAAAAAATAAAAAAGTAAATTTCCCTTTGGTCCTTTAATCTATGAAACTAGAAGTAAAAGAGAAACCAGAGGTTATTAGAGTCATATAAAAGTTTTCATAGGTGAAGAAAAGAAGAAGAAGAGAGAAAGGAAGGAAGGATGAAGGATGGATTGGAGGGAAAGAAGGAATGAAGGATGAAGGAAGGATGAAGGATGGATGGGAAGGAAAGAAAGAAAGAAGGAGTTGTTTCAAATCTTCAAATCTTTTCTGTCGATCTAAACGAACCAAGGAGACCTGGACCAGGGTCCATCCTGGAGGAGACTACTTCCTGGACCAGGCTTCATCCTGGAGGAGACTACTTCCTGGACCAGGGTCCATCCTGGAGGAGACTACTTCCTGGACCAGGGTCCATCCTGGAGGAGACTACTTCCTGGACCAGGCTTCATCCTGGAGGAGACTACTTCCTGGACCAGGGTCAATCCTGGAGGAGACTACTTCCTGGACCAGGGTCCATCCTGGAGGAGACTACTTCCTGGACCAGGGTTCATCCTGGAGGAGACTACTTCCTGGACCAGGGTTCTCTTTCCGGTTTCTTGTTTATAGTTAAATTTAAATTTTATTTTTATGTAATTGTTTTTTTTTATTATTTTAGAGCCTAAAACTGAAGCCTCAGCTCTGAAATGAGCGTGAATTATTTATTTCATTCCCAACACGTCCAGGAGTCGAGTTAAGAAAAAAAAGACAAATCACTCGATTAAAACGTCTCGTTGAAGCCTCTGTTAAATCAGGACACTTATCTGGACAAATTCAATCAGACCGTGGACGAAGAGAATTATTCACCTGTCTGGACTCTGAATGGAGGAGGAGGAGGAGGAGGAGGAGGAGAAAACTACTTTAAATTCATCACATCATTTAGAATCAGTTCAACATGAAACGATTCAGTAGAAGATGAAGAAAGAAGAAAAGGAGGATGATAAACAGAAAAGAAGGAGAAGAAGGAGAAAAGACCAAAGTAGAAGAGAAGAAGGAGGAGAAGGAGGTGATGAAGGAGGAGAAGGAGGTGATGAAGGAGGAGAAGGAGGTGATGAAGGAGGAGAAGGAAGAACACGGTTAAAAAATAACAGGTCGTTGCGTTGGTTGAATCCTATGATGAGTTTTATCAGTGGAACCAGGAGGAAATGAGCTGAAACTGGTTCAGAGTCAATAATGAAACACAAAGTTTATCTTTGTCTTATATTTAAATTAGTTTGATGATCTGAAACATTTAAATGTGACAGAGTCAGGAGGGTTGTGTTGCATTGTGTTGTGTTGTGTTGTGTTGCGTTGTGTTGCGTTGTGTTGTGTTGTGTTGTGTTGTGCTGTGTTGTGTTGCATTGCGTTGTGTTGTGTTGTGTTGTGTTGTGTTGTGTTGTGTTGCGTTGCGTTGCGTTGCGCTGTGTTGTGTTGTGTTGTGTTTTGTTGTGTTGCGTTGTGTTGTGTTGTGTTGTGTTGTACTGCGTTGCGTTGCATTGTGTTGTGTTGTGTTGCGTTGTGTTGCGTTGTGTTGTGTTGTGTTGTGCTGTGTTGTGTTGCATTGCGTTGTGTTGTGTTGTGTTGCGTTGCGTTGCGCTGTGTTGTGTTGTGTTGTGTTGTGTTGTGTTGTGTTGTGTTGCGTTGTGTTGTGTTGTGTTGTGTTGTGTTGCGTTGTGTTGCGCTTTGTTGCGTTTTGTTGTGCTGCGTTGCGTTGCATTGTGTTGTGTTGTGCTGTGTTGTGTTGTGTTGTGCTGTGCTGCGTTGTGTTGTGTTGCATTGTGTTGTGTTGTGTTGCGTTGTATTGTGTTGTGTTGCGTTGCGTTGTGTTGCATTGCGTTGCGTTGCGCTGTGTTATGTTGCGTTGTGTTGTCGTACCTCTCTCCGATGAATCCGGACGTACACTGACACTGGCCACTGACGTGATCGCACAGACCTCCGTTACGACACGTACACTCCTCAGAACAGTTGATGCCGAACGAACCGAACGGACACGGCTGAGCACAGACCGGACCCTGAGGAGGAGCAGGAGGAGCAGGAGGTGCTCATCATCATTTAATACTTTAACTCCATCTTCCTTCATCTGTTTTATTGAAATTTGGTTAGCATCAAAGCTAGCATTAGAGTTAGCATCAAAGTTAGCATTATAGTTAGAATCTAAGCTAGCATTAGAGTTAGCGTCAAAGCTAGCATTAGAGTTAGCATCAAAGTTAGCATCAAAGCTAGCATTAGAGTTAGCGTCAAAGCTAGCATCAAAGTTAGCGTCAAAGCTAGCATTAGAGTTAGCATCAGAGTTAGCATTAAAGCTAACCAACCACCAGTAGAGGAGGAGATAAGAGAACAAAGAATAAAGACACCGGCCCTTTGACAGAATCCTGGAGATACGTTTATATCAGGAACTCAAACTGCATCTGGTTTAATCTGGTTTAATGTAATTAAATCTGGTTTAATCTGGTTTAATGTAATTAAATCTGGTTTAATTTGGTTTCTTCTAGTTTTGTCTTGTTTAATGTAGTAATGTCTATTATTTTATCTGCTTTTGTCTGTTTTATCTGATTCCATTTGGTTTTATGTTGTTTCATTTTATTGCATCTGTTTTTTTATAGTTTCCTCTTGTTTCATTTGTAGTTTAAAGTGGTTTTATATGATTTAATCCAGTAAATCCTGGTTCTATCTCCTGGTTGCTGGTTGCTGGATGCGGTTGCCGTGGTGCTGGTTGTGGTTGCCGTGGTGCAGGTCTTACCACCCAGCCTTCCAGGCACGAACACTCTCCGGTGACGTGATGGCAGCTCCCTCCGTTCTGACAGGGACACCGATGCTCACACAGAGAACCATGTTTCCCTGGAGGACAAGGGTCCTCACAGCTGGACACAGAGACAGAGGACAAGCGTCAATAACCACAAAACAACCATAAAATAACCATAAAATAACGATAGAATAATCCCGTCTCCGTGGTAACAGCTGACACGTGTTCATGAATACTCACAAGGCTCCGGTGTATCCCGGGGCGCAGAGACACTCCCCGGTCTGGTGGTGGCAGGTGGCGCCGTTGAGGCACTGACACTCGTTCTGACAGTCTTTCCCGAAGGTGCCGGCCGGGCAGGGCTCCTCACAGCGCCACCCCTGGAAGCCGTCGGTGCAGACGCAGGCCCCCGTGATCGGGTTACACTTGGCCCCGTTACGGCACTGGCACCGGTTACTGCAGTGGGGGCCCCAGAAGTCACTGTCACAGCCTGGGACAGAGACACACACCAGAGTTATTCAGTATAATATACAGCACAACAGCCTGGAGGAGACTAGTTCCTGGACCAAGGAGGAGGAGGAGACTAGTTCCTGGACCAGTGGTCATCATGGAGGAGACTAGTTCCTGGACCAGGGAGGAGGAGGAGACTAGTTCCTGGACCAGAGGAGACTAGTTCCTGGACCAGGGGTCACCATGGAGAAGACTAGTTCCTGGACCAGTGGAGACTAGATCCTGGACCAGGGGTCACTATGGAGGAGACTAGTTCCTGGACCAGGGGTTACCTTGGAGGAGACTAGTTCCTGGGAAAGTGTTCAGCATGGAGGAGACTACTTCCTGGACCAGGAGTCACCATGGAGGAGACTAGTTCCTGGACCAGGGGCCACCATGGAGGAGACTAGTTCCTGGACCAGGGGTCACCATGGAGGAGACTAGTTCCTGGGAAAGTGTTCAGCATGGAGGAGACTACTTCCTGGACCAGGAGTCACCATGGAGGAGACTAGTTCCTGGGCCAGGGGTCACCGTGGAGGAGACTAGTTCCTGGACCAGTGGTCACCATGGAGGAGACTAGTTCCTGGACCAGTGGAGACTAGATCCTGGACCAGGGGTCACCATGGAGGAGACTAGTTCCTGGACCAGTGGAGACTAGATCCTGGACCAGGGGTCACCATGGAGGAGACTAGTTCCTGGGCCAGATGTCACCATGGAGGAGACTAGTTCCTGGACCAGGAGTCACCATGGAGGAGACTAGTTCCTGGACCAGTGGTCACCATGGAGGAGACTAGTTCCTGGACCAGTGGTCATCATGGAGGTGACTAGTTCCTGGACCAGGGGTCACCATGGAGGAGACTAGTTCCTGGACCAGGGGCCACTATGGAGGAGACTAGTTCCTGGACCAGGGAGGAGGAGGAGACTAGTTCCTGGGCCAGGGAGGAGGAGGAGACTAGTTCCTGGACCAGTGGTCATCATGGAGGAGACTAGTTCCTGGACCAGGGAGGAGGAGGAGACTAGTTCCTGGGCCAGGGAGGAGGAGGAGACTAGTTCCTGAGCCAGATGTCACCATGGAGGAGACTAGTTCCTGGACCAGGGAGGAGGAGGAGACTAGTTCCTGGACCAGATGTCACCATGGAGGAGACTAGTTCCTGGGCCAGATGTCACCATGGAGGAGACTACTGCTGAAAATCTGTCTTTGAAGTAACAAGTGGTTCGACTACTTGGATTATTGAAGTAAAGAGATGAATTAAACATTTTCTAATCTTTTGAACCAAACTGCGAAAACACAAGAAGCAGGTTTTAATTCTGCAGCGTCTGTTTCTACTTTTCTTAGCTCTCTTTCCTTTCTCTAACGCTTCAGACTCTTTAGAGTTGAACATATAAATCTTCATATATATCTTCAAAGCGTCTGCGGCAGAGTTTGATCTGAGGGAATGAACCAGAGCTGGATTCAGATTTTAAGTGGTGAGGTGTGATCTTTGCTCCTTTAACTCCTCCTCCATGTTTCAGGATCAGCTGAGCCTCGTCTGCTTCATCATTAACTGGAAACCACATATTTACCCTGAGAGCAGGGAGGAGCTTTGAACTAATCTGATGACTAATGTGGAGAAGTTTAATCGTCCACAGTGATGCAGCTGCAGAGAGAAGACGTCTGTGATCGGTCGATGGAAAAATAAACATCTAGGGAACGTTCAACAAATCACTAAAGATGATTTAAATCAGATCAGAACATCTGAGCTTTCTCTGCAGGATCTACGTTACTGGCTCCTTCAAGATGTATCCCATCATCTTATCGTACATTATCTCATGTCATGTCACTTTATCTCTTCTCATTTCATTTTGTTTGTCGTCTCGTCGTCGTATCTCATTTAATTTGATCTCATCTTCTCATTTGATCCCATCTCGTTATTGTGTCATTCCTAATCTCGTCTCATTTCATCTCATTGTATCACATGTGATCTCCTCTCACCGTACCTAATCTCATCAGATCTATTTTTCCATCTCACCGTACACATCTCATCATCGCATCATCTCATCTCACTCCATTTAATTTGATCTCATCTCATCGTATCAGGTCTCATGTGATTTTATCTCATCTCTAAACTTTACTCGTTCATTAAACAAACAAACATCTTATCCCAGCTCATCTTTAATGTGATCTCCGCCCTCTATAATAACTCTAACTATTTTGCTCCGTCTCACGCTGACCGCCTCCTGTTCGACCTCCTGACCTCTGGGGGGCGCTACAGGTCCATTAGAAAGTGTTTGTTGTATCATACAAACAATGACAATGAAGTAAGTTCTGTTCTACTCCTTCTTTTACGTTTTCTGGAGGATGAACTGAAACCTGGCAGTGAAACCAGCTGAGCTGAAGTTTTCTGCACTCAGGAACTTTTCAATCCAGACGTCGGAGGTAGTTTCACAGATATTATGGCCTTAAATGTTTCATCAGCGCTGTGGTGGACAGAAGCAGACGAAACATAAATCACCCTCTCCATCTCCCTCTAATTCACTCTCCTCCTCCTCCTCCTCCTCCCAAAGAAGAAACTCCTCTTTATTTCCCTTTCACTGTTGAGCCGGAGTCGTCGGATCCTTTATCCTCTCACAGCCTCAATTATTCAGCAGCGAAGAGTCCAAATCAAGTGACTAATGACTTTGATCAGGAGTAGCTCGCTGGCACTAAGCACAACGTCCTGCACTAAATTAACAGCTGTGTAATCTACTCAGTGTGTCAGGAACGTTTCCAGGTTCTTCTCACGTTCCAGAAGACGAACTAACTTCTTTCGGTTCATGGGCGTCTCGTGTGCTGCAGTTAAAACCGTTTAAATACAGCTGCTGTCGTTCCCGTTAAAGCTTTCTGAGGAGACGTGCTCGACTCTAAAACAGACCAGATCATGTTAGAACATCATGAAATCTGAAAGGTGTGATAATACACAGCCTGGCAAATAAATAGAGCCGCTCCCTGAACCTCCTCCTCCACCTGGACCCTCATGAATCCTGGTGGTGTCGTCCTGGAACATGGAAGAAAAACTCCATGGATGGAAGAACCTGCTCCTTCACTGTATTCAGGCAGTCAGCTGATCTCATCCTCTGAACCTGGACCTGAATAACTGGACCAAATCTTGATCAGGCTGGACTCCTCAGACCTCATGACCTCCCCCCATGTCTTCAGAGTCTTTGTGCTGCTCCCTATCAGACTGGAGCCTTTTTTTCCGGTTGTCCTCCCTGATCAGTGGTTTTCTGTTCAGTCCCTTGAGTTCCCTTCACATTGTCCATGGTGTGAAATGTTCTTCCTTCCACTATTAAACACAGCCCTGAGTTCTACTGCTGCTTTTCTTCCAAACGTTTCTCCATCAATCAGGATTTATTTCTTCCTGGTAGACCATGGTTCTCCACTGTCCTTCCAGTCTGGAATAAAGGTCTTAACCCAGTAGTTTAGTAGTTTCTAGATGTTTCCTCTGCTTGATGCAGCCAATGATTTGACCCTCCTCCATCAGACTAACATCTTCTCCACCAGACTAACATCTCCTCCTCCACCAGACTAACATCTTCTCCACCAGACTAACATCTTCTCCTCCACCAGACTAACACCTCCTCCACCAGACTAACATCTCCTCCACCAGACTAACATCTCCTCCACCAGACTAACATCTCCTCCACCAGACTAACATCTCCTCCACCAGACTAACATCTCCTCCTCCACCAGACTAACATCTTCTCCACCAGACTAACATCTCTCTCCACCAGACTAACATCTCCTCCACCAGACTAACATCTCCTCCACCAGACTAACATCTTCTCCTCCTCCAGACTAACATCTCCTCCACCACCAGACTAACATCTTCTCCACCAGATTAACATCTTCTCCACCAGACTAACATCTTCTCCTCCCCCACATTAACATCTCCTCCACCAGACTAACATCTTCTCCACCAGACTAACATCTCCTCCTCCACCAGACTAACATCTCCTCCTCCACCAGACTAACATCTCCTCCACCAGACTAACATCTCCACCAGACTAACATCTCCTCCAGACTAACATCTCCTCCTCCACCAGACTAACATCTTCTCCACCAGACTAACATCTTCTCCACCAGACTAACATCTCCTCCTCCAGACTAACATCTTCTCCACCAGACTAACATCTTCTCCACCAGACTAACATCTCCTCCTCCCAACTAACACTTCTCCCAACTATTCCCCCAGACTAACATCTCCTCCTCCACCAGACTAACATCTCCTCCACCAACTCTCTCTCCACCAGACTAACATCTCCTCCCCAATTCCACCAGACTAACATCTTCTCCTCCACCAGACTAACATCTCCTCCAGACTAACATCTCCTCCTCCACCAGACTAACATCTTCTCCTCCACCAGACTAACATCTTCTCCACCAGACTAACATCTTCTCCACCAGACTAACATCTTCTCCACCAGACTAACATCTCCTCCACCACCACGGGATGTGGAGGAAATGAGAAGCTCCTCATTGCATCAGTCTTAAAGTTAGCGTTAGTTGGATCCAGGTGGAGAGGTTTTTTTTTTGTAATATCACTGCATCGTTCTCTGAGGTGAAACATCTTTATTTACTCGCTGTGACTTATTCCAGAGGAAGTGCTGCAGTAATAGTGCTACTAGTCATGATGGCACCACGTTACAGAATGAAATGATGAACGTTTCATAAAGTTAGTGTCTCTATTTTAACATCTTACAGTGAAGTGCTTTAGGTGTGTGTGGCTGATGGATGTCGTCATTAAATCTGCACCTACTTTAAATGCTGCTTCTCTCTTGTCTCATCAGCCATTTATGGAAAAAAAAAAATAAAATAAAGTAAAAAAAAAAAAAAAAAAGAGCTCCAGGGTTTCACTGAACCGCTTTTCCATGACACAGGTAAAAATTACATAAATGTAATAATCATTCATTAGTTATTATCAGGTGGAAGCAGAGTTGTTTTTGCTCTGTGGCCTGAACGAAAATGTCCAGTGAGTGTTTGTGTGTTTCATTTGTGGATTTATCTTGAAAAAACTTCTTCAGAAAAATGTTCTGTAATGAACTGTCAGCGACACGGTTTGGTGTTTTTGTCTAATATTTCTAAAAGACAGAAGTTTAACCGATAAAAACAACTATCACAGAGTATTTTATCTAAAACATGTGTTTCTGAAACAACTACAGTACCCACAATCCTCTCTGCTCCACTCTGAAAAGCTGGGTGTCATTAGAAACTAGAGAAGCTGCTCTTTCCATTGATAACAAGCATCCCTTAGCTGGAGCTAACCTGCTAGCATCAGCTAACGGAGAAAACACGCAGCTAAACATTTGAATTTCACAGTCAACACATCAGAATTTCTTCTTCTGTCTCAACAATTCATCAAACCCCAAAATAACTGAAAACAAACGACCTTTAGAGTCGATCCACGTGATTCTACATCAGCTATGAACCACATGGAGACGGGACTCATAGAGTCTGGACCTTTACTCTCCATCTAGTGGTGTCATGGTGCTACTACAGATAATACACACAACGCAGCCATCTAGCAGTGAGAGTTAGCTTAGCACTGATATGTAGCATGTAGCCTTGGTGTCTGGTAGCTTAGCATTGCTATGTAGCATGTAGCCTTGGTGGCTGGTAGCTTAGCATTGCTATGTAGCATGTAGCCTTGGTGGATGTTAGCTTGGCATTGCTTTGTAGCATGTAGCCTTGGTGGCTGGTAGATAAGCATTGCAATGTAGCATGTAGCCTTGGTGGCTGTTAGCTTAGCATTGCTATGTAGCATGTAGCCTTGGTGGCTGTTAGCTTAGCATTGCTATGTAGCATGTAGCCTTGGTGGCTGGGGTCCTGGGGAGTTCCATGTGTAAATCTCCATCTTCTTCTGGATCGTATAATGAGCTCAATGGTAGAATGTGATGACGTCCAGGAGAAATAAAATGTCTGAGTTTGTAGATTAAGGAGAAATCTTTGTGCTCTGTTGCCATCTAGTGGTTATTAGTGGCATTACGACCTCAAGCAAAAGCTATTTGTTCAATGAGATGTGACTGTTCTTGGTTTTCTTAACATCTGAACCTAAATGTTCTACTGATCTTTAAGAACTAATCGACTATTTTCAGAGTTAAACTAATGTTGTAAATATCTGCGGGACTCAGCCACATGTCCGTGACGATTGTTTCTCATTAATCACACCTCGTGTCCACCGGTCAATACGGACTCGGGGTGGGCTGCAGTGATTGATGGGGGGGAATTTAAAGGAATCAACGGCTCAGTGGTGAAAAGTGCTGCTTTAAATTCTTTTTAGAGTTACCTGCTCCTCTGCGCCTCCTGTCTGGGTTTCACTTCCTGTCTGATTGAATCAGTCGCATGAAAAACACTCAGAGGAGACTTCCAACCCACACAACAACAACTAAAAGAGTTTGGTCCCTTTTCTGAATCACAGGTTTCTTTTACACTAATGTGATGATGAACGTGTTTGGTGTGTGAGAGCAGGAAATGAGAGGAGGACGGATTCATTAATGTTCAACAACCGTTTAACACGAGACGTCAGAACGTGATGAAAACCTTCCTCCAGTCGGATTAACAGCTGGAAACATCATTTCACCCTTCCCTCTTTACTTCCTCTCATCCTTCCTTCCTCCCTTCCTTCCTTCCTTCCTTTCCATCTTGTTCCTAAATCTGCATCATGTCTCCAAGTCTCCGTCCATGTGGTCCTGGTTCTGGTCCAGTGGTAGGTAGAGATCCATCAGAGGCAGCAGCTGATACATTATTCTACTGACCACATGGTGGCGCTGCTGCTGATTCACACACAGACTGAGACCAGGTCTCCAGTTCTGTCTGTGGACTCGTTTTAATGAATGAAGTTGAGGTGTGATGACGGTAACGCAGTGATGCTACGCTGTGTTGTCCTCATAGTTTGGCTGTAGTCGGTGGAGCAGCTCCGTGGGACACTTCTTCCACCTTTTTGCGATAAGCGTCCGCTGCTCTGGTGTTTTGCATTTTGCTGCAGCCTCTGGTCTGCTGTAATCTATTATTAAACACCGCCCTCTTCTATTTATTCCAGACAAATTACTACTGTTGCCTCCACGATAAGTTCCCGCGGAGCGGAGGAAAGAGCCGAGTCAGGACTTTAAAAACAATCTGTGAGGCGCCTCAAAAAACAATAATAATAAAATCACATCATATCCAGACAGGTTCTTTTGTTTTGTTAAGCGTCGGGGCGACTACAGGCCTCGGGGAAAGGACGCCGTCACAACCTTTTCTATTTCCAGAGCTCAGCTACGAACCATTTCATCCCAGGCCACATCGCCTCAATGAGTAAAACTATTTCCAGCCGACGGCCGCGTTCTGCGCCGAGACAAACAACTAAACAATACTTTACACCAGAAAAGGTTTGTTTTCCTGCACCGAGCCACTTTCTGCACCTCCTCCAAAGCAGATTCCAAGCCGCTGAGGAGGAGGAGGAGGCGCATGTTGTACTGTAGCTGTAGTTATTAGCAGACGACTGACCCACATCCAAACAGGCGTGCGTGTGTTTAATTCAGAGCCATTGATTTCCTATTTTCAATTAATGATTGTAATTAGTGGCGGCGTATTTCATGCTGGATGGGCGGTGGGTCGATGAGGAGTAGGAGGAGGAGGAGGAGGAGGAGGAGGGGGAGGACAGGCCAGATGGATGACACAGTTTACCGTTCTCAGGAATAAACCGTCGGTTTGTTGTGACTCGTCTTTTCTGTTTTTACAGATTCTCTTTTTAACGAGGTCGTCTTCCTGTCCACATAATAAGCTGTGAAATGTCAACAGTACGTTAATCGATATGAGCAACCTAACCCCCCCTCCCTCCTCCACCCTCCACCCTCCACCCCCCAAACCCAAACCCAAACTCTTTGCTCTTTCCGTTCGGTTTTTAAGGCTAAGTTATTGCTGCCATTAGTGGTGGCTGAGTTGTGGAATGATGCATGAGATGTGACAACCTTTCACTAATCACTTAATGGTTTATTTATTCATTTATTATTCGTGTGTGTTGCATCCAGATCAAGTCCAGCGTGATGATTCTTCTTCTTCTTCTTCTTGTGTGGTAATTGCGTTTTAATGACGTCCTTTAGAGCAAACGTCGGAGCATAAATCTGGGATCAGGTCTTAATGGATATCGGCAGGTGGCTCGTCCTCCCTCAGATACGAGGAGGTGAGAGGTGAGACATCAGACGGAGGTCGAACTGTCACCTGACGACGTCGACATCAAAACGTCTTCAAACTTTATTAATCTAGTTCCACTGGGTTCAACACAAGCAGCAACATCATAGGAGGAAACATGGAGCAGTTCCTCTATCGGCCACTAGAGGCTCCACCACACAGTAAAAACCACAGGGCAGAAATAAACAGGAAGGAAAGAAAGGAAGGAGGAGGGGATGGAGGAAGGATGGGAGAAAGGAGGGTAAGAAGGAAGAAGAACGAAGGCAGGAGAAGAAGAAGAATGGAGGGATCGCAAAGTGGCAAAGAAGGAAGAACAGGAGATACGTAAGAAAGAAGGGGAAGGAAGGAATGAAGGAAATTAGGAAGTAATAGAGGAAGTATAGAGGAAGTAATAGAGGACGTAGAGAGGAAGTGATAGAGGAAGTAATAGAGGAAGTGATAGAGGAAGTAATAGAGGAAGTATAGAGAAAGTACAGAAGAAGTATAGAAGAAGTATAGAAGAAGTATAAAGGAAGTAATAGAGGAAGTGATAGAGGAAGTAACAGAGGAAGTATAGAGGAAGTGATAGAGGACGTAGAGAGGAAGTAATAGAGGAAGTGATAGAGGAAGTAATAGAGGAAGTGATAGAGGAAGTATAGAGAAAGTACAGAAGAAGTACAGAAGAAGTATAGAAGAAGTATAGAAGAAGTATAGAGGAAGTAATAGAGGAAGTGATAGAGGAAGTAACAGAGGAAGTATAGAGGAAGTGATAGAGGAAGTATAGAGGAAGTATAGAAGAAGTATAGAAGAAGTAATAGAGGAAGTGATAGAGGAAGTATAGAGGAAGTAATAGAGGAAGTATAGAGGAAGTAATAGAGGAAGTAATAGAGGAAGTAACAGAGGAAGTGATAGAGAAAGTAATAGAGGAAGTGATAGAGGAAGTATAGAGGAAGTAATAGAGGAAGTATAGAGGAAGCCTCTGTGGTTTTCTTAACGTCCGACTTGTTTCTGATTCAAGTTAAAGTTGAATCGTCTCAGGTCTGATTCTCTCGCTTCTACTTTGTTCTGTTTTTTCATTTTAAAGGAGGGATGAAGTGAATCATCCGGAGGTCACCACCGCTCCCTCCTCTGAAAAGCACCCGGCCCTTTCACGAAAGGTCAAGACGGCTTCAAGTGCAAAATGATGGAGGGAGGAGTGGACGAGGAAATAAAGAGAACGTAAAGAGGAGGAAGACGACGGAGGATGAATAATTCCTCAACGATTTCAAAGTCAAAGCGAAATCAGTGGTGAGGGGAAGAAAAGGATCTATTGTGTCGACCACTTGAGCTGAACGAGAGGCGGCGATAAACAAGTTAGGTTGGAAATGAATCAGGAAGAGACGGAGAGAGAAGGATGGAGAGAGAGGGTGGAGGAGGAGGAATATATTCCTTAATGGGTCTGTCTGTCAGGTTGGTTCAGTCTGGACTCACGTGGCATCAGGGGGAAAAAGAGGAATCAAGAGGTTTAGAGCTGGAGGCCAGTCCATCCACTACATACACATATAATAATATACATATAGATAGACAGTATATACTGTACATATATGTGTATATATATGTACATCTATACATATATAACAGAAACAGAGGATGGATGAAGGACGGAGGGAGAGAGAAGAGAAACGCTGCAGGTTTGATATGAAAACAACAACATGACATTTATACACGAACCTACAGAAATGTAAGGAAGGAAGGAAAGAAAGAAAGAAAGAAAGAAAGAAAGAAAGAAAGAAAGAAAGAAGGAAGGAGGTACGTGGCATTAGAAGGAAAATGAGTAATCAAGAAGTTTCAGAGGTGAGGTTTGTCCATTTCCTCTCTCTATATGTCAGACACAAAAGATGGATGGAGGACGGAGGGAGAGAGAAGAGAAACGCTGTGGGTTTGATCTGAAAACAACAGCATGAAATTTCTTTTCTGATGAAGTCTGAGGAAAACGCTGCAAGATAACCGCATCTATTCATCATGATTTATATGCAGCTGGGGGTAGCTACTGTTAGCCAAGAGGCTAAAAAAGCTACTGTTAGCTGGGAGGCTAGGAAGAGCGACTATGAGCCAAGAGGCTAGAGAGAGCAACTGTTAGCTGGGAGGCTAGGAAGAGCTACTATTAGCTGGGAGGCTAGGAGGGGCTACTGTTAGCTGGGAGGCTAGGAAGAGCTACTATTAGCTGGGAGGCTAGGAGGGGCTACTGTTAGCTGGGAGGCTAGGAAGAGCTACTATTAGCTGGGAGGCTAGGAGGGGGTACTGTTAGCTGGGAGGCCAGGAAGAGCGACTATGAGCCAAGAGGCTAGGAAGTTAAGGGGAGTTTCTATTAGCTGGTAGGAAAGGAAGCTAGGAAGAGCTACTAGTTGGGAGGCTAGAAAGCTTAGAGGAGTTACTATAAGCGAGGCGGAGCTATTATTAGCTTGAGGCTAGGGGGAGCTACTATTAGCTAGGAGGAGCTACTATTAGCTGGGAGCTAGGGGGAGCTATTATTAGCCGGAGGCTGGGAGCAGCTACTATTAGCGAGGAGGAGCTACTATTAGCAGGGAGCTGGGAGGTAAAAACCCAAAAAGGGCTTCGTAGCTTCCTGCTCAGAGCTCAGAGCCAGTCACCTCTCGGGGGCCGTGGTGAGATTTGATTAAAAAGTTTGCTGGTAAATTAATTTTGACCAAACACGAGGGGCATGCTGATGTGGCTGTAGCTGTTAATTAGACTTGGCAGCGGGGCAGGTCCACTCGTCAGCAGAGTGAGTGTGAGTTTGTGTGCAGCAGGGTAATCAGTGTCCCTTTAGACCTGAATGAAGTGCCAGGATAAACATCCAGAGGAGCTGCAGCCTCGGCCCGAGTGCAGCCAACAGCGCTCAATGAATGCAAACACTCCCAGAAGAAGCTTACATCAGGAACAAGCGGCGGCTTTATGCCAGAGACACACACCTCCCCTCCCCAGCACATCGCTTCATCTCATCCGTCCATACATTCATTCATTTCATGTCATTTATTCATTTATTGAAATGGGACAATGCACAATAATCAATGTTGGTGCATTAGGCACCAGTGATTCTCAACCACTGGGCCCTGAGAGATCATCACATTTCAATTAATTGGTCAGAAAATTATTATTTCTTCACTGCAAATAATTAGTCTTTGTTCATCTACGCCAGCGGCAGCGTACAGTGACAGTGGAACAATTAAATCCTCTTCCACTGTTTTTCCTCTCAATCCTTAAAGCTAATATCCCGATACTTTTCGATGTTTTGTTGTGTATGTGAAAGTGATGACTGGTACAATGAACAATTGTGAATGTAATTATGAAAAATGTATTTTACACCTTTTTATAAAGAATTAAACAAGCTGGGAATCATCAGACTGCTGAGAGCTAGGAGGAGCTAGTCTTAGCTAGTTGGAGCTAGTCTTAGCTGGTAGGCTAGGAGGAGCTAGTCTTAGCTAGTTGGTGCTAGTCTTAGCTGGTAGGCCAGGAGGAGCTAGTCTTAGCTGGTAGGCTAGGAGGAGCTAGTCTTAGCTAGTTGGTGCTAGTCTTAGCTGGTAGGCTAGGAGGAGCTAGTCTTAGCTGGTAGGCTAGGAGGAGCTAGTCTTAGCTAGTTGGTAGTCTGTGTAGGCTGGAGAGCTAGTCTTAGCTGGTAGGCTAGGAGGAGCAGCTAGATGTGCTAGTCTTAGCTGGTAGGCTAGGAGGAGCTAGTCTTAGCTGGTAGGCTAGGAGGAGCTAGTCTTAGGTAGTTGGTGCTAGTCTTAGCTGGTAGGCTAGGAGGAGCTAGTCTTAGCTGGTAGGCTAGGAGGAGCTAGTCTTAGCTGGTAGGCTAGAGCTACTATTTGCTGGGAAGAGTTACTGTTATCTGGGAGCTGGGAGGCTAGAAAGAGCTACTATTAGCTGGTAGGCTAGGAGGAGCCAGTCTTAGCTGGTAGGCTAGGAGGAGCTACTATTAGCTGTTAGGCTAGGAGGAGCCTATTTTTGGACCAGACAGACTGGTCTTCAGGCTAGAACTTGAACTCATTCCACATCCTGTATCATTTCCTGCGTATATGTGTCTGTTAAGAAACAACATCATGTTGACATGTGGATATTCCTGGTCATAAAGGTATTTATATGTCTTGTGAAAGTGGACTTGGTATCGATATTTTGATGATTTACTTTTACTCCGTTACGTTTGGTGTGTGTGAAGAAGCCGTGTAGCAGAAAACAACTATCCCTTCAAAACAAAAGCACAGAAACCAGCTCGTTCAACAAACTGGGAAACACGCAGCTTTACTGAGGGAAACCACGAAGATGAACGAGGAGCTCTCTAAGCTACTGCAGCTACCAAGGTACTGAACTCATCACCAAATTAAAAGAGAAACACCGCAGCAGAGAAATAAAACTACCTGCCTGGAAATAAGACTTTTCAAGCATGACGGCCATAAAAACTAAAACAGAGAGACTCAGAGCTGTTGAGGAAGAACTTCACGTGTCTTTGTGTTCAACTGAACCATCAATTTATCCAGAACCCTGAGAGCAGACTTCATATTAACAACAGTATTTAGGCTCAGAGTACACGTCTGATTTATTTTTAACCAGTGTCTGATTTATTTTTTTAAAGTAAGTAGTTGTCACAGTTTCTGATGTGTGGTGGAAACATATTCCAGGAACGAGCTCCTCTTATAGACACAAGCATTTGAGAGAATTTAGTCTGAGGCCTCGGTACATTACAGTCACCTCTAGTTAAAGCTCTCGTTCTTTGTCCTTCATTGTTTTTACTTGGATGAATTCATCCAGTCACACATACACTCACACTTTACACTCTGTAATTACTCATTTCCACAACCTGCCGTCTCTTTTCATTCTTATTTATGAATGAATGTATGATTTTGCTGCTGCAACACTGGAGTTGCCAAACAGTTTACATTGCTTTTTAGAACAATGACAATAAATTTGTATTCTATTCTATCCTCTCCACAGAAAACCACCACATCAATTCTGCAAAGCTGCTCTTAGCCCTCAATAAGGCACATATCTTACTTTGAAATTCTACGTTTCAACTGTAGGACAGAAGAAGACTTTACTGTTGTTTACTGTTGTTTTCATTTTCATGGAGTATTTTGTTCTAGTTTGCACTAAAATGAAGGGAAATGTCCAGTGTTGTGGTTATTTATAGGTTATTATGCTATAACGTTCCTGTCCGGCCTCAGTGAACGTGGCCCCTGAACTAAAACGAGTTGTTTTCTTTCCTGAATTCATTCAAAATTTAAAATTTTCATGTCGTACGTAAATCCACATGAATGAATTATCCATATCTGGTTCCTTGTCCTTCAGTGGTAAATAAATGTAAAGATGTATTTAGAGCATTAGAACATCAGAGCTGATTCAGACACGTTAGACAACTTTAGGACACTTCTTCTTCTTCGTCTTCGTCTTCGTCTTCTTCTTCTTCTTCTTCACGGTGAATGAAAACCACATGCTCCTAAACCTCACTGAGAGGAACAGGGACGCAATTTAAAATGTGTGCTTTTCTCTGTAATTACTCATTTCCATGATCCTCTCCATCTTCCTCCTCTCCACAGAAACTCTCCACATCATTCCTGCAAAGCTGCACTTAATGACTTGCTGAACTCAGTCTGTCGGGTAATGAGAGATACGCTCTGTCATAAAAAGGCCGAGCGTCTCCTGGATGAGGGTTCAGAGCGGGACAAAGCCCGGTGGAAGCGCTGGCTAATGGCTACTGACCCCACCGCGTCACCCCCTCCAACGCAGGCAACAGGTATTAGCTGCCTAATGAACTCCACGCTAATGAAGTGCAGCGGGAGTTCAGAGTCATCTATCGCCGGGCAGAGCTGAGAGAGACAGCAGAGATGGACTCATGATTCATGTCTGACCAAAGAGTCCATAAAACTGCACAGAACACAGATAGGAAGCGCTAATATTAGCTGGGAGGCTAGGAGGCTAGGAGGAGCTACTATTAGCTGGGAGGCTAGGAGGAGCTACTATTAGCTGGGAGGCTAGGAAGAGCTACTATTAGCTGGGAGCCTAGGATGAGCTTCTACTAGCTGGGAGGCTAGGAAGAGCTACACTTAGCTGGGAGGCTAGGAAGAGCTACTGTTAGCTGGGAGGCTAGGAGGCTAGGAAGAGCTACTATTAGCTGAGAGGCTAGGAAGAGCTACTATTAGCTGAGAGGTTAGGAAGACCCACTATTATCTGAGAGGCTGTGGAGAGCTACTATTAGCTTGGAGGCTAGGAGGAGCTACTATTAGCTGGGAGCCTAGGAAGAGCTACTATTAGCTGGGAGGTGTGAAGAGCTACTATTAGCTGGGAGGCTAGGAGGAGCTTCTATTAGCTGGGAGGCTAGGAAGAGCTACTATTAGCTGGGAGGCTAGGATGAGCTTCTATTAGCTGGGAGGCTGTGAAGAGCTACTATTAGCTGGGAGGCTAGGATGAGCTTCTATTAGCTGGGAGGCTAGGAAGAGCTACTATTAGCTGGGAGGCTAGGATGAGCTTCTATTAGCTGGGAGCCTAGGAAGAGCTACTATTAGCTGGGAGGCTAGGATGAGCTTCTATTAGCTGGGGGGCTGTGAAGAGCTACTATTAGCTGGGAGGCTAGGAGGAGCTACTATTAGCTGGGAGGCTAGGATGAGCTTCTATTAGCTGGGAGGCTAGGATGAGCTTCTATTAGCTGGGAGGCTAGGAGGATCTTCTGTTAGCTGGGAGGCTAGGAAGAGCTACTATTAGCTGGGAGGCTAGGAAGAGCTACTATTAGCTGGGAGGCTAGGAGGAGCTTCTATTAGCTGGGAGGCTAGGAAGAGCTACTATTAGCTGGGAGGCTAGAATGAGCTTCTATTAGCTGGGAGGCTGTGAAGAGCTACTATTAGCTGGGAGGCTAGGATGAACTTCTATTAGCTGGGAGGCTGTGAAGAGCTACTATTAGCTGGGAGGCTAGGATGAGCTTCCATTAGCTGGGAGGCTAGGAAGAGCTACACTTAGCTGGGAGGCTAGGGTGAGCTTCTATTAGCTGGGAGGCTGTGAAGAGCTACTATTAGCTGGGAGGCTAGGAGGAGCTACTATTAGCTGGGAGGCTAGGATGAGCTTCTATTAGCTGGGAGGCTAGGATGAGCTTCTATTAGCTGGGAGGCTAGGAAGAGCTACTATTAGCTGGGAGGCTAGGAGGATCTTCTATTAGCTGGGAGGCTAGGAAGAGCTACTATTAGCTGGGAGGCTAGGAAGAGCTACTATTAGCTGGGAGGCTAGGAGGAGCTTCTATTAGCTGGGAGGCTAGGAAGAGCTACTATTAGCTGAGAGGTTAGGAAGAGCTACTATTAGCTGAGAGGCTGTGGAGAGCTACTATTAGCTGGGAGGCTGTGGAGGAGCTACTATTAGCTGGGAGCCTAGGAAGAGATACTATTAGCTGGGAGGCTAGAATGAGCTTCTATTAGCTGGGAGGCTAGGAGGAGCTACTATTAGCTGGGAGCCTAGGAAGAGCTACTATTAGCTGGGAGGCTAGAATGAGCTTCTATTAGCTGGGAGGCTAGGAGGAGCTACTATTAGCTGGGAGGCTAGGAAGAGCTACTATTAGCTGGGAGCCTAGGATGAGCTTCTACTAGCTGGGAGGCTAGGAAGAGCTACACTTAGCTGGGAGGCTAGGAAGAGCTACTGTTAGCTGGGAGGCTAGGAGGCTAGGAAGAGCTACTATTAGCTGAGAGGCTAGGAAGAGCTACTATTAGCTGAGAGGTTAGGAAGACCCACTATTATCTGAGAGGCTGTGGAGAGCTACTATTAGCTTGGAGGCTAGGAGGAGCTACTATTAGCTGGGAGCCTAGGAAGAGCTACTATTAGCTGGGAGGTGTGATGAGCTTCTATTAGCTGGGAGGCTAGGAGGATCTTCTGTTAGCTGGGAGGCTAGGAAGAGCTACTATTAGCTGGGAGGCTAGGAAGAGCTACTATTAGCTGGGAGGCTAGGATGAGCTTCTATTAGCTGGGAGGCTGTGAAGAGCTACTATTAACTGGGAGGCTAGAATGAGCTTCTATTAGCTGGGAGGCTGTGAAGAGCTACTATTAGCTGGGAGGCTAGGATGAGCTTCTATTAGCTGGGAGGCTGTGAAGAGCTACTATTAGCTGGAAGGCTAGGATGAGCTTCCATTAGCTGGGAGGCTAGGAAGAGCTACACTTAGCTGGGAGGCTAGGATGAGCTTCTATTAGCTGGGAGGCTGTGAAGAGCTACTATTAGCTGGGAGGCTAGGAGGAGCTACTATTAGCTGGGAGGCTAGGATGAGCTTCTATTAGCTGGGAGGCTAGGATGAGCTTCTATTAGCTGGGAGGCTAGGAAGAGCTACTATTAGCTGGGAGGCTAGGAGGAGCTTCTATTAGCTGGGAGGCTAGGAAGAGCTACTATTAGCTGGGAGGCTAGGAGGATCTTCTATTAGCTGGGAGGCTAGGAAGAGCTACTATTAGCTGGGAGGCTAGGAAGAGCTACTATTAGCTGGGAGGCTAGGAGGAGCTTCTATTAGCTGGGAGGCTAGGAAGAGCTACTATTAGCTGAGAGGTTAGGAAGAGCTACTATTAGCTGAGAGGCTGTGGAGAGCTACTATTAGCTGGGAGGCTGTGAAGAGCTACTATTAGCTGGGAGCCTAGGATGAGCTTCTATTAGCTGGGAGGCTAGGAAGAGCTACTATTAGCTGGGAGGCTAGGAAGAGCTTCTATTAGCTGGGAGCCTAGGAAGAGCTACTATTAGCTGGGAGGCTAGGAGGAGCTTCTATTAGCTGGGAGGCCAAATCTTTTATGGAGAGTCAACAAGGAGTTAGCTCCACCAATAGCGTCGCCACAATTGAAAAAAAAAAAATTAATTTATTTCTTGTAAAATCAAATTAAAATATTGAAACATCTGTTTCTGAGAATGAAAAATAATGAAAACAGAGTCCTGCAGCCGGAGCACGAAGCTTCTACAGAACGATTCATTATTCAGTATCTGCTCAGTCAGTGCATCACACGTTTTTATTAAATAAAGCAAAAGTAGCGTCGGCTCATTCGTTTGTTAAATCTTCTACCTGTGAGGAAGTTCACATGAGATGCAGCCAGATCCAGCAGGACTTCACTGAATCCTCCTGCAGCTCCTCATAAAACCAGTCTGTTGTGTTCGTGTCCCAGTTCTCACTTTGTTATTTTTAATGTCGACTATAAAACACCAGCGCATCATTTTAATGTTGAACAAACGTCTGTGGCTGGAGTTGAACCTGTGGTTGATGCTCGCTCTCATGCTTCCTTCTGTTTGATGCTTTAAAACGAGACGGATCGACCTCAAACAACTTAACCAACCAGCTCATTCCTTTGGTTCATAACAAGTTTTACAAATATGATTAAAACACGTCCGACACGCGTCCAGATGCATTTTATGACCCGTATGTGAAGCTGGGAGGAAACTACTTTATTTATTCACTATTAGTTTAAGAGTCATTTAAATGTTTTTGGAAACTTCTGAATTTTCTACATTTACAGAGAAACTGGAAACACAAGTTTAATATTTGTGTCTCATGTGTTAAATAGAATTTTCTGTGTCTACTTTCAGGACTTGCGTAAAAATCCTCCGATGTTATGAGACATTTAGATGCAGAAATGTAGAAAATATGAAGGTCACAAAAACCTTATTTGCATATGAAAACAGATAAAGCAGAAAAGTCATTGTCGTTTATGTTGTTGTTGCGTTTCGTTAACAGTGTGAATGTGTCTCCGGGACGCTGAGACATCGAGGAGCAGCTGAAGACGAGACGTTTTCTTAATAATGCAGATTGTGCTGCAGATGTGGACTGACCTGACACTAAACGCTGGAAACAAACCGGGCGTCCTCGGATCAGTTTTGTACAGTTTGAGTTCAAAGAGAATGTTTTACAACTTTTAACGAACCGGCGGCTCAGCAGCGCGAGTCCTCGACCTTCCAGATAACACTAAATAAAAAAGGTGAGCGAGCGTCTAATTGTGAAAGTATTCATGAAAGGCCACACGGCTGCACACGGCTCCCACGGGTTTTTGTCTCTCCGCGAGTCTATAGCGGCGTATCAGCTCCTGCCGGGAGGTTTCCTCCTCTCCTCCGGTGAATTGCCTCCGGTCGGATTTGACTTTGCTCGCTGACGTCTCCCAAAGGAGGGATGACCTTCCCGTTCATTCAGGCCCGTACAGTCACCGCCTGAGCACCGGTGGGGAATGAAAACTCATCTCCTCAACAAAAATGTCACGTCCCGCTCTGCCCTGCCTTCCTCTTCCTCCCCTTAAATCAAACCTCCAGCTTCTCATCTTAGAGGGAATTTAACCTCCTCCACCTGTCGTTTAAGTTCCTGATGCACTTCAAGAACGAGAGCTGCACAAAAGCTTCTCACGAAACAAGAAGCCGACGAGCGTACATGTGGAAATAAGCTCCAGGGACCAGAGGAGGGAAACGATGTTATTTCACGTTTCTTGAATTCACAGATTTTCATTTGTTTAAAGTGTTTTCAAATCCAATACGATAAAAGAAAGAGAGTAACCTTTCATAAGTTAAGGCTGCACATCAAGGATGAATACAAAACTCTTTACAAGACCTTCAGCAGAACAAGGTAACGTCCCAGAGATCGGTCTGAAAACAGAGGAGAGAATTCTCTACATTTCTTTATACAAAATATTCAAAATATATATATATATATATAAAACATTTTTTTTTTAAAAATCACAGAAATTCCGAAATTCGACAGAGAAAACCCACTGAAACACATGACACAAGAATGAGCCAATATCACAGATCAGAGAGGATTAAACCAGAGTCCATGAGTCCAGACTCAGGTCCTGGTTCAGTTTCTATAAATCAGGGATTTGTCTCATGTTTGTGTTGAAGTGTGTGATGACAACAGATGAAAGGAGCTTTGTGAGGAGCTCAGAAAAAGAGTTGTTGTTGCTCATCAGGCTGGAAAAGGTTCCACAACCATCTGTAAAGAGTCTGGAAGCCACAAATAATCCACAGAGAGTCAGACAGATTGAAGACGACTGTTCCCCTCCACAGGAGTGGTCCACCAACAAACATCACTCCATCATAGTGGGAGAGGAACCAACATTCACATTGGCTGATGTTAATGTTGATGAATCCACTCAACAACCAAAGACACTGCTCTCTGTCCACAAAGAACATGTGGGACAATGTTTAGTGGACAGATGAGACCAGAGTAGAATAGTTTGGTTTAAATGTTTGGAGATGAACCAACACTGCATTCCAGCATCAGAACCTCATCCCTCCATGACACATGGGGGCGCTAATGTCCTGGTTTGGGCCTGTTCTGCTGCATCTGCTCATCATTGATGGACCAATGAACTGTGAATTCTACCAGTGAACTCTGAAAGAAAATGTCAGGACATGAGTCCATGAGCTGAATGTGAAGAGAAACTGGGTCATGGAGGAAGACAAGGAGCCCAAGAACACCAGTGGTTCTCCAGAAGAACCAGATGAATGTTTAGGAACAAGTCAAAGTCCTGACCTTCATCCAGTAGAAATGTTGGAGCATCAGCTGATGAGAGGAAACCACCAACATCTCACAACTCAGCTGGTTCTGATCTGATTAATGGGATCAGATTAGACCCTGATCAGCTGTTTAGTCTGAAGGACTCACAGACTCAATGACAATCAGGACTTCAGCTGATGCTTTAAATCATTTTTATGCAGAAATGTGGAAATTGTAGAAAAGTGCCAGTGTCTTTCTGATCCCATCATGTTCACTGGTCTCCATGGAAACACACACATATAAACTGAAAGGTTTATAGTAAACTCAAACGGAGCTGCTGATTGTGAGGGAGTGAGAATCAGGTCTGGATTCTCTGTGTCCGAGCTGAAGAGTGGCGCCAGCAGATAAGGAGCGAGGACACGCCTCAGAACAACAGCTGCATTATGTCGTTTCACACCTCGACAGGATTTTCTCAACACGCAGCGCCAGCAAGAAAAGAGACGCTGCAAAACTCCTCTGAGGCAGCAGGGACCAGGAAATCCATCACTGGAAGACGTCCGATCTCTGGCCTCCTGCTGCTTCCTGCGCCTGAGTCTGTCCTGCAGCTCCCAGTCCTCTCAGCCAGTCTCCACCAGACCACATCCAGACCACCAGACCATCAGACCACATCCAGACCATCAGACCACATCCAGACCACCAGACCTCATCCAGACCTCCAGGCCTGCACTAGGCCTCCACCAGGCCTCCATCACACCTTCAGACCACCACCAGACCCCCAGACCACCAGGCCTCCACCAGACCACATTCAGACCACACTCAGACCACCACCAGGCCACCAGACCCCCAGACCTCCGGCCTCTCAGGCCTCCACCACACCACATCCAGACCACCCCCAGACCTCCACCAGACCTCCAGGCCTCCACCAGGCCTCCACCAGGCCTCCACATTCAGCAGAATATTCACAGAGGGAATAAAAGCCGAGGAGTAAACCCCGGCGGGACCAGTCCCTCGGGGTCTTTGTTCCTTTTATGACCGGCAGAAATAAATAAATTAAAAAAAGTTCATTCATGACAAGAGACACAAATAAGCCAAGTCTCCTCCGGTAAAGAGGGATGTTAATGTGATGCGCTGGGGCATCGTCTGTTTCCATGACAACAAATGGAAACCGGTCCGGGATTCGCTCATTACTGATGTGGACATGAAGCACAGACACAAAGACGTCCTATTGTTCCTGTCAGGGTTTTTATTTTCCTTACTTTACTCCCTCTGACTCCTCTGGAGAGGAGGAGACAGGAGGAGGAGACAGGAGGAGAGAGGAGGAGACAGGAGAGAGGAGGAGGAGGAGACAGGAGAGAGGAGGAGGAGAGAGGAGGAGAGAGAGGAGAGAGGAAGGAGGAGACAGGAGGAGACAGGAGAGAGGAGAGAGGAGGATGAGACAGGAGGAGGAGACAGGAGGAGGAGAGAGGAGGAGGAGAGAGGAGGAGACAGGAGAGAGGAGAGAGGAGGATGAGACAGGAGGAGGAGAGAGGAGGAGAGAGGAGGAGGTTCAGGAGTCACTTCCTGTATCTGGTTGAATGTTGTCATGTGACCCTGAGGTTCTTCTGTGTCCTTCAGGTTTCTGTGAATATTCATCCTCTCGTTCTCGTCCTCCTTCATCTTCTCCTCCTCCTTATTCTTTATCTCCTCTCCCTCCTCCTCCTCCTCCTTCATCTCCTCCTCCTCCTTCATCTCCTCCTCCTCCTCCCCCTCCTCCTCCTCCTCCTCCTCCTCCTCCTCCCTCCTCCTCCTCCTCTCTCCTCCTCCCTCCTCCTCCTCCCCCTCTCCTCCTTCTCCTCCTCCTCGGTGTCACTCAGTCTCCATGGAAACGGTCCATCTCTGATCAGCCATTGATGCTGCTCCTATTGATCTATACAGTAGATTCATTCACTTAAATGTTGAGACTTTTATTATTTTCGCATATTTTCTTATTTTTTTAAAAGTTTTGTTTCTTGAAGAAACAAACTATAAACGAACATTAAAGATGAGAACGTCTCCAGAAGCTTTTATTCAATTAATTAAAAAACAACACGTCACCATGTTTTTCCTTCTTTTCTTTTTTTATGTTTTTTAGAAACACCATTAAATGTGTTATTGAAGTTTCTGTGAGGGAGCGAAGCGGCTAAAAGCTTTAATATAAACTAAAAAGTAAATGGACCTCTGTTGAGATTATTTCATTATAAACCCTGAAGGATGTTTGATTGAGTCTCAGCTGGACGGTGACACATTAAGCCTTTAAATACATCCAGTTATTTATCTGGATCCTGAGCGGCAGAAAAACATGAAATCAGCTCCGTGTCCCAGCAGGAGGGACGTCCTCGTCCCAAATAACGTCGTCCACAGGTAACGAGACGATGATAAACTGAATTCATCCCAGACGGGATGAAGAAACAGAAGATAAGTAAGAGCGAATGATGAAGGGAGAAGAAAGGGAAATAAAGTGGGATAAACTTCCAGGAGACAGTGACCTGGTGTCCAGCTCTGCTCCGCTCGGACATTAGTGACCAGTCAATACTCGACCCTTCGCTCCCTCAGCCTCAGAGCCGGTGGACTTCACTAACCTGGACGTGGCCTCGGCCTCATGCATCGCTGCAATAAAAGCAGGTAAACAACAGGGAGGCTGCAGAGCACCAACAACAAAGGAGGCCTCATTAATTTGTCAATACAGCCTAAATCCCCTCATCCACACACACACACACGTATTTATTTCTATATTTATATATTTCTAGGCGGGTTTACTCTGAGCGGAGGAGATGAGGTTCACATTCAGACGCCAGAGCCTCATTTACAGCTTAAAGGTTCAATCAGGAAAGTTTTTCTTCTTTTAACCACGAGGCTGAAATAAAAGTCTCAGAGAGCAGCGACCGTGACTCAGACACGAGACTCGTCCACCTGCTGCATTTTACTTTATTTATTTCACTCGAAAGTTTGAACCTTTCAACTCGTCAACATTGAAACTTTCCACAAGTTTCTACAACAGAAAAGTTCCTGGAGGCAAAAAAAAAAGACCCAACAACTATAACTACAACTATTATTATTATTATAATTATTATTATTCAAGGTCTAATAATATTTCTGACTCTTATTTCATATGTGAGGCTCAGTCTATATTGATCCTGTATCAGGACAGGTATCAATACCAGTATCAGTGTATCAGCATCTGGATATCAGGACCAGGACCAGTATCATGATATCAGGACCAGTATCAGGATATCAGGAACAGTATCTGGATATTAGGACTAGTATCAGGATATCAGGACAAAGACCAGGACCAGGACCAGTATCAGGATATTAGTACCAGTATCAGGATATCAGGACCAGGACCAGGACCAGGACCAGGACCAGTATCAGGATATCAGGACCAGGACCAGGACCAGGACCATTGGATTCAGACAGGACCAGGACCAGGAAGGACCAGCAGGAGATCAGGATCAGACCAGGCCAGGACCAGTATCGGACCATACGGGACATACAGGTTCAGGGCCAGACAGGACCAGGACCAGTCGACCGTAGGATATCAGGACCAGGACCAGGACCAGGATCGGGTACTCACCGCTGGAGCAGTCCAGGCCTCCCCAGCCGGGTTCACACTGGCAGGTATCAGGAGAAACACATCGACCGTGGGCGCACTCCTCCGTACACAGCGCTGAGATAAACCAGGAGGAGGAGAAGAAGGAGGTTACACAACATGTCTGACTTTTGCGTCTCCATGGTAACGGTCCATCAGTGTCCGATCAATGACACTGATGGACCGTCACCATGGAGACCAGATCAAACCATGAGTTTACATCAGAACATCAGTCAAAGAGGAGGAGACGAAGGAGGAGGAGATGAAGGAGGAGTGGGAGGAGATGAAGATGAAGGAGGAGAAGATAAAGTAGAGGAGGAGAAGAAGGAGGAGACACCTCCTCCTCCTCCTCCTCCTCCTCCAGCAGATGTGCAGTTTCTCTGGACTGAACCGATGTTGTGGTGTGAACGCATGTATCCGGTCTCCACGGTAACGCCATGGATGGGGATGATGGAGACGTGCTGATCCAGGATTGACTCGTGTCTCAAAGTGTTGCTGCTCCAATGTTTAAACAGAACTCAAGAAGAATTAAAACTTCTTCTTCTTCTTCTTCTTCTTCTTTAAAGCCTTTAAAGGTTAAACATTCATCCGTTCTCCTCCAGGAGTCTCTCACTCTCTTATTAAAATCTGGATAAAGATCCCAGATGGAAGTTTATAGAAGAGTTTAATGAAAGTATTAAAGATTTTATTTACAGGATGTAGAAATATTCATGTGTTTTAATTGGAAAAATGTAGCAGAATCTCCTACTGTAAAGTTTATTATTGTATATATTCAACTTTTATAAGTAGCAATTATATTTTTACACATTTTTAGAGATTATTTAGGTGATTTCACAGCTCAGTCATGAGGGGTTAAATGTAAGAGCTGACGAGATGATTAAAAGAAGAAGAGAAATGAGTTTGAAAATAAGTTCAGTAACGTGTTTCTGACTCTTCTTCAGTGTTTAATGAAGAGACAATTTCAACAGCGAGAGAAAAAACCTGAGGAGGAGGAGGAACTTTCTTCCTCCATGTTTCTGTTCCTTCTGGAAACTCCTCAACCTGATGTTCATGTATTTAGTTATTTATTTATTTATTAGGAGATGATTAGTAGAGGTTGCCATGGTTACCACCAGATGATGCTTTGAAGTGAAGCTCTATAAAGTTTATTCAAATGAGACGTCTGTGTCGTTTTCATTTCTGAAGTAACAGAAAATGTTCATTTGTTCCTGCTGGGAACATAAATAACATGAAATAATTCTTCATACGTCACTTCATGTCCATTTCTATGCCGACAACACAATGTTCTGTCCCTGAGCTTCATCTTCAGCCGTCAATGACTTCCAAGTATCACTTCTTAATCACAGCCTTGTTTTAAATGCATAGAAGACCAGGTCTATATTCTACACAGTTACTCTGATTAACCCCCCATTCGAGTCCAGACGACACTTTGAATCAGGCCAAGAGGAATCTGAAGATTTACTGCCGCCCGGATAATGTTGATCCTCCGTCTCATTATTGCTCTCTGTACACTAGAGTTAGGGTTCAATACGCATTTAAAGTTTTCTAATGTTTCCTTTAGACCTGGCTTTTAAAAATAGATACGAATAGATTTTGAAGTCTGAGCACAGAGAAAAGCAGACGTCGGAAACTCCGGGAACCGATGAGGTTAGTTTGGACAAAATCTCAGAATTCATTTCAGAATTAAGTAAAATGAAATATATTCATTCGAACACTAACGATTAATACATTAATACGTCGACACGTCGCAGTGTTTCCTTAAAAAGCCCAAACATCACAAGACAGATGCTCATTTTTGGGAGTATTTCAATGACAACAACCAGCAACTCAAGAAGAACAAGCAGTAGAAGTGTTAGTAGAAGTAGAAGAAGCAGTAGAAGTAGCGGTAGAAGAAGAAAACATAGTAACGGTAGCAGTAGAAGAAGAAGAAGTAGAAAAAGAAGAAGAAGAAGAAGAAGAAGAAGAAGAAGAAGAAGAAGCAGCCGTAGCTGAGCTGCAGAGTATCTGGACTAAACCTGAGTTCAGTCTGACGGACGGTGACGTCATCGTGGTGTTTGAATAAAGGTTTATGAGTCAGTGTTTAACCAGAAGATTGACGTCTCCTCAGTGAAAACAGTGGATGGATCGATAACTTGTGAAGACGTTTAGCGTCTAAACCGTAACGACACCGCGGCTCAGACCGGAAACACTCGTTATTCTAATTGTGTTTGCTGATTGTGAAAACGTCTGATTATAAATGTTTTCCTGTCCCCAGGTCTCTAGAAACAGAGATGTAAAGCTCAGCCAGTCCACCTGATTAAATAACGATTTAATTAGAAACAGCAGGACGGAGCGGAGAGCGCAGGAGGAAGAAGAAGTGACTTTATTAAATGAGTTTAGGTTGAGTTTCAGGTCTCATGGCGACCGTCTCGTCCTCTATTGTTTCTGTGTTAAAGACCTTTCTGACTGTTGTTACACTAAGTGTCTCCGTTTAATGTTTTCTCAAAGATCGATGAAAGAAGAGCTGAGAGTTTTAAACTCCTGCTCTGACCTTGAGATCCGGTTGCATCACACATTCAAAGAGAAACTTCACAGATGTTCTTCTCTCTGAGCTCAGACGCCACAAGATCAGAAATGAATATCTCAACACTCACTAGAGGACATTAATTAGATTAACGTGCCAGACCAGAGAACAGACAACTTAAAGCTGTAAATACAGTCAGTCCAGTAGGTGGCGCTAATGCACCGGCAATTTCAACCAACTAAGAAGAAGAGGAGGAACAAAGCAGAACAAATTCAAATTTTTAAATTCAAATATTATACTTATTCACCGAGTCTGTGAGCATTGCACAAGGTTTAAGGCTAACCTAGATTGTAGCTTCCTAGCCTCCCAGCTAATATTAGCTCTGCTTGGCCTCTCAGCTAAAAGTAGTAACTAACTTCCTAGCATGCCAGCTAATAGTAGTAGCTCTTCCTAGCATCGCTCCCAGCTAACGGTAGGACTTCCTAGCGTTCCAGCTAACAGTAGCTTTAACTAGCCTCCCAGCTAACGGTAGCTTTAACTAGCCTCCCAGCTAATGGTAGCTTTAACTAGCCTCCCAGCTAATGGTAGCTTTAACTAGCCTCCCAGCTAATGGTAGCTTTAACTAGCCTCCCAGCTAATGGTAGCTTTAACTAGCCTCCCAGCTAATTAGTTAAGTCCAGCTGCTTTAACTACACCCCCTCAAGCTTAATACAAAGTAGCTTTAACTAGCCTTCCAGCTAATAATAGCTTTAACTACACTCCCAACTAACAGTAGCTTTAACTAGCCTCCCAGCTAATAGTAGCTTTAACTAGCCTCCCAGCTAATAGTAGTAGCTCTTCCTAGCCTCCCAGCTAACAGTAGCTTTAACTAGCCTCCCAGCTAACAGTAGCTTTAACTAGCCTCCCAGCTAACAGTAGCTTTAACTAGCCTCCCAGCTAACAGTAGTACTCTTCCTAGCCTCCCAGCTAACAGTAGCTTTAACTAGCCTCCCAGTTAATAGTAGTTTTAACTAGCCTCCCAGCTAACAGTAGCTCCTCATTTTTTATTCTTTTATCTAGTTTCAGTCTCAGATGTTCATTTACTATTTTCTGGTTTACCTGAATCTGCTTCACCTGGAAATTTATGCAAATTAGTGCAGGGGGGAGGAGACCGAGCTGTTTTCAACAGTCAGAGAAGTGACAGCATTCGGGAAAAGAGGAGGAAGAGAAGGAGGAATGAAGCGGCCTCAGGCTGAGACCAAACATGTCCAGTTAAAGTCACAAACTGAGAGTAAACAGACCTTCAACAAAACCACATGTTTATCTGAGAGATGCAGATAAACGGGAAACCGAGAACAGAGCAAGGAGACGGCAGGAAGGCCAGAACGAGGAAAAGCCGTCTAATCGAATCAGCCGGACAGAGGGAAACCTTTCAATTAGCTCCAGGAACAAAAGAGCCGTCCGACGCCGTTAGCGTTAGCGCCCAGGAACCAGGGTTCAACACAAAGGAGTCACAGAGTATTGGTCTCAGCCCCCGGGGAGAATCTAATAAAGTTGTTTACAAGCAGACATTGAATAAAGAGCCCCCCCCCTCCCTCACCCTCCCCTTACACCCCCTCACCCCCCCCCCCCCCCCCCCTGCAGGCAGACGCATTCACTGCCTCTGTCCGATAACAAAAGCCATAGAGTTTAACATGTAGGCTGGATAATCGATTTGTTCATCCAGGAGGAAACTGACCAGAGCTCAACAATGAAACAATCTGCATGAAATGAAAGAAGATGAAAAGATGGAAAGAATCTATGAGGACAGAGACAAGGAGACAAGGAGACAAGGAGACAAGGAGACATCAGGGTCCATCTTACAAGATACTAGTACTCCTCCTCCATCTCATCTTCATTTTCCCTCCCTCTCTCTTTCCTTCTTTCATTTATTGCACTTTCTTTCTTTCTTCCTTCCCCATTTCCTCCCGTCTTTCCCTCTTTCCACTTCCACTCCTTCCTTCCTTCCTTCCTTCTGTCCTTTGTCCCTCTCTCCTTCCCTCCTTCCCTCTGTCTGGATCCTCTGTGGTTTTAAAGTGGAACCATCCGGACTGAACCAAAGACTCATTAACAACATCATTAATATTATTCACGGTTTATTGACGACGTCAAACAGAAGAAGATGTGATGAGATAAAAACTGGAGCTCAGACTTAGATTAACAACGTTATGATGATGATGATGATTATCATCTTTTCTTTAAAGAGCTGCAAATAAAACCCGTGTCTGGTGGATAAGGGCTGATGTTTATTAATGTGAGTGACCAACGGACTCGTCCTCGTCCCCAGAGAATGAAACTAAACGGTTTCAAAGGTTTAGAGCGACTTAGATTCAGGGGTTTGAAGACACGTCTCAGTCTATTTACACAGAAGTAGAAAATCTGTGTGGATAAACTCAGTGATGTGAGTCTGACAGTTTCCTCAGCAGAAACATTTAAACCTGGATCACGCAGCTTATTGGAACCCTGGTAGTTTCCTTTATGAAGCCGTCCTGTGTGATCTGCCTCCTTATTCATTTACTCTTTTCATTCCCAAAGAAGCTCCAGAAGCTGGAGCCTTCAGCTCAGTAAGGACCGTCTGGTGAAAGTGTCTTTAAAATATCTGCACCCTCGTCCTCAAACTGGATCACTTTAAGTTTGGCAGAGTTTATCCATCTGTACTCAGAAGGAATTTACACCTGGAACGTCGCTCGATGTCTGATTTCCTACTCGTAGAGTCGTAGAATTCCAAGATGGCCGCCCCACGTATAAACCGTATCTGTAACATTCTGTTTATTAGCTCTTAGATTAGTTGTTGTTGCTCTAAAGTATTTTTCCACATACAGACGTTGAAATGCTGTGTTTCATGTGTTATATGGGAGCTACAGGCCCATGTCACGCTAACGGCTAAAAACATTAGCCTGGTTCAACCAAAACCGCCAAATACCACGGTGTTGATTTCTTTGTACAGTTATAACTCTTGAGTATTTTTATAAATTTCTGCCTCATGTGATCTTGTAGATTCATCTGTAAATAATTCTAGTAAAAAACTCTTATCTGTTCATTTATAATTTATAAACTGAAACAGCCCAAACTGTGTTAAAGCTGTGGTTCAGGACCATGTGAGTCCTCTGAGTGACGCGTTGCTAGTTTAACTGTTATTTTTAATGTTTTGTTGTGTTCATTACCTCAGTGGGTTTATTTCCTGGTTAAATACATAAATAACTAAATAAAGAAAGAGGAAAGAAAACCACTGAGATGTCATTTCTAACGAGACGTGAAAATAAATGTTTTCACTGTGACGACTGGACACAAATAAACAGGTTGATCTGTATCAGGACGAAGAATCAAAGCTCTGAAGACGACCTCCATAATCTGAATAACAATCAACAGACAATCACATGGTGGTAACCATGGTAACCTTTACTAACCACCTCCTAATAATGAATGAATGAATGAATGAATGAATGAATTTCATATCATCTTCTGTCTCTCTCTTTTCTTTCCTTCTAGACATTATCACTGGTAGTTTTGGTCCTAAATAGTTTTAATGGAAATAGTTGTAAATAACTAAATGAGTTGATCAGCTTTAGAAATGTCCAGGTTAGATTTACATTCTAAGTTCTAGAAATGTTTGGTTCAACATGTTTGTGGTTTTCTAACTGGTTCCTCCTGGATCTGATGGTTCTAGTCTGGTTTTAGCTCCAACGTGTTCACACAGAGAATGAAACCGAACCAGGACCAAGGTGAAACAGAGTCAGACTCTGGGACCAGTAGACTCTGGAGTCCAGAGGGTTAGTAACAGATGGTGGGTTTTGTGTGTGGGACCAGGTCTTGGTGTCGTGGGTTTAGTTTGTGTCTGATGGGAGACGATGGGTGAAGCTGGAGTGGACTCACGGACACACAGGTCCCCGGTCTCGTAGAAGCCGGGGCAGCACTGGGAGCGTCTCCTGTACATGGTCCTCACTCCTCTCCTGTAGGCCGTCTTATAGCTGATCCTGAGGACACATGTCCACACTCCGGTCACATCCATGTTTCCTTCCTTCCTTCCTTCTTTCCTTCCTTCCTTCCTTCCTTCCTTCCTTTTATCCTTCCTTTTTTCCTTCCATGTTTCCTTCCTTCCTTCCTTCCTTCCTTCCTTCCTTATATGTTTCCTTCCTTCCATCCTTCCTTCCCTTCCTTCCTTCCTTCCTTCCTTCCTTCCTTCCTTCCTTCCTTCCCTACTTCTTTCCTTCCTTCCTTCCTTCCTTCCTCCTTCCTTCCTTTTTTCCTTCCTAGTATCCTTCCTTCCTTCCTTCTATGTTTCCTTCCTTCCTACCTTTTTTCATTCCTTCCTTCCTTCCTTCCTAGTATCCTTCCTTCCTTCCTTCCTTCCTTCCTTCCTTCCTTCCTTCCTTCCTTCCTTCCATGTTTCCTTCCTTCCTTCCTTCCTTTTTTCCTTCCGTCCTTCCTTACTTCCTAGTATCCTTCCTTCCTTCCTTCCTTCCTTCCTCCCTTCCTTTTTTCCTTCCATGTTTCCTTCCTTCCTTCCTTCCTTCCTTCCTTCCTTCCTTCCTTCCTTCCATGTTTCCTTCCTTCCTTCCCTTTATCCTTCCTTCCTTCCTTCTTCCTTCCTTCCTTCCTTCCTTTTTTCCTTCCTTTTCCTTCCTTCCTTCTTTCCTTCCTTCCTTCCTTCCTTCCTTCCTTCCTTTCTTCCTTCCTTTTTTCCTTCCGTTTTTCCCTTCTATGTTTCCTTCTGTCCTTCCCTTCTTCCTTCCTTCCTTTTTTCCTTCCATGTTTCCTTCCTTCCTTCCTTCCTAGTATCCTTCTTCCTTCCTTCCTTTTTTCCTTCTATGTTTCCTTCCTTCCTTCCTTCTATGTTTCCTTCCTTCCTTCCTTCCCTTCTTCCTTCCTTCTTCCTTCCTTCTATGTTTCCTTCTTCCTTCCTTCTATGTTTCCTTCCTTCCTTCCTTCCTTCCTTCCTCCTTCCCTCCTTCCTTCCTTCCTTCCTCCTCGTACTCCATCTACTTTTCCTTCAACATGAAACCACCTCCTCCCACCTCCTCCCTCCTTCCCTTTAGCTCCTCTTTATTATTTTCCTCCTCTGTCTTTTCCTTCTTCATCCTCATCATCCACCTTCCTTCTTGTTCTTCTTCTGTTGTTCTATTTCCAGTAGGTTTGATGCTTTGAAGCTTTAGTTTGGACGTAAACCCATGTGGTCTGGTCTCCATGGAGACGGACCACATGTCACGAGTTAGAACCTGCCCCGGCGCCGTGTCCGGGCTCTTACCGGTGTCTGGTGCACTTGAACCAGTTGAGGATGTCGGTGCAGCGGGTGTAGTAGACCTGGTCGAAGGGGTGGGCGTAGGATTCCTGCACGGTCACCGCGTAGCTGCAGAGGGAGGGTCCACAGTTTATTTCTACAGCACAACATCAAATACACCAAAAATAAAACCGTCAGCTAATGAAAAACTAATGAAGTAGTTAATGATGTCCTGCTGAACTTGACCAAAGACCCGTGAGAAGAGGGTTTAAAATGCTCCAAATGAAACTATTAGCAGGACTGGCTGGTAAATCGTGGTATTTTTCAACATTGTGCCTGAATCACAGAGTGTGAAGGTATTTAGGTGAAAATGATGAATGAAGAGAGGAATCAGAATAAAATGAAACGTTAAATTTAACTGAGCAAAAACATCTTTTAGAAAACCAGTTCAGGGCTTTTAAAATGTGATCTAGTTTAGTTTGCCCCCCTCTCCATCACCCCGACTCAAATAAACATGAAGAGCAGCACCAGGCGTCGACCTGGGCTCCAGATTCACTAGATCCCAAACTGATCAAGTGTCTGTGAGTCACAATATTAGGAAGGTGGTCATAATGCTGTGGCTGATCGGTGTACGTTTGTCACGTATTCGTTTTTTTTTTAAATGTGAGGTTTTTCAGAGAAGAAGCAGGTTGAATAAAGGTTCCTGGGCCTTTGTTGGAGAAGGTGAAAGTGTAATAATCATCAGAGCTGAGATCCATTTGCACAATTGGTCGTGATTAGAGCGCGACGCCGGTCGATCACGGCTCCGCTCTCATCAGGACCAGCATTGTGCTCTCAGACTCCGAGGACTCGCTCTGGATTTACAGCCTTTCCCTTGTTTTTATGAACTTTTATTGGTTATTTAGTTATTTGATTGGATTCATTTACATCCATCCAGGCATCAACAGATGTAAATACGATGGATTACAGCAACAACGCTAATTTACATCCTCAGTCTCTGGGCAGAAAACACAGAAAAACATCCAGTCAGACCACATCACTGGGTCTGGTTCTGGTTTTATCTGACGCGCAACATGAACAGAATATTAATTTAAATAATATAAATGAGAAATAAATGAACCAATATTAAATAAATAAACAAATTAATAAATAATAAACCAGTGCGGTGGCGTCTGTCTCATCACAGATTCTACATCTCTGGCCTTTTAATAAAATGCTATGCTAATGCTAATGCTATGTGTGGTCAGATGTTGAATCTAATTCCAGGTGTTTCCTCCTTGTTGCATCTTTAGAGGTGAAGTCCAGACAAACTTTAGACAAACGTTTGGTCTCAGACATGTTGAAGGTTCATTTCCATCCATGCAGCTATAGAGCTAAGGAGGCTAAGCTAATTAAAAACTCTCTGGGGACTCTGGGAGCCCTTCATTAATATTTTATTTAATGGGCCGTGATTTGTGGCCGTGGGGGGTTAGACCAGACTGACCTCTCCCAGTGGCTGCAGACGTTGGGGTCGTCTGGGTTGAGGGCTGAGGTCGGGGGATTGAATCCCAGCAGGATGAACCAGAGCAGGGATCGAACCCCTCCGGCCTCCATCGTCCTCCTCATGACGTCCTTCAGAAAAGACAGAAAACAACAAGACACAACAACATCACATCTTTAGAAGAAATAAAAGCTTCACAGTTTCAGCCTTTTGTCGCGTTATTACGTATCAACATGTGGAGAAAGTTTTTATCGGGGACGAAGCTTCAGGATATTTTAACACATGTTGTTACGGGTCAAATACGACCTGATAATAACACTGGTGCTTCTGTCCATGGATCATAGAAATGTTTTAGTTTGTTCTGGGGATCAAATCTGGCTCAGTTTGACTTTATCAGATAAAAACCAGGAGCATTCAAAGGTCAAAGGTCTGTGAGGCCAAAGAACAACATTTAATCCAGCGTTTACATGAATATAATGAATAACAAGTTAGAATTTACAAACACGACAAGTTCTGAATAAATAAATAAAATAAAACCTGATTAATGACTGTGATCAAAACATCTTCACTGATGAAGAGGAGCATCACATCTACTGAAACAGAGGAGGAGGAGGAGGAGCAAAAAGAGGAGAGACCAGGATCCACAGAGACCAGGTCCACAGAGACCAGGATCCACAGAGACCAGGTCCACAGAGACCAGGTCCACAGAGACCAGGTCCATAAACTCCAAAGCAAATATTTGATTTAAAGCATGTTTCCTCTGTAAGAAGCAGGAAGACAAACACGTCTCCTCTTATTTGTAGTTTCTGTATAAACGAGGAAACATCCACCTCCTCCTCTGAGATTTATTTTCTGTGTGAACAT
This sequence comes from Mugil cephalus, assembly GCF_022458985.1. NCBI lineage: Eukaryota > Metazoa > Chordata > Actinopteri > Mugiliformes > Mugilidae > Mugil > Mugil cephalus. Next base: position 30,805,124 of record NC_061772.1, on the reverse strand, counting down.
ATAAAAGTTGAACATATGTGGTTTAAACCAAAGTGGAGGGAGGAAAAAAAACAGTAATTACAGTAATTCACAGAGTGTCCTTGAACGCATCGATAAAACATCACACAAGCAGCAATTTAAAAAAAAAACACAAATACAAAAAAAAATAAAAACAGCAGCAGAGATTCTTGAGACGTGAACGATACCAGCAGAGAAACGATGTTTGTGAATGTGAAAGCAGACGAGGAGAAAGGAGAAATAAAATGAAAAGCCTCTGAGGCTGAAAGCCGCCAATTTAACGTGAGGAGAAACTCCAGCTGCTTTACATAAACACCAACATCAGCACCACAACGTCCTCCCTTTATCTAAAATTACACCAGATCCATGTGTCTCCACCTCAACCTGAAACCAGGATTCAATCTGAGCAAATGGAAAAGATTAGAGGAAACTCGTCGTCTGGTCTCAGGATGAAACCAGGATCATTTCCACCGACAGTGTTTCTGCTGTGACAGCGACGTCGTCTCCTCAGACTCTGACAGGCTGCAAAATATAATAACATATAATAATATGTCACAGACATGATGAATAAATCCCTGAGTGACACATGAGGCCCACCCACACCCCCCCCCCCATCCTCCCCCATACTCCCTCCTCATCCTCCATCCTAGAAGGAAGGAATGACATGATGATGGTGGAGCTCCTCTCATTAGGACTAAAGGAAGGAGACACTGACAGGGAGGGAAGAAGGGAGGGAGGGAGGGAGGGAGGAAGGGAGGAAGGAAGGAAGGAAAGAAGGAAGGAAGGAAGGAAGGAGGATTTAGTGAAGCTGTTGCCACGGAGACGTACCGTGAAGAAGGAGGAGATGGAGGAGGAGGAGGAGGAGGTGGAGGAGGAGGTGGAGGTGGAGGTGGAGGAGGAGGAGGAGGAGGAGGAGGTGGAGGAGGAGGAGGAGGAGGTGGAGGAGGAGGAGGAGTAGGTGGAGGAGGAGGAGGAGGAGGTGGAGGTTCCTGTGTTGGACACTGAGATAAACGACATTTATCAGATGAGTGAACGAATCATTAATCAACATTATGAAACCTCATCACTCCTCACTCTTCAATCCAATCACTCCTCATACACTTCTCCTCATCACTCCTCTCTTCTCCTCCCTTCTCCCCTCCTCTCTCTCTCTCCTCCTCCTCCTTCTCCACCTCCTCTCCTCCTCCTCCTCCTCCTCCTCCTCCTCCTCCTCCTCTCCTCCTCCTCTTCTCCTCCTCCTCCTCCTCCTCTCTCTCCTCTCCCTCCTCCTCCTCCTCCTCCTCCTCCTCCTCCTCCTCCTCCTCCTCCTCTCCTCCTCCTCCTCCTCCTCCTCCTCCTCCTCTCCTCCTGTCCTTCTCCTCACATGCTCCTGAGAGAAACTGCAGAGAAGTGACTTCCTGTAATTAATTCCGGTGAAAGACGCTCGGATGTGATGTTCAGGATTAAAGCCACAGATAATTCAGAGCCATCAAACATCCAGTCGGCTCTGCCATATTTTATCACGTTAATAAAGAGGAGCAGGAGGAGCAGGAGGAGCAGGAGGAGGCTCCGCTCCACCAGGACGTTAAAACAGATTCTTATCGATCAAACGTTTGGTTGAGGACGCGTCACATCGATTTGAGATTCAATCTGTGGGAGGACGACGAGTCCAGACACCGAGTCAGAGACAAAACAGGAGTAGAAGAAGAACCAGGAGCCTCTGAGCCCAGAGAGTCCTGATCTGGACTAGACCTGGACTAGATCTGGACTAGATCTGGATTAGATCTGGATTAGATCTGGACTAGACCACGGGACACAAGACACCAGATCAACTACAACCAGTCTGAAACCAGTTTAAAACCAGTTTAAAACCAGCCTGAAACTAATCTGAAACCAGTTTAAAATCAGAATGAAACCAGTCAGACACCAGTTTAAAATCAGAATAAAACCAGTTTAAAATCAGAACGAAACAAGTTTAAAACAAGCCTGAAACCAGTTTAAAACCAGTCTGAAACCAGCCTGAAACTGATGTGAAACCAGCCTGAAACCAGTTTAAAATCAGAATGAAACCAGCCTGAAACCAGTTTAAAATCAGAATGAAACCAGTCTGAAACCAGTTTAAAATCAGCCTGAAACCAGTTTAAAAACAGAATGAAACCAGTTTAAAACCAGAATGAAACAAGTCTGAAACCAGTTTAAAACCAGTCTGAAACCAGTTTAAAATCAGAATGAAACCAGCCTGAAACCAGTTTAAAACCAGAATGAAACCAGTTTAAAACCAGCCTGAAACCAGAATGAAACCAGTTTAAAACCAGCCTGAAACCAGTCTGAAACCAGTTTAAAACCAGAATGAAACCAGTCTGAAACCGGCCTGAAACCGATGTGAAACCAGTCTGACACCAGTTCCAGTTGAAGGATTGTGGAGCCTGGTGCTGTTTAAAAGTCAGCTGAATAAAAACCGGTTCCTGGTTCTTGTGTAGTTTCTGTTTCTCATGAGCAGAAACAGGAGCGACAGGAAATCGATGTAACTCAGTTATTGTTGGTCAGAGAATATTTCCAGGCTCAGACTCTGGTTTCATTTATCTCTGTTACAGCCGACGGTTGTTGCTCTACGTTCTAATAAAGTCAGTAAATAAATAAAACGTATTTATTTTTTAGAGACTAAAGCCTCATTCATGATTATTTGGGCTGTGTTGCATTGTGGGAAACGTGGTCCAGAGACATGACTTTTATTTCTGTTTTGAATTATGTTCTTTCTCCTCCTCCTTTTCTTTATTTCCTCCATCTCCTCTACCTTCTTCCTGTTTCCTTCCTCCTCTTTGCTTTCTTTTCTCTCCTCCTCATTTTTTTCTTCCCATCTACCCTCCTTCTTCTTTCCCTCCTCCTCATTTTCATCTCTCCATTTTCCCCCTCCTCCTCCTCCTCCTCCTCCTCCTCCTAAACTGACGGACGTCTGATCTGGTCGAGGTCAGATTGATCCTTATAAACGTGTTGAGGTCATTTAGAGGAAACAAATAAATAAATAACATTAATGAATGAATGAATGAATGAATTAATTAATGCATTGAATTTAAACTGTGACTCTGAACTTAAACCCTGTTCATTAATTCAGAAAATATTCTTTTTTTTAAATCATTTTTATATATTTCTTTTTTATTTCTCTGAAAATGTGAATCTTTCATCTTTTCATTTGCAGTTTTGTGTGAATATAAAATTCAGTTTCGCCTCCACTTTCTAAAGATCAGTGACGGCCAGAAGTCACGAAGCCTCCAACACAGACCAGGTATTTAAGGGGAATAATGCAGCGTTAACGGACGCAGACAGACGTCATTATTTAATTAATATGTGAGGATTATTTCAGCACAGAGCTTTAAGACGAGGGCTCGTTCCCCCCACGGCCGATACTCAGCTCCACGGTGACGGAGAGTTACGGTTTGCTGACGGTGGAAAGAGGCGAGTCGATGTCTTCCTCTTTGATCGTCTGGAGTCAGGAACGAACAGCGAAGCAACTGTCACCAAGATGATTTAAATCATCTCCGACCAGGAGAAATATGATTTAATATGCGTTTACATGATCAGTGCTTCCAGATAAAACCAGCTGGAAACTTGTCATCTGCCCCCTGGTGGATTTATCCAGGTCCTGCAGGCAGCAGCTTTTGGCAGCCGTTTCCAAAATGGCCAAAGGCTCATTTTAAATGTTAAGAATATATTTATGTTGTTACTGTATTCATATTTATTTTATTAAATCAACTTATAATCACTTCATACTTTATACATTGTTATAAATTGGTCAATGCTACTGAATCTTTTTGACAATTTTTCTAATAAAAAAAATTCTAAATTCAACTAAATTATTTAAATATTATTTAATATTATCATGTCATCTCAAACTGTGCATTAATGTATTTTTTAAATGATATTTATTTGTGATTTTTCTGTTTAACTTAATGTTGCAGACGTTAACGGTGTAATTAATATTTGTCATCAACACTATTAAATGACTATTATAACCTGTATAAAATATATCCATCCTTATGTACATTTTTGTTCATCTTTGCACAGAAATTACACTTTTGGGGGGAAAAAATAAATAAAACTAAAAGAAATGTTCTTTGTTCTGACATAAATATAAAATCAAAGGTTGATGCATTAAATATAATAAGGAAAAAACATGAGGAAATGGTGATAAATAATTCTTTTTTAATTTAGTTTAAAGGCTATCTGAGTATTTCTGTTTAAAATAATAATAGTAATAATAATGTGTCAGCTGTTAAATAACGGAGCCGTTTGCTGTTAAACCCAATAACCTCAGTGACCCGTGTAACGCAGCGTCTCTTCCTCTTTAAGAGCGAATCGCCCTAATCCTCCCATTCAGCCTTCATCCCCCTGATCAATGCTCAGCTATGGACGGAGGATGGAGGGCTGCTATCGATGCTGTGCGGAGCCCGGCTCAATAAATCGACCCCTCGGTCCCCTCCACCTCCAAGACGCTCTGCTTTTGTTGATTAAGGGCTTCTTGTGTTTCACTGCAAATGGTTTTCAAATATTAGCTCTTATTAAACTTGCTAAACAGGCGGAACGACGGCCCAGAAACATCCGCAGGCCGCGAAGACTCAACGGAGACGCAGCAAAACACTCACAAC